>NW_028277165.1:3956666-4572500 GCF_051122295.1 Plectrocnemia conspersa
TAGCAAAGCACTTAAATCTATTAGCCAACTTTTATACCATACGAATTCTTATAGTACTTTTGAGTGTGATATATGTGGAAAAACATTCAAATATAAAACCTCACTTGCACGGCATTTAAAAACGCATAGCGATGTTTGTGATTTTAAATGTGATAAATGTGAAAAAGCATTCAAATGTAAAATAAATCTTTCAAAACATATGCGATCTCATAGCAATGTTCGTGACTTTGAGTGTGAAAAATGTGGAAAAACGTTCAAATATAAATTCTCACTTACATTGCATATGAAAACTCATAGTGATGTACGTGACTTTGAATGTGAAAAATGTGGAAAAAAATTCATAACTAACTATGTTTTTACAAAACATTTAAAAACTCATAGTGATGTCCGTGATTTTGAATGCGAAACATGTGGAAGAACATTCAAATATAAAACCTCACTTGCACGGCATTTAAAAACTGATAGTGATGTTCGTGACTTTAAATGCTCAAAATGTGGAAAGGCATTCAAATCTGAAAGCAATCTTTCACATCATATGCTTTCTCATAGTGAATCTTATGATTTTAATTGTGGAAAATGCGGAAAGGCATTCAAATATAAAAACTCACTTACGCGGCATATAAAAACGCATAGCGATATTTGTGATTTTAAATGTGATAAATGTGAAAAAGCATTCAAATATAAAACAATTCTTTCAAAACATATGCAATCTCATACCAATGCTCGTGACTTTGAGTGTGAAAAATGTGGAAAAGCGTTCAAATATAAATACTCACTCACAGGACATATGAAAACCCATAGTGATATTCGTGACTTTAAATGTGAAAAATGTGGAAAAACATTCATAACTAAAGGTGTTCTTTCGAAACATATGAAAATTCATAGCAATGCACTTGAATCTAAAGGCGAATTTTCAGACCATATTAATTCTCATAGTATTTTTAAATGTGATATATGTGGTAAAATATTCAAATATAAAGACAGACTTTCTAGGCATATGAAAACTCATAGCAATGTGATTTTTAATGTGAATTTTTTTTAATCACCTTAATTTTCGTTTTCACAATTAAAATCGAGGTGGTTTATTGTATTAAAAAACTCCAATAACGAGAAAAATGTACCTCATATTGTTATATATAAACAAAAATAATAAATATTAGAAAAAAATAAAAAATACCTTTCATTTGCGAAGATAGAAGTACTGTGATACCTCGATTTACGCGGTATATATTTTTATATTTTTAAACTTCAATTTTATTTTATTTTTATTATAAAAGTTTTCACCTCTTTACTTATTGGCGTTATTTTTTTTTTAACAAAGCAGTGATTTATTATTTTTTTAATGTTTACAGGATCTATGTTTAGAACAAGTTAAGAGGGGTTTCGTGTTATAAAAAACTGCTAAAATAAATTTTTAGTTTTAATTATGAAATATTATGATCTCATTATGTTTTTACTGTAAGATTTTTAACGGAGAATCGATATTTTAATTTTTAAATAGCTGCCATTTTGAAACAAGATGGTGAATGAAGACGAGATTTTACAAGATCATTTTTAGAACAAGTTTTATGTTGATGTGGTAGTTATCCTCCAATAGTGACAGTTCTAAATCTATTTACTAGACAAAAAGTAATAAAACATAGTTATTACAAATTAATTTATTTCACTTTGGTCGTTCACACGAGCTACGCTGTTATGTAGCAATAATAAAAAATATAACAAAAATCTAATAACATACTTACAATAATAATCTCAGCTCATACATACATGTTTCTACTTTTTAGATATCTGCAAAACATTTTAAATACTTTGTGCAGTTAAATTATAACGATACAAAAATACATGAGTTATGCAAATATATCTACAAAGGCACTGAACAGTTTGATAGTTGTGATAAAAAAATACAAAAACATTTCTCAAAAGTGAGCACGTTAAAAAATAAGCACATATAGCTATTTTTATATCTTATGTCATTAGAGAATAAAATATTTTTGAACTTTAAAACGTTACATATTTGATAATATTATGTTAAAAATACTTGCAAAAAATACTTATGCATAGTAAATGCAACAATTTATATTTAAAATGTACATATGTATATTTATATAAAATATGAGAATTTATTAGCATTGAAAAGCTTAGATATTAATAATAAATGTTTCTGGTTCTTGTGATTTTTAAAGTGGCACAAAATATTGGGTTTATAAAAAATAAAAATTAATAATCCAAAAGATTTCAGAATCACTTTTTAAAAGATATTTGAAGAAATTGTTTAAAACGATCACATTGATATAATATTATACAATCTCACTTCAGGAATACAGTTAAAAAATTTAATCGCCTCGTTTTAAATATCCTAAAAAGTGAAAGTCATCGAGATTATTATATCAAATTCCACATTGAGAGTAAATTTCAAATTTTGTAAGGAAATAATTCCGAAAACTTTTAGCTCTTTTTATATATAGTAAAACAATGCAGCATATTATATGTATTTACCAAAAGAAGTCTCTCCTATCAACTATTATAATAAATTCCTGTTAAATGGGATAAGTATTATTTAATCATAAGCAATACACTTAAATAATAAAACGTGATTGTCGATATATCTATTTAGAATACAAATACTAATTTCCGTAACATAAGTGTTTTAAAGAATAAAAACATCACATTTAATTCAAGTGACCATTTTAATATTACATATATGGAAAGGTCCCTAAAAATTTGTAAAGAATGGCCACTTTAATTAGGTATAATTTAAAAAATAAAATTGTTATAAGAGTGGTACCGTTCAAGTCGAAATTAAAAATTTTCATCTCTTTTACTTGTACTCGATTATAAGTAATGATTATATTTTTTTACATATTATATAAATACGCACTATTTGTTTTTAGCGCAAGAATATTTTCCGAGTTATGCATTTAGTTAAAATATACAAAATCAAATATACGTACATGTTTGTAAATATATATAATATAGTATATTAGAACAATTATATATAAGATTATCATTGAAATAATACTTGTTTGGCTAAAATATTGGGAGATTACAGTCTATACAAATTATCACTTATACCAAATAAATGCAGACAATAAATGGAAGATATATTTTTATTCTTATCGCCAAGGTTTACGACTGACGAGCTCACCCGCCACCGCCGTACTTCTTCTGGGTCTATCACTTAATCCGGTCTTGATATGATCGGTATGATCTGAAATATAAAAATAAAATAATATAATAAAAGTGAATTTAAAAACACTTAAGTACCTAATAAAAATTTACTTTTTAAATTATATACCATAGTGCGATCTTGTCATATGGAGAGGAAAAGGATGCTGGATGAATTTTGTCGGGCGGCCACTGAATACTCCCGTGTGACTCCTTGACATTCGGTCCCTAAAATCACACAAGATAATACAACATAAAGTATAATGTTCGATAACAACGTTCTTGTCATGCTCACATTTTTCTCTTTAACACTTTTTGAGTGGTAGACGAAAGCTGCCGCATTGATGGACCTGAAGAAGAACTTCTGTGTGTCAGTATTATCCTACGTTCTCTATCTTGCGCTATGATACTCATGCGCTCGGCTGGAGAATATGTTATGAAGGTGTCGTGCAAAGTGTAACATGCAGCAGTTATCTGAAAATTTATATTATTAAATAAATTTATGATAGTGATCATTCGCTAGAACTTCGCTTTGTTTTGATTATGAAAAGGATAGCACAGATTTAAAAATTTGATTATATAATTCTGATGGATGGGAGCTTGAGATACAGAGTAGAATCAATGACAAAAATTTGGAAATGTGCAGACTACATAATATCTTCTAGGAAAAAGAGAAAGGGATGACTCATCAATGGAAATTTCAATGAGTACTATAACATTGTAATCATTGTTTCATTGTTACCGCACAAAAATATTTTTCACAAGATGTTTGCATTTGACATAAAAGGGCTCGTATTTTTCGCGTCAAAATTTTAATACGGTTGTGGTCAGAATTTATATTACATGAGTCAGAATTTATATTAAAAGGTCAGAATTATATTGAATGGTTAGAATTTAAATCGGACTGGTCAGAATTTATATTAAATAATAACAATTATTTTGACAGATGGTCAAAATCAATTTTTTTAGTCAGTATTTATTAGTTTATTGGTCAGTATTCTTAAAGAATAGCCCGTATTTATATTATATGATCTGTATTTTAACCTCAAAGTCAGATTGTCAGCATAATAATACAGGGTCATTATCAAGGTGTTGGTTGGGCTCGCAACATAGACAGTTATCAACACAAGTTAAGCGTGCTCTATGCCGCCGCTCTGTCGTTATTACGTTTCTCATTTTAAATACTTTTGCGTCTTACATACAATTAAATAGATTCGTTGAGTTATTCATGGGGTGTTCACTGTTTTGATAAACGCTCGCTCGCACTTAAACAATTTAAGTGCGAGTGAGATATTTATTATAAATGTTATATTCTTTTTTAATTCACATGATCGTCCTATGTTTTAATTCTGATCATTCTATATTTTTATTCTGACCGTATGCTATTTTTATTCTAATAATTTAATATTTATTCTGACCCTGAATAAAATAATTATGACCATTTATTATTTCAATTCTGATCATCCTATAGTTTTATTCTGACCGAATGCTATTTTTATTCTAACTATTTGATATTTATTCTGACCCTGAATAATTTAATTGTGACGAGGCTGTTAATAAAACTCTAAAACCTGTTGAATCAATCGTCTGTGAAGATCGACATCAGCACCTTGTATTCCACCTTCGTCTCGATGAAGTTGCAAAGCGCACAACAGAGTATCTCGTATAGTTTGTACTACACTTTCAACCTTATCTGTGTGCATTAATCTCCTAGTGAGATATCCTTTAGCATAAGCGACAATAATCGTAGCGGCATCAATCTGAAACAGGAGCAAATTAAAAATAATACATACACAAATAATTCTTAACAATTCCACATACTTCTTTTTGAGTGATTTTTCTAAAAATGTTCGTTTGTTGAATACGCCTATCCACAGGTCTGTGAATGTCCATCAGATTCAAAGATAGAGCGTTTCTATCAAAATACGGTACAGGCTCAGCCTCTCTGATGTTGATAGACGATAACGATATGGATTGATTCGGCGACTTTGTCATCTTCGAGCTGTCATCTAAAGAGGCCGAGAAGTCTCTGAACGGCTGCGAAGCAAAGTTCTTCTGTATTCTTGTAATTTTATCGAACGCGCTCTTCAGCTTAGAAACACTATCCATTTCATTCATGTTGTATTCGGATACAAACGAGTCTGTGATGGAAGTGTCCCTGACTGACGACGTGTCGGATGTAAAATTAGTTTTTATGTCGTCTAGAGTGTTACTTGTCCTTCCTGTCATGACGTCTTCAATTTCATCTTCGTACTGGTTAGTTATCAATCTATTACCATTATTATTTACATTGTATTTTTTCGATGTTTCTTTCAAGTTGCAATTACTATCAACATTTAAGGGTTCACCGATCCTCTTAGGAGTTGAACGTACATTTTGATTATTTAGCAAAGAGCGCGATTTATGTAATACTTTTGCACTCATCGATAAATACTTTTCAGTATCGAAATCAATTTCATTACCATTATCTATAGCTTTGGGAGTACGTACTTCTGAAATCGAATTACTTTTATTATTCACATTTGAAAGCCCTTCTTTAATAGATTTATTTTCGGTACACATTGCCTCGAACTGAGCCAACAATAATTTCTGTTGATTCTCAAATGTATTTTTTAATGAGAGTTGCTCTTCTTCTTGCTTTTTTTTTAATTCGTTCAATTGCTTTTCGTGCTCTTCTTGTATTCTCTTTAAAATTTGATTGAAGTAATCGCTAGCTTCCGTTTTATCTGATCGAGGCTCAGCTTTCAATGATTTATCACTTCTCTCTATAATGTGCAAACTGTTATCGACAGTTTTATCAGTTTCAGCTTTATTTATAATGGAAGACTTATTTTCAAGATGAGCCAACGTCTCGTTGCTGCTGTTTTTGATGTTTTCTTTAGTTGAAAGAGTAGCTTCAGAGTTTTCATTCATGGATATTGAATTTATATCGGATCCGATGGATGACCACGTTTCTTTGGGGGTTGCCTCCCAACTCTTTTGCTTGGAAGAATTACACAAATAGCTGGTGCTCGTCGATTCCGACATAGAAATTGAATGAAGATCGACGCCCGAAGCTAAAGATTGCTCTTCGAGATGAGCTAGAAGCAACGGACTAGGATACTCGAGCGTGTACGAATTTTGTCTGAAGATCTTAGGAGGCGAAGCTAATCCGGAAGATATATTATTAAGCGAACCGGTAATATTCTTAGAAGGAGATAATGTAATTTTATTTTTAGTCGATAAAATGTTTCTTTGTACTTTTTTCTGTTCCGAATTAGACTTCTTTAATAAAGACGTGCCTTTTATACAAAGCATATTATCTTTCTTACTAGAAATGCTCTTCTTCTTTACAGATTTAACTGGCATAGACATTTTAGCATTATGTTTAGACTTTGATAAATCTACTTTCGATACATCTTTCCGAACACTTTTCGGCTTATCGATTATGCTACACTTAGACATATTAAAAGTCTTGACAATTTGTACATCATAATTTTCAGTTTCTTTCTTAGGTGTGCTTTTAAGCATCGGTTTTTGAAATTTATCCTCTGTTTTATTGCTGTTAGTTATTTTTTCGGGCGATATAACCTCGATTTTTTTATTTGTACTCTGCGAATTTGAAGATTTATCATTATCTATAACCGTTACTTGCGAATTCATACTTTCAAACTCATTATTCTCGAAATGATCAAACTTTGGTTGTGCGTCGTAATAAGGCCTATCAAACTGTTGTGATGATAGATCGTGTTTTTGGTCACTTTTATAAGAAATGTTTGATATGTTAGTTCCGTCGCCCCATTCTTCAGAATCGCTTGGTATAATATTCGAGTTTATAGTAGTCTCGTCCATAGAGAATTTGTAATCAAACATCTTACGTTCGACTGCCATTGCCATTTGCTTGTAATGCAGCATCTCTTGGCGATATTCTTCAGTCATCTGATTAATATAAAACATATTAAATAAATATAATAAAATGTTATATATATCGTAATAATAAATAGAAATGTATTACTAATGGCGGTAAGATTGGAACGCCATTTATTTTAATGCAAGATATATATGGAGCATATTTTGAAATGGTATATTCATCGTAAGAGTCCCCCATTGTTAGTAGCTGGTGCGATAACTGACTGGAACCATGTAAATCTGAAAGCAAGGATACAGAGATTTATAGAAGTTAATTAAGCTCAAATCATCCATGAAATTCATAGCATTGTTCACTGAAACCACACCTTCATGTCATAAATACTATAACACAGAAACTAGACTTCATTCTAATAGTTTTCTGAATATATAATACTTGATAATTATTTTATATTTTTAGATAAGTCACACAATACGTTTCGGTAAATAAATATTAATACTAACATATATAGCAGCAACAAGTATTATTTTAAACATTATCTGCTGATTAATGATAACATATCAATTGTTTTAGATTGATAAAACCAGGGCTATGGAGTCATTTAAAAATTTTCGACAATCGTGACGCATTGGGATAACCTGTTTGGTTACGATGGTCTTAATTTATTTACATTAAATAAAACGATACATTAATATAAACAAAAATAACAAATTTAATAATTATACTCGCAAGGGAAAAGACTTATTTCATTGGTTTTATTGCTTTTGATGTGAATTTTTGACTTCTGGGAAGTGATAATTGTTTTTACGCCTTCCTATTGACCAAAAATCGGTTTGAATATACTTTGACCAACACTCTTATAGCAAAAGTTCGTAGTAATATCAGTAAAATAGCCATCATATTTTTAAAATATAGTTTAATATCAAAGTGCAAACAAACTATGAAGCAATATGCGAGAAGCGACATCTATCTGTACTTCTTCTTAAGCTTATTTTCCCCTGAGAGAAATATTTTGGACTTTAATAAAAATTCTAAAACTATAATTACTGTTAGAACTTTCATTAGGTTAGGTTTGGGTTTGAACAGAAAATAAACGTTTCGCAACTGTCAAATAGTTTCATAGACATTTAAGAGCGACATATAATTTTACTAGCGCCTATCAGTTAAATTATATTTTTGCTAGTAGAAACTGGTGAAAATGATTTAGCCTTAACTAGTGAAAATATAACTTCACTGAAAAATACACATTCACTATAACATATATCGCATGGGAATAAATAATGATAAGAACGTAAATGTATATATTACTTCGTATAACACTTGCCAGATAAATCATATATTAACTGATAAAAATATATATCTCCAGTGAAAATGTATTCCAATATAATTTTACTGAAATGACATATATTAAAAAATATTTTCGATTTTTTTTAAAAATGTAGCGAAAGATTGTATTTTTAATATATCGATGGCTAAGAAAAACATAAAAACCATTTATATGGGAAATAACCATAATAATTAGCTTACTTTTTTAATATTTTAATCGATAGAAAAGCTATCAGATGCCGCCGCTATGGTGGCATGTTCGTTTTTCCGTTGCACTCGGAAGTTTACTTCATATGCAATACTTCAGTGGCATAATTAACATTATTTATTGTTTTAAATCATTCTTTTGTATTTTATAGAAACATATATTATTCGTATTAATCAATAACAAAAATGAATAATTACTGTAGTAATGAAAGTGTTCATATTTCAAAGAATAGTGTTTATTTTATCGAAGACATTCATGATGATGATGTTCATTCATTTCGGTTTGCTTATTTTTATTTTGAATTGGAACACAGCACCTGCTACTGTAGCTGTAATAAACATGTGAATTAATGTGATCTCGCTTTCGAGAACATTTTTCGTGCCAGTTTGAAATATTGATTGATCAAGTTTACAAGTCTCTGTGTTCTAAGCCGTTTTTAAGAAAATCTTTTTAACCCAAAAGATGTCGAATAAACATTACAAAAATAATAGCTTTGAAAATAATGAATTTACTTTTGCCATGTACAATAATAGTCCATATTTATTTTCAACTTTTTAGGAATTTACGAATGAGCGAAGAAAAAAATATTTATTTTTTACACTAAAATATCAAGTTTTAAGGCCTAGGGAAATTTATATGTAATTTTTGTATAACATATTACAAAAAGAATGATTAAAATAACATCAAAAATACGAAGAATTTTTTTTTTAAATTACATTTAAATTTCGCAAAATTACTTTTAAATGGTTTGCAGACTGTATGGCGAAGTTTTCCGATCGCAAAAGGTTCAGTAATAAAATATTCATCAAGTCGATCATTTTTAATATAGATTTACCAATATATTATAAGAGAAAACTATAAGAATCACAATACAATATTAATATAAAATTAATTATTTTCTATGAATTTCTGTTGATTCTTCGCACACAATTATCTCAAGATCGAGTGTCTTGCGATTATATACATATTACATTCGCTTCAAAAATCAACATATGACACATGGTATTTAACTTGTATCGTTGACAATAATAATGAAATTAGTACATCAAAAATTACTCACCAAAGTCGATGGACACCTCACGAACTGCTAAAATACACTAAATCATGGCCTCTTAAGCTTATTAGCGAAAACATCGTCGTGGGTGTCGGTTAATTCGCTGTCAGTTTGACAACTCGAACGTAACCATGACAGTTGCGGGCGTCTCCCCTCGATTTACGATCGTCGTTCACAAGTCAAATTTAAAAATCACATTTTATCTAAACAAATCACTAAAAATATTATCTAAGGTTTATAAACAAAATTAAAGACGAAAACGATAAATTAAAAGTTGACTCTTGCCGCCGGAAAAGTTTCATTGTATGTAAAACGATTAAGTACCACGCAACCATAGTAACCATGTTTACTAAATGATAGAGTGATAGTAAACGGGTGGTTTGAAAGTTTTAATCAAGTATGGGTAACTAATAGCGACGCAAACAAACAACAATGTTTACCATCGTATGGGGTAATATCGAACAGACTGGAAAATATTACCTTACATGTATATTTGAAATCTTTGACGTTATACTGTATTTTAGACGTTAAATATATAATACCCAGCCAACTTATTTTATGCTAATTAAAGGCAAGGACATCATTTCAGCTTTTTCCAGAGGGGAGGGGCAAAAGTTGGCCAGCCAGCAATCGTTGTTTTAATATTTCGATTTTAATTAAATATATAATATTTCATTAAATGACATGCACTTTTCTGGACAAATTCAAGATGGCGTCCCTGTTTAGAAGCAACATCAAAAGCAATAAAATCCTGCCGCGGCCGTCGCAGTGGAAACTCTCAGTTATCTAGTGTTCATATTCAGACTTTTATAGCAATATCACGACTTAAAAATAGTGGTAATCGAATGAAGCATATCTAAACCGAATTTTGACCAAGGAAAGCACAAAAAACAATCATTCCTTCTCAGAAATCAAAAATTCACGTCAAAAACAATAACATCGTGCCGTCACTGTCTCAGTGTAAACGCTCGTTATTGCTTTAACCGTGAATTTTTGACTTCTGAGACTGTTGACACTTTCATCAAAACTTCATACTAATATCGGTTTTTCGTCATCTCCAGTCACCGATCGATGCAAAAAGCTTGTGCTCTTGTCTTGAACTTAAAGCAACTCATGCTAAAACATGGTACCTATGTATGTTAGATTGGCCGCTGACAATTAATGAAGAGTCCAAACAACGTACCATGAAACAATTTTCATTGGATGCAAATGCCACGCCATACTTAATTGGTTTACTCCCGTCTTTATTGCAAACTTTCTGGTATTTTGACGTGGACCAATATCTATTACGACGTTCAACGTGTCAACGTCAGGCTTCGAAGTCACATGATATTTTTTTGTCAACCAATGAAAAATATTTGAATCAGAATTTTGTAAACCACTTGTGTCAGTCGAATTTCAGTGGCATCTTTCTTGTATACGAAGCAAATGTTTTTAATTGCCTCTGTTGCAGTATTACCTTCAGTAAATTTACAAAGTAAACAGTGTCTGTCGTAAATAAACTTGATTGGCAGCTATTAAAAAAAAATTGTTTACTATAAGCTGATTAGACTTGACGGATGGATGACAACGGGTAATAATTACACACATATTGAGCCGCTGCAGTAGTATTTTATTGATAGTATATAGTTTACATGTTTGTTATTGAAATATATGCGAGTGAACAATGGACGAGGCACCACCAGATGTTCTCTTCCTGTCGAGGTTCACCAAAAATATGTGTTGCCCTCTACGGCCATTACATTAGTGTTACAAAACTGCTAAGTTTTAGCCATGATGAATAAATAAATACATAAAAAGGCCCCCATTAAACCAAAACTGAACAAGTGTCTTTTATATAATGGAATAGTGTGAAAATTAAGGTTATTTACCAGTTCAGAGAAAAGACATGCCAAAAGTTTTTCACATTCACGAAAAGCACGACCATCTCTTAATTTCCGTGAGCCTTAAAGATAAACATCGCAATGAGATTGCATATGCCTTGTAAGCTTGTATTTTAATTTGTAGGTTTTTCCACATCTTTCACATTCAAAGTCACGAATATTAGTATGAGTGTCTAAATGTCTTAAAAGTATAGATTTAAATTTAAATGTTTTTCCACATTCATCACATTCAAAGTCACGAACATTACTATGAGTTTTCATATGGCCTAAAAGTCTATTTTTAAATTTAAAAGCTTTTCCACACTTTTCACATTCAAAGTCAAAAACATTATTATGAGTTTGCATATGTTTTGTAAGATAGTTTTGACACTTGAATGCTTTTCCACATTTTTTACATTCAAAATCAAAAGCATTGTGATGAGTTTTATTATGCAATGAAAGTGAGGTTTTATATTTGAATGTTTTCTCACATTTGTCGCACTCAAAAGCACGAGCATCACTATGGGATTGTATATGTATTGAAAGCCTGTATTTAGTTACAAATGCTTTACCACATTTTTTACATTCAAAGTTAAAATCATGGCTGTGAGATTTAATATGTATTGAAAGAGCAGTTTTAGAGAAGTATGTTTTTCCACATTTTTCACATTCAAAGTTACGAACATCGCTGTGAGTTTTCATATGGATTAAAAGACTATTTTTAGACATGCAAGCTCTTCCACATTTATAACATTTAAAATCCCAATCAAGGCTGTGAGTTTGCATATGTCGTGAGATATGAGATTTTGTTTTATATGTTTTTCCACATATTTGACATTTAAAGTCACGATTATTGCTATGTATTTGCATATGTCTATATAAACATGATTTATTATTATATACTTTTCCACAGTTTTTACATTTAAAGTCAGGAATATCGCAATAACTTTGAATATGTTGTGAGAGATAAAATTTTCTTTTATATGATCTTCCACATTTTTCACATTCATAGTCCTGAATATCGCCATGAAGTTTCATGTGTCTTGTAAGATATCTTTGAGAATTAAATATTTTTCCACATTTAGCACATTTGTATTCATAAGAATCATCGTGTACACGTTGAACACTAGTACATTTTTCTCTTCCAGGTTTCTAAAATGTGAATTTCAATCATTAAATGAGTTGCAAATGTCAATATACATAGAAATTTATTCAACTATTACTTTAGTGACTTCGTAAATTTGATGAGATAAAATGTCTACACTGATAGTATTTGCTGTAAGTATATCTTTAACATCGTGAATTTCTGAAATCATATAATATATAATAATAAATAATTTAAGTATATGCAAATATATAAGTGTTATTAAGTAGTTATGTTTAACCTGTTTCGAACATGTCGTCTACGTTGCTTATGGGCGTATCTTCGCTGTAATCGTACTCGCATTTTATAAATTTCGACTTAAAAAATTAAGCACTATTTAATATCATATACAACCGTTATAGATAATGTGTTATTACCTCGATTTTACATTGAATCTCATCAACGGAAGCAAATGTTCTTTCATCTTTTTCTATGTCAGCTTCTACAAAGACATAGTTTATTACTAAAAACTAATTAACTAGTAAACAATTGATGATAATACAATAAATTCTAATTGATGATATTTTTATCGTTAATAAAATTCACATAAAAGCTATATTAGTTAATAAAATGAAAAATACCAGTTTTAATAAACGCCATTCTACCGTCAAGTTGATAGACGTCAAAATCGATTACAACAATGTTTGGTCCAAATACGACAAATTATCAAGCATGGCGGAAAATAAAGGGACAACGAGAAACGCTGTAAATTAAAAACATACCTACGTTATTTAAATCAAATTATTTATTTTATTTAGATTTTTATTGCGTGCGCTTGTTTATTCTCCAAAGATACGGTGAAAATCGCAAGCAATTATATTTCGGTGTAGTCGATAACACCGAATAACACACATCGACACTGATGAGCGCTTAATTGCTATTTTTATTCGATATTTTGAGAATAAACATGGACACGGTATATTGTATGAAATGTTCAAACCTAAACCCATCTTAAGTAAATTAACCATTATATTTGTTTAGGTTAGATTTTGGTTTGAACAGCAAATGGACGTTTCGTCATTAAACACAGAGTGAACCGCTACAGTAGTATTTATTGAAGTTTATAGAGTTTAGTTACATGTTAAATTATAAATGCTTAGAGATCGGCAGACGAGGCCCCGCCAGTCGTCGTCCTCACATCGATATACACTAAAAAGTGTGTTGCCATTTGCCTAGCATCACCTAGTTTAGGCCATAATAATTAGGCCACCCATATCGCATTCCTTAAACAGCAGTATGTGCATGAGATTGTTGCTATTATGCAGAATTTTTGCCTTAATTCACTTTAAATATTCTAGTATTTTTTCAAACGATGTAACGTCACAATTCTGCAAATCTCTAATCACTTGATTTACGCGCACTGAATCATCCATTTTTGAACAAATACAGTTTTAAAGATACTGAGTAGTGAAATTTATACTGGAAAAAATATTAATTTACTTCAGCCCTTGAGCGGTATTACCATACATATATGGCGGTAGATCTTTCACTGATTTGAGGTACCACATATAGTTAAATATTTAACTGGAGAAATAATAAATAAAAAGCAGTATATGTATATATGTTTTAAATTTTATTTAATGTAAATGATTTCTTTAGAAAATAATATCTATAAATTAACGAGTACGAAATAAATAAACATAAGAAAAAACCTTTATATTGTTTTTATAAAATTAATTGAGTTTCTGAAATGATATAAAAAAAATCCATAAAAGCCAAATATTAAAGTAAAATATATATATATATATATATATATTTTTAGAATCGATAACTTTTTCTATTATTTACTATAAATGGAATATAAAATAATAATACATAAATAACAACAGAAATAATAATGGAAAAATACGTACATGTTTGTTATTGAAATATATGCGGGTGAGCGGTGAACGGTGAACGAGGCCCCACAGACCGTCATCTTCCCGTCAAGGTATACCAAAATAATGTGTTAAAAACTGTTAAGTTTTACTATAATGAATGAATAAAATATATAACCAAGCCCCCCAAAACCAAAACGAAGCAGAAAGTGTCTTTTATACAATGGAATATTGTTAAAATAGCGGCTATTTACCATTTCAGAGGAAAACGTTAGCGTCATAAAATTGTCAAAAACTTTTATCAACCTAATAGCTAACAGAAAATTTTAATAATCATGAATAACTGTAAAAATTTTGATCAATTTTCAAATATATTGTAAAAATAATTAAAAATGAACTCTTAACAATACTAAAATATTAGACCTTAGTATGAAACAAGATAAATTAATTATATTTTATTTTTTACATACATAATTAATACGTGATTTTATATTTCAAAAGCAAAATTCACAATATGTTTTCAGTTTCAGATTCCAGAAGTATTGTATTTTCCAGAAATCCACGTAATGAAATATGGCAATGTTTGTAACAAAATGTATACTTCTTTTTACGAAGGACACGACAACTGCTTAACCAGCATGTTCCGCAATATTGTTCAAATGGTGGCTATTCAAAAAAGTAAAATATCATAACTATAATCTTTAAAAAGTTAATGTAAGACGTTAAAAATAGAAATTAAAATATAATAAAGATTAAAAAACATATTCCTTAAAATGGTATACAATCTTAGAGAAAAAATGTTCTACAATAGATTTTAGTTAGTAAAGGCGCACTGTTTGATACAAATTTTTGAAAGGGCACCAAATGTCATTGTATGGAAAGGTTTGCCTTATCTTTTAATAGGACTGAAGAGATTATTTTTATTTTAAACATAGTATGCGAAAACAGATGATCTGATCAAACGTTATAAAAAACTATTGAAAAAGAAAATACAAGACTCCCATTATAAATGTTCCAGTTTTCATTTTTTCGGCCGTTACCCAGTTTAAACCCCCCTAACTCTATGTATAGCTGATACAGAGTAAGCTATCTTGTTTATTATATTAAATTCCAGCAAAGTCATAAAACTGCTATAATTCTTCAGTTTTTAATGAACAAAAAAAATTAAGTTTTAATTTAATATCAAAAGAAATAACATGAGTTCCATTTACTCTTATTCAATATATTGTACAACCAAAAGCAAGTAAGAAAAATTTAACCTTCTATTTGACCCAGATTGCAATACACAGAACATGAAATATGTAGACGTTAGGTTTGCAGTGCTCTTTTTTTTAAAGCTTTTCCTCATTTTTCACATTTAAAGTCAAAATCATCGCTATGAATTTTCATATGCACGACCATCTTTGTGAGTTTCCATATGCCTTAAAAATAAGGTTTGAAATTTAAATGCTTTTCCACATATTTTACATTCAATGTTACAAAGATAACTATGAGTTTTCATATGTTCTGTAAGCCTTTTTTTTAATTTGAAAGCTTTTCCACATTTCTCACATTCAAAGTCATAAACATCGCAATGAGTTTTCATATGTTCTGCAAGCCTTTTTTTTAATTTGAAAGCTTTTCCACATATATCACATTCAAAGTCATAAACATCGCAATGAGTTTTCATATGCCATGTAAGCAAGTATTTTAATTTAAAAGTCTGTCCACATCTTTCACATTCAAAGTCACGAACATTAGTATGAGTTTCCAAATGCCTTACAAGCACAGATTTAAATTTAAATGATTTTCCACATTCATCACATTCAAAGTCACGAACATTGCTATGAGTTTTCATATGCCCTAAAAGGCTATTTTTAAATTTAAAAGCTTTTCCACACTTTTCACATTCAAACTCAAAAACATTACTATGAGTTTGCATATGTCTTGTAAGATAGTTTTGACGCTTGAATAGTTTTCCACATTTATTACATTTAAAATCATAAGCATCGTTATGAATTTTAATATGCAATGAAAGTGAGGTTTTGTATTTGAATGTTTTCTCACATTTGTCACACTCAAACTCATAAGCCTTACTATGGGTTCGCATATGTAATAAAACCTTCTTTTTAGTTATAAATGCTTTACCACATTTTTTACATTCAAAGTTAAAACCGTGGCTGTGAGATTGAATATGTATTGAAAGACCGTTTTTAGAGAAGAATGTTTTTCCACATTTTTCACATTCAAAGTTACAAATATCGCTATGAGTTCGCATATGCATTAAAAGACTGTTTTTAGACATGCAAACTCTTCCACACTTATCACATTTAAAATCACAAACAATGCTGTGAGTTTGCATATGTCGTAAAACATGGGATTTTGTTTTATATGTTTTTCCACATATTTTACATTTAAAGTCACGATTATCGCTATGTGTTTGCATATGCCGAAAGAGATATAATTTTTTTTTGTATACTTTTCCACAGTTTTCACATTCAAAGTCACGAACATCGCTATGAGTTTGAATATGTTGTGAGAGATAGACTTTTCTTTTAAACATTCTTCCACATTTTTCACATTCATAGTCAAAAGAATTGCTATGAACTTTCATGTGTCTTCTAAGATATCCTTGAGAATTAAATGTTTTTCCACATTTAACACATTTGTATTCATAAGAATCATCGTGTATTCGTTGAACTGTAGTACATCTTTCTCTTCCCGGTTTCTAAAATTTTAATTTTAATTATTAGATATGTTTCAAACGTCAACATACATAGAAATTTATTCAGCAATTACTTTGGTGACATTGTTGATTTGATGGGATAAAACGTCTACACTGACAGTATTCGCCTTTAGTATATCTTTAACATCATGAATTTCTGAAACCAAATAATGGTTAATATTTTAAATATATATAACAGTTTTATTAACTAATTATGTTTAACCTGTTTCGAACATGTCGTTTACGTTGTTTATGGTCGTATCTTCGCTGCAATCGTAGTCGCATTTTAGAAATTCCGACTTAAAAAATTAAGCACTATTTAATATCATATACAACCGTTATAGATCACGTGTTATTACCTCGATTTTACATTGAATCTCATCAACGGAAGTAAATGTTTCTTCATCTTTTTCTATGTCAGCTTCTGCAAGGACATAGTTTATTACTAAAAACTAATTAACTAGTAAACAATTTAGAGGCGTGTGAAATGTATGTCATTGATGATAATACAATAGATTCTAACTATGATACTTTTAACGTAAATTAATTTAATGTAAAAGCGATATCAGTTAAAAAGCAAAAAAATGAATAATAAAAGTAATAATACCGGATTTTATAAACGCCATTCTAACGTCAAGTTAATATACGTCAAAATCGAATACTATATTGCTTGGTCCAAATATGTCGAATTGTCGAGCATGCCGAAAAACAAAGTGAGATTAGCTAAGCACACACGTACGGATTTGCCCGTCGGACATCTGACGGATTTGTCCGGGCTTGGCCACAGACGCAATTTGTACGAGCTCGGACAAATTCTTATCGGACACCAGATTTACGTGTTTTTATGTGAAATTTTGTTTACAATATATGATGTTTTACTGTCTTTGATAAAAAAATGGAAAAAAATACATTTTCAACGGTAACAATATTAAGTGACCGATGGGTCATAAAGTAATAAAACCTTATTTAGATATTTTAGACAATATACCTACCGATGGCGGCAACTTTGGCACAAATTAATAAAGGCGAGCGGAAATGGCCCAGGTCATAAAATCACTTAAGGGACAAATTTTAACAAAAAATACTGTAAACCATCGGGTGCGAATAACACAATTGCGATACATTTTAATTACCTTTTAATTGACAAAAGCGGAGAGCCGAAGGCTGCCTAAAAATATGCACAATTCCTTCGATACTGTAAACCATATTAAACTTGGATGATTGTCGAAGATAAAAGCAAGAAAAGCTAAATTTATATAGTGTTTAAAGTACCGTTTTTTTTGCTATGGGTCATAAAGTAATAAAACATCGCCAAAATCTTATTTTAGACGTTGGCGGCAACTTTGGCGCAAATTAGCAAGGACCCGAGTCATAAAATCACTTAAGGGACAAACAAAAAGCACCGTAAACCATCGGGTGAGGATAAAACCATTGCGATACATTTTAATTACCTTTCAATTGACAAGAGCAAGAGTCGAGTGCTGCCTAAAAAACATGCATATTTCCATCGATATTGTAAACCATATTTCACATCGATACTGTTAACCATATTTAACTCTCTATCGAAGAATGTCAGAAAAAAAAACAATTTTATCTGATTGGCTTTCAATTTTATTGAAGCTGAGATGCCATTTGAGTTCTACTTGGAGTATTGTAGAAGAAAAGTTAAATTTATATAGTGCTTGAAGTAAATTCTAAATTTAAATGACATTTATTAATAATAAGAATATATACATACATATATGTATATATCTTGATCTTTTCATACATTTTCAATAATGATAATAACTTTAATTTTAGTATAATTAAAATTTTATTTTTTATTATGTATTTATATATGTAATATTTACGTATCCAGAGTCTAAGTGCATCTTAAATTTATATTCTTTTTTTCTATTGTATAGTCATAAAGTAATAAAACTTTAAAAAAATTTAGACGTTGGCGCAAATTATTAAAGGCCCGGGTCATAAAACTATTTAAGGGACAAATTTTAACAAAAAACACTGTAAACGGTCGTTTACGCGAGCGCGATCTCTGCTCAGATCTGCTTGTCCGTGTCCGATCCGTTCGTTTTGAGCACGGACAACGGACAGACAACAGACGGATCTGTCCGAGAGTTTTAACCCCACACACTGGCGGATTTGTCCGTCGGACATCCATTTCGGACAAATCCGACGGGCAGATCCGCCCGTATGTGGCCAGCTAATGAGAGACGCTGTAAATTTAGAACCATTCGTTTCTTATACCAAATCATTAATTTCATTTAATTTAGTTTTTATTTCCCAAACTTACGTTAATAAACGAAATTAGGGTCAAAAGCAAAACAAATGTTTATAACCATCGGTTTTTGAGCATGGCGTTGACATAATTAGCAAGTACCTAAATTATTTAGCTATTTGGTAATAAGCACAGCGCGACGCTCAAACTACACCAATAGGGTAACACTTTAATGTGATTTGCGTACTTGCAAAAATATAAACTTGTTGCTAAGTAATCTATCTATAATTTACGATACTTAATCAATCAATCATAGTATATTTTCATTTAGAAACCAAAACAAAGCTAAGTTAAGTGCCACTCTACATTTTTATTAGTGAAATGATGATATTCTTTTTTGTTAAAGACTAGAAAGTTTTGTAAGAAAAAATATAGTAAATCATTGTAAGTTATTTTTTTATATTGAATGATTAAAAAAATATTGGGTAAGATAGAAAAATATTTTTAATTATTATTTTTTCTTTGCGGGCCTGCGCCCCGTTATTTTGTAAGCATCATGTAAACTGTAATACCATTTGTTGGGGCCTATTTATATATAAATTTAGATTTCATTATGGCCAAAATGAAATCTAAATTTATATATAAATAGTAATACTGTCCTGATAGATTCTCCCGACTGACAACCCTCGGTGCGTTCGCACGCTTCGCGCCCCGTAATTGTATAAAAAAACATGTAAACATTAGTTCTCAATAAAACACTACTGCAGCGGCTCAATCTGTGTCTAATGGCCACTCGTCACCAAAAATCAAATAAAACATCGATTGTAATAATATACATATTGTAAGAGACATATTCATTTTATTGTATTATTTACATAACAAATAAATGATTTTTTATTTCAAAAGGCAAAAATCGCAATATATGTGCTTAAAGTGTAAGATTTTAGAAGTTTTGTTATTACCACAAAATCACTTAATGAGCTATGGCAGCATTTGCAACATAATTTATACTTCTTTTCACAGAGAACAAGATAACTGCCAGCTAGCTTGTTTCAAAATAAATAAAAGTAGAGGTCAAAAATGCTCCACAATATACATTTTAGTTGGTAAAGGTGCACATTTCAATACAATTTTTTAGAATAGCACCGAATGTCATTGTCTGGAAGGGTTCGTTATAATCTCTTAATATATACGAAGAGATAAAAATTAACTTTAACATTGTAACACTATGCATGTCTGGGACAGAGTAAGCTCTCTTGTTTTACTATGGTAAAAAAGTTGTCAATATTAAATTTCAGCTGTCACTGCTAAAGATCTTCAGTTCTTACTGAGTAAAAAGAAAAAAAATTGAATATCAAAAGCAATATCAAAAAATTGAATAGCACAAGTTCCATTATAAAAGATTTTATTCAATGTATCATACAACCAACACTAAGTAAGAAAACCTTCTATTTCAACCAGAATTGCAATATGCAGAGCATGAAATATGATGATTTCATATTCGAAAACTGATTCTACATTTTTACATTATAAGTCAAAAACATTGCTATGAATTTTCATAAGTACTGAGTCACGATTTTCACTATGAGTTTCCATATGCCAAGAAAGTAGTGTTATAATGATCCCTTTTCCACATTTTTGACATTCAAAGTCACAACCAATGCTTAGTTTGCATATGTTTTGAATGTGAGATTTTATATTTAAATGCTTTTCCACATTCTTCACATTCAATGTTATGAACACCACTAGTTTTCATATGTTCCTGACTGTACTTGAATTTGAAAGTTTTTCCACATCTTTCACGTTCCAAGCTTGTACTTGAATTTTGAAATTTTTCCACATCTTTCACGTTTATCACGCTTAACAGTATGAGTTACCGAATGCCTTAAAAGTAAGCATTTAAATTTAAATGCTTTTCCACATCTATCACATTCAAAGGCACGCACATCGCCATGTGTTTTCATATGCCCTAAGAGCCTATTTTTAAATTTAAAAGCTTTTCCACACTTTTCACATTCAAATCTATAAACATCACTATGAGTTTGCATGTGTTTCGAAAGATAGTTTTGACACTTGAATGCTTTTCCACATTTTTTGCATTCAAAGTCAAAACTATGTCTGTGAGTTTGAATATGTATTGAAAGGCCATTTTTTGATAAGTATGTTTTTCCACATTTTTCACATTCAAAGTTACGAATATCGCTATGAGATTTCATATGCAATAAAAGACTATTTTCAGATATGCAAGCCCTCCCACATTTATCACATTTAAAATCACAAGCAAAGCTATGAGTTTCCATGTGTCTAAAGATATGGGATTTTGTTTTATATGTTTTTCCACATATTTTACATTCAAAGTCACGATTACCACTATGTGTTTGCAAATGTTTAATAAGATATGATTTCTTTTTATATACTTTTCCACAGCTTTCACATTCATAGTCATGAATATTGCAGAGAGTTTGAATATGTTGTGAGAAAAAGAGTCTTGTTTTATATGATTTTCCACATTTTTCACATTCAAAATTACTAACATCGTCATGAACATGCATATGAATCTTGAGATATCTTTTAGAATTAAATGTTTTTCCGCATTTAACACATTTGTATTCATATGAATCATCTTGTATATGCTGGACTCTGATACATTTTTTTCTTTCTGATTTCTAAAATTTTAATTTTAATAATTAGATAAGTTGCAAATGTCAACATACATAAAAATTTATTCAACTATTACTTCAGTGATATCGTCAGATTGATGAGATAAAACGCCTAGATTGATAGTTTTTGTCTTTAGTATATCTTTAACATCGTGAATTTCTGAAATTATATAATAGTCAATAATTTAAATATATGCAAATATATGTGTTATTAAGTAGTTATGTTCAACCTGTTTCGAACATATCGTTTACGTTGTTTATGGGTGTATCTTCGCTGCGATCGTAGTCGCATTTTACAAATTCCGACTTAAAAAAATTACTCTATTTAAAATCACATACAAGCGTTTTATATCACGTTTTATTACCTCGATTCTACATTGAATCTGATCAATGGAAGCAATTGTTTCTTCATCGTTTTCTATATCAGTTTCTGCAAAGGCATAGTTTAATATTTAAAACTAATTAACTAGTAAACAATTTAGTGGCGTGTGAAATGTATGCCATTGAAAATAATACAATATATTCTAACTAATGATATTTTAACGTAAATGAATTTCATATAAAAGGTATATTAATTAGTAAAATGAATAAAACCTGTTTTAATAAACGCCATTCTAACGTCAGGTTGATAGACGTCAAATTCGATTACAACAATGTTTGGTCCAAATATGACGAACTGTGAAGCATGGCGGAAAACAAACATAGTAAATTTAAAACATACGTTATTTACACCAAAATATTTATTTTTATTTTAATCGCAACGCACGTGTTTATTCCTCAAACGTACATTATTTATTTATTTATTTAAATCAAATTAAAACCATTACCTAAATGAGCCACGATGATCGAAAATAATACATTGTAATCTTTTAATACACAAAATAAATATAAATATAATAAAATACCAAAAATAATACATAGGAAGAAGGAAACAAAAAATATCAGCAATTTTTAAAATTATATTATACGAAACGGACCAGCTTCTCGTAGCTGACATTAAACAAGGCAATGCTAAAGACCAGCGTATTAAGAATCCGGATGGCGACAGCCAAGGCGAGTCGGAAAGTGCGAATGTCCTAGCCCCAACGGCCATCAATAAGGATGGTTCTCAAAGAAGTTCTGAAACCCAAAACTGGAATTCCTCGAGAATAGCTGGATCGTTGACAGCACCCTTTAGTAATTTGAAGAAATCCTTAGCGACATACAACTTTTTGCGAGAACTTAGCGAATCGTAACCTAACGCTCCTAAAAGAAAGGCGCTGGGATATAAAAACGGATAATAACCATATATTCCTTTATAAAGGTATCTTAAAAGCATTTTGATTAAATCGGAGTATTTGGTTATTTTAAGATTCCAAATTATAGATCCCGACCTAAGAATGCTACGAACTAAAGTATCATACAGGACGCGAATAACTAAAAGAGTCAATGGTGAGCGCTATAGGCGCATGATTATTTTGGCACGAGATGAAAATATTCTAACAAGACGGCGCCCATCGGGTGTTACATTAAATGTTTTGCATAAAGATCCTAGGTCGTAATAATTTCACGTTTTGGTGTCGTCAGTTGGCCGCCAAGATTGTGCGATTTTCCACCGTTGGATTTTATTGTTAGGTTAAGCTAAGAGTAATGTCTACAGCCGCAAAACCGAAACGATTGAGCAATAAAAACCAATATTCGCTGCTATAATCGAGATACCGACCGAAATGTATGAAAAAGTATTGATATTATGTTTGAAAATGAATGAAATACACTCTTTACTACCATTTTAAAATACATACATTTTTAAATCTCCTTATCGGTACACATAATATGTAATGTGATAAGTTTAAAACAGAGTAGTGATAAATATGGGTCTTTTGATTATCGACAAAACAAAAGTTTGTGAAGGGAAAGCGGATTAATGAAATGATTTTTGAACAAAGTATAGAAGCAAATAGGAGTTTATTTGAATCCATTTAATGATAATGAGTTTAATGAGCTTAAATGATTTTTGGTGTGATGTGAAAGAAAAATCTTATATATAATTGTTCTAATCCGCTTCCGCCGTCGCTTCCGGACGCGCATAACTTTAAACGAAACATTCTCCGTTCAATTATCTACTCTGTAAATCGTATCGCTTTGTATTAACGGTGTGTAACAATACACGTAAACAAAGGAAATATATTTAATTATATTAATAAATAATAATAAAAATTAAAATTGAATTTGTTCCGATTGATTTTCGAGCCGCCGGTAATGCGTTCTGTTGTTTCGACCAATCAAAAATAAGCATTCAAATATTCAAATAGCGTCGACCAATGAAAAATAAGCATTCAAATTCAAATAGATAGTACCGTGACAACACTTTTAAATAATTATTATTTAATAATAAAATTTTGCTACGCGACAATAATTTTCATTAATTCGTCATTTGACTGAATAAAAATTAAATATATACATAATGTGTTGAGGATTAGAAGAATACATTGATTAAACTAGATAAACAATCATAAAATAATCTTCGTAATGAAATTTTCAAATTTTGAATTCCCGGCGACGGGCTCCGAGGCCTAAAAGTGAGTTTTTGCTTTTATAAATAATCGGATTGCAAATTAACTAGGTGTGTTATAACTATGAAAATTAAATATATACATAATGTGTTTAGGATAAGAAGAATACATTGATTAAATTAGATAAACAATCATAAAACAATCTTTGTAATGAAATCTTCAAATTTTGAAATCCCGTCGCCGGGCTCCGAGGCCGGAAAGTGAGTTTTTCTTTTATATTACATAAACATTATCATTGCTTTCCGATTTAATACACATATACGTTAGATTTTAAGAATTTTAAATTAACCAGTTATGTTTTAAACATGAACGTGTAATATATCCTTAGTATGTGAGGATTGAAAGTTAATGTCGATCAAATCGGCGCTGTCGGACAGCTTATAAATGTGTAGTTTCTTGGATGTTATCTAATAAACGACATTTTACAATGATTATAAATATGTGATTGCATACCTGGAATAATCGATAGCCAAAATATCTAAGAGTGGGTTATTTTTAATTCCGATGTGGCAAAATAGGTACAATTTTTGTTCTGTGCCATCATTCCTCTTTCTGAATAGCCAAATTTAAGATATTCAGTTACATCAAACTTATGTAGTATGTTCTTTATAAAAAGATAATACTTGCTGACAGTGACTTGAACATGAGAAGATTAACTCTTTGTTTATATATACCAATTCTACGTTGTAGCCATATAGGTCATCAAATTGTTCCATCATTGCTTCTGAAAAATAATTAAAAAACAATAAGACTCCTATCAAGAGTAAACATTGAACACATTATTACTACTAATATAATCCATAAATTAAATTTAAACGACAACCAAAGAACACAATTGATGGATGTACTGTAGAGGATTAAACACGTAGATTGGCATCTTTTCATCTTCTACAAAATTGTCACAATATGTCATATATTTTTGATTATTACTAGCATTGTAATATGTTAAATTAACTTCGGTATGTATACCTTTAATTGCCAAATCACCGCTGTTTGTCTTTTAATATTAGATCCTGGAAAGTCAATAGTAATTTTGTTAGAATAACCGTGTTATATTATTCATTTATAACTAAACACTTATTGGCACACCCGCAATTTATAGTTTTGTCTATAATTTCAAATGCTGCATCACTTGAATCATCTTCAATTGTCACTTTGTAACAAAAATGCCACGATTATAACATATTTCTTGCCAGATGTGACAGAACTGTCAAAGCAAATTTGGGAAGTCCCGCGCTTGAGAACGAACTAAATTGATTTTAACGAGCGAAATTGATTTTAACGAGCGAAATTTATTTTAACGATTTAAATTGTATAAAATTTATTAAAATATGTATAAAAATCATCAAATACAAAAAAAAATGTTTTTTAAAATATTTTTTTAGTTTACAGATTTAAAATATAATATAAATAATGTGGATATGTATTAACTTCTCTATACAGAAAAAATATGTACCTAAATTTTGGCGAACGTTGGCAATTTAAAGTTTTAGTTTTTAGAGAATTTTTAAAACTTTGCTTTAAAAAATATTTTAAACAAAAAGGGGCAAAGTTTCAAAATAAGTACTATTCATTACCAACCAACTACTAAGCGCACAGTATTGCAAAAATCCATCTTACTGACGCCTTTGAAACTAAACTACACAAAAATGTATAACACTCATTTAAATATTTTTTAAATTAAAAGTTTCAGAATAAAATTTCAAGATTTATTCAAAATATTTTTTTCAACATTAAAAATATTTTTTATTTTATTATGGATTTTAAATATTAATCATTTATTATACATTTTAAATATCATTAGTTCATTATTAATTTTAAATATAGTGAAAACTTTTTACACTCATTAATTATTAAAATATATAATGCTGCGCAGAAAAACATTTACTTTAAAAAATATGTAAATCAAAATATTTTTTAATCAAAAAAGACAAAGGTTTCAAAATTATTAATATTTTTAAAACGCACTTTTGGTCTAAAGTAACAGATTAGGTGCTTGATATCTTTAGTTTATTGTTTCTTTCTCATTAGTAAATGTAATTAAAAACTGACTTTTATATTTACACATAAAACATAGAAATATTTTTTTTAAATTATAAAGTAACTTATGATGTCACCAAAAAACTTTTTTATTACGAAAATTTAAATTTATGCTATAATTGTGTTATGCAGCGTTAAAACTGGCACTCAAACACATAAAATACCCTAAAACACAATCAATGACTTATAATCACTCACATTGCACTAACTATATATGATCGATTGTGTTGTAGCGTTAGTAAGGTGTAACAAAATATTTTTTCATATCAGTAATATTTTTGAGCGGATGTGTAACCGATGCTATTTATTATTATTATTATTTATTAAACTGTAAACCTACTTTTAAATGATACAAAATGTTACGTTTTAATATTATTTTTTATGTTGAAAACATTTTGATATTTTTTGTTTTAATAATATTTAGTAAAGTTACAAACCTATTTTAAAAAATATTACAACGAAATCTCTTTGTAACGAATACCGAAATAACAAAATTCCCAGTATAACGAATCTTTAATTTGTCCCCGAAAAACTTGCATACAAAATGTTTTCATTATAACGAAGACTGATCTCAGTATAACGAAATATTTTGATCCGAATTTAAGAATGACGTTGCAACTTTACACAATATTTCTCCAAATTCAGTTCGTTCTTGACGTGGTGTGTGACAGATGTGTTCAAAAGCGACATTACAGGTGTTTCGCTGACCCTCAAACTTTTTTTATAAAACATTTTTTTCACAAATTTTATTGTTTCATACAGTATCCTTAAAAATGGGCAAAAAACTATCTGTCAACCTTATAAGAGGTTATTTCGATGTTGTAGTAATGTGATAATTAAAAATAAAATATATCATCTTCCTTACGTTCAATATAACGAATTTTCAGTATACCAAAATTTATTCATTGGTTCCGTGAGCTTCGCTGTATTGAAATTTAATAGTACAATTTTTAATTTATTATTATCTAGCCAAGTTTTAAACCTATTAATAAATGATATACAATATTTAGATTAATCATTAAATATCTAAGTTTCAATATAACGATAAAATCTAACGTTGTAAATCTAATAAATAATATAAAATGTTTTCTTCTGGAAATATTTAGTCAAGTTGTAAACCTATTTTCAAATGAATTGAAAATGTTAAGTAGTTTTGTATAGATTGAACTATTTTGTCTATCATTGAAAATCCTAAATAGTAATGTCCAATTTGAACCATTAAATTTAAAAAAATATTTTAAAAAATCAGAACGAAGCAAAAATTATATTTAAAACCCAAAAAGTTGAGGGTCCGGTATTCGCACACTCGCTAGCTATCGGTACCTCACGATAGTGAGGTACCGACAGCTAGTATTTTTATGATGCGGTAAACTTGTTTATTTTATTATAAAATGTATAGCCGGCATAGATAGTCGAAAAATAATTTTATCAGCAAGTTTAAATAGTATGCGCTTATGTGCAATTTACGAGTATTTTTACAATCGTACATAGAGTGAACTTTGCATTCACAGATAATGGTTAATGCTCGCCATAACCTCAATAAAAAAGCTCGTTTATTTCACGGAACGCACTCCCCGTTATGCAATGTGAATTTAAGAAATACAGTTAAATAAAAGTTGAAATCAATTTTATTTACATATTGATTTAAATATCCGCTTGAAACGTTCGAAAAATGTCGTAATGGCTCCTAAATACGTTAGGACGGGGCGTGTGTGCTGTGCGCGAATAGTAGCTGCGAGCAAACGCCGAATAGTAACCGCGTGCTCGCTCAGTGAGTGCCCGGCTCTCGTCGTTACCAGTCGCTTCTCGAGAAGACGTTCGATTCAAGGTATTTGTCCCTTCATCATATCGTCGAATAACCCTACATATCCCAATCGAAGCGATATTATAAGCAGACTTGGTAATTTCGAGCGCGACTACCGACTACCGACTACCGACTACCGACTACCGGCGTTTTCCAGAACAATCTGACGAAATGTACGCGAACATTGCTCAATTCGCGCAAAAGCTTCCAGAACGACTCGAATCTTATTAGACTCTAGTGGGATCTCATGCTTAACGATTTTATTTCATAATTCATTTGTTGAAACGTGCATTTTTGTAACTCTCCATCGTAGAACATGAACATCCCTATTCGACATAAATTAACGTTTATTTTATTATTAACAATTATATATAAGATTACTTTTCAGTTTAATAACGTGAAACGGTTTTCATTGATAAAAGTGAGGTTATTACGTAGGAACACGTGAACGTGTGAACGTGTTTCGAGTATGTCAAGTAACATAACCTATAAAATTATACTATAGAAAAGTTTTATATTAACTGCCGATACTATTTTTAGTGTTATTATGTTCCCTATGTTTTTATCGACTAATATATTTATAGAATAAAACTTATTATCTTATTATTTTTTTACATTCATTAATTAATGTCAATTTTAATATCAGTTTTTTCCAGCGGGGCAAAGTTGGCCAGTCATTGTTTATTTTTTCAATATTTCAATTTAATTAAGTAACGTGCATTTTTCTGGTCAAATTCAATAGGACAATCTTGTTTTTAAATATCTCAATAAAATCGTGCTATTGCCGTCACAGTGGAAACTGTTTGGTTATCTAGACTTTGTAACGAAGTGAGAAATGGATGAAGCATATCTAAATCGAATTTTTGCATATAGGAGAGCGCAAAAAACAATTATCCCTTCTCAGAAGTCAAGAATCCATGTCAAAAACAATAAAATCGTGCCATCACCATTGCAGCTGACTACCAAGCGTTCATGGTCTAGGGTCCATGTTAGAATGCACGTCAAAAGCAAAAAAATAGTGCTATCGCAGTGGAAACACTCGGTTATCTAGCATTCATATTTATTCCTACTTACAATAAGCGAGAATCAAATGAACCTAATTCTGGCCAATAGGAAAGCGCAAAAAACCATTATCTTTTGATTTGAATAACCAACACTCATATTGAAAGTTCGTAGTAATATCAGTAAGGATAGTCATATTTTATTTTTATAATATTCAGAATGCAACACCTGTCTATTTCTTCTTCCGCTTATTTTCTCTTGGTTTGTATTATCAACTTGACCCAATGAAAGTTCTAAAGCTATAATTAGCTTAGGTTTGGGTTAGATCGACAAATGGACGTTTTACAACTCAAATTGATTTGCCACATAATTCACTTGCGCTTTTCAGTTAAATTATATCTTCGCTAGTAGAAATAAAAATTACTGGAGAAAATGTATTTGGACTTCACTGAAAAATACACATTCACTGTAACATTTATATATCACATGTAAACAAATAATGATAGGTATGTAAATATATACATATATTACTACGTATGGAAAAGTTGAAATCATATAATTTTACTAGCATGTATTCCAATATAATTTCACTGAAATGACATTTAAAAAAAATTTTTTTAGGGATAAACCGAGAATTTCTTGTTTAGAATCAAGGACGTCATTTCAGCTTTTCCAAGGGGGGGGGGGCAAAAGTTGTCCAGTCAGTGGTCATTTTTTAATGTGATTTTATTAAGATTTATAATATTTCATTAAATGACATGCATTTTTCTGACTTAATTCAAGGGGTGTGGAGCAAATGCCTCCACACCACCCCTCCCCGCCTTCAAATGACGTCTCTGTTTTAAAACAGATAAACGTTTTGACGTCATTTCTCATTTTTTTTCAAGGAAAGGCAAATGTTTCAAGTCAGTGATTGTTTAAGATTCATAGTATTTCTTTAAATGCCATCTATTTTTCTAGTCAATTTCAAGGAGAGGGTGGCAAATGCTGCCCCTGATCCTGTATTGAATGCTGAATGTATTACATAGTTGACAATCAATGAACACGTTATTGACGATACCAAAATAAAGTAGGGTTATTTCAATATTGTTGAGTTAAATAATGGGTTAAAACCGAGGGAAATGCCTTTTCGCCTCGTAGGCGTGTGGTATTTCGCTAGAAAATAAGCGAAATACTACATTTATGTTATTAACGATATACTGTTAACAAAAGTCAAATTTAGTGCATTTTGCTACCTGCTTTTGTTCACCCGAGTCTAATAAATCATTCATTATGGCCTACATTTTTTCTTTTCTTGCTAGTTTTACGAAAAATGAACATATTTATAAGTAGGATCAATCAAAAGTAATCGTATGAATTGATAAATCATTGACGCAAACTTATTTTTATACAATTTCTCAAAAGGTCTCGTATCAAACATATTGTCATATTTTCAGCCCCTTTCGATGTAAAATTTGGTTCCATATTTATATTTTTTTTATTTACTGGTTATTTATTTATCATCACTTTGGTTGCCGAGCCTTTCGGGGCTACTATTTAAATATTGATGTATTACATAATGTTCAGAATAATGTTATTTACCCCTGAAGCAAATTAAAATTTTAGCATAGTTTCGTCAATACAAATTGCCTTGATGCAGGTATATGATGCCACTTAGGTGTCGAATTTTTATGAGACAATCATCACTGTCATTTTGAAAATGTAGAAAACTCCTGATTAGTTGATACTGGTCTCTAGAGTAATAGTCAGCTGATTGAGTTTTGATAATAATTCGTTTGCGCAGGTTTGTGGACTACTTCCATTCCAATTTCTGATGCGACGAAGCTTTTATCTCATCACAACACTTCCTAAATCGAGACCTTGATGATAACGTTTTTCCTGACAGCTTTTTTTAGCATCAACGAGTGGATAAAACTTGATAAAGCACTAGTATCCAGATCGTTCAATTATGTATTCTCAACATTCCCTATGATTGTCCAATCAGAGCGAAGTGTGCATATTACTCGGCGGTTGTGGCAATGCATCTTCATCTTCGTCAAAGTAATCTTCACTCACTTTCCTTTCCATTTAAAAACTCATCTGAACTATCGTAGGATGAACTTATATCTTCGAGTGGGGAAAAAAAATGAATTACTTATTGCAATAAAAAATGTATACAGTAAAAGAGTTCAAAATTTCACAAACCTTATAATTATAATATAATGAAATCTGTCATAAATTTCTTGTCAAACAAGAGAGCAATGACACACAACACCATTAATATCCGAAATGCAAATTATATTATTTCGTAAATATTTTTTGCAAATATAATCCCATTTCACAATTTCATCGACTGATTTATTGCTTTTTTATGAATGACTAAAAAATGTCACTCATATATATAAAAATAAAAAATACCGAAATAAAGTACATTTTTTATAAAAATGTATTATATAATTTATTTTGAATACATTCGATCATAAGTGCATGTCTAAAATATTATCAACGAAGACCATAGATAATATTTTCCATCATGTCATGAAAAATATTTATGTTTGCAATAGTTTCGCAAAGTTAAAAAAAATAATTTTAAAAATAATAACATATGTATTTCTCTAAACTGTTCCTGAAATTCTGGGAAATCAGGAAATTATGTCTCACCAATTTCGAGGTCCGGGAGAAAAATCCTAGTGTTATCAGTAAATTCCAACTTTGATTTCAGATGCATAGATTACCCAGCCTCTTGCGATGCGGAAACGCATCTCGTCACGTCTATTTGGCGTCCCGTTGCTATGCAAAGGACGTCAGATTCGGCGCAGAAGTCAGAGCCACCATGCTACAAGGTGTCGACATTTTAGCAGACGCTGTAGCCGTAACGATGGGACCTAAGGTTCGTATTAAATTGCAATCCGCTAAAATCACCGTGTTAAAATCGATTATGTTAGGGTCGCAACGTTATCATCGAACAATCGTGGGGCTCACCCAAGATCACCAAAGACGGCGTGACGGTAGCGAAAGCTATCGAATTGAAGGACAAGTTCCAGAACATCGGCGCGAAGCTCGTTCAAGACGTCGCTAACAACACGAACGAAGAAGCCGGAGACGGAACCACTACCGCCACCGTCTTAGCTCGCGCCATCGCTAAAGACGGCTTCGAGAAGATATCGAAAGGAGCCAACCCGATTGAAATCAGACGAGGAGTAATGCTAGCTGTGGATCGCGTCAAGGAAGAATTAAAAGCCATGTCTAAACCTGTGACGACTCCCGAAGAAATCGCACAAGTGGCGACGATTTCAGCCAACGGCGACAAGTCGATAGGTCAGTTAATTTCGGACGCTATGAAGAAGGTCGGAAGAGACGGCATCATCACCGTTAAGGACGGAAAGACGCTCATCGACGAACTGGAGGTGATCGAGGGCATGAGCTTCGATCGCGGTTACATTTCGCCTTATTTCATCAACACTGCCAAAGGTGCCAAAGTAGAGTACAATGACGCTTTAGTATTATTCTCCGAAAAAAAAATCAGCACAATCCAGAGCATCATTCCGGCTTTGGAATTAGCCAACACTCAAAGAAAGCCGTTACTGATCGTTGCCGAGGATGTTGACGGAGAAGCTCTTTCTACTTTAGTAGTCAATAGACTTAAAATTGGACTTCAAGTCGTCGCTGTTAAAGCGCCGGGTTTCGGAGATAACAGGAAAGCCGCATTGAACGATATGGCTATTGCTACCGGAGGCGTCGTTTTCGGCGATGACAGCAACTTGTTAAAATTGGAAGATCTTCAAGTGACAGATTTGGGAGAGGTCGGAGAAGTCAGCGTAACTAAGAATGACTGCTTAATGTTGAAAGGTGAATAATTAAATAAAGCGCCTCTTTTATATATGAATAAATAATTTTAAATGCATTTTTTTAATAGGAAAGGGAAAGAAATCTGATATTGCCAAACGTGTCGAGCAAATCAGGGAACAAATCAGTGAAACAACTTCGGACTACGAAAAAGAAAAGTTGCAAGAGAGACTGGCTCGTTTAGCTTCCGGAGTCGGAGTTTTGAAAGTCGGCGGATCTAGTGAGGCATGTATAAGCTTATGTTACATAATTGTGATTATTTAACTAACACGTTAATCTGATAATTTAACACGCGGTTACAGGTGGAAGTGAATGAAAAGAAAGACCGCGTCAACGATGCGTTGAACGCCACACGGGCTGCCGTCGAAGAAGGCATCGTTCCCGGAGGCGGTACCGCTTTGATCAGATGCTCTAGTGCTCTAGACTCTATCAAACCTAGTAATGCAGATCAAGCTACTGGCATTTCAATTGTGAAAAACGCTCTCCGTATGCCATGCATGACTATCGCCCGCAACGCCGGTATGGATGGAGCCTCCGTCGTCGCTAAAGTAGAGCAGATGGAAGGTGAATTCGGATACGACGCCATGAACAACGAATACGTTAACATGATCGAAAAGGGCATCATCGATCCGACAAAGGTAATATCACATGCAACATTTTATTTGTAAATTTATATTATAACGGCAGAAGCAAAGAGCTATGAATTTAATGATTTATAAAAATGTGCTTAAGAGTTCATATTATATTTTCAAATCTTTCTAGGTCGTCCGAACGGCGTTGACCGATGCCAGCGGAGTAGCATCCCTTTTGACCACCGCCGAAGCGGTCGTATGCGAGATTCCCAAAGAAGAACCAGCTAATCCTATGGGCGGTATGGGAGGCATGGGCGGAATGGGTGGTATGGGAGGAATGATGTAAACGAAGACAATTTCCAAACCGTCAATTGAATTCCAGAGACATTTTTAATACTTTGTGCGCTGGCAGCGATTCCAAAGATACTGTACAGACGACGGAGTGAGCTAATAGTGACGAAATCATTATTCTTTATTTCACAGTGCTAATTACGTGCATTTATATTTGTATTACGTACAAATGCAGTTTTCGTTTTTTACTTTTATATAGATAGGAACAAAGTCGTATATATTTTTTTGATCTAGTAGTCTTTTTTTATATACATTTTTTTAGATATGTAGTTGTGTGTTGGATTCTAAAGGTTTTTTAAACGCAGATTATAGTTTTTTTATGGATGTATGTGTAATTTAGTTTAAAACGCATTTAGTTGAAATCGACGTTGCAGTAGAAGCAGTCGCTTATCATATAAAAAATGAAGTTACTCATTTTGGATCATGTTGAAAGTCGTTTTTGCGATGGTGCTATTCGACAAAGAATCTGGTGATGTGCTTCACGCGCAAGTGCACGATTATAGTTTCCGTTCTTGTTAACTAATCGTAAGTCTAGGATACATGTATCATATAGTTATGTATACATAAGGATTATATATGCTTTTCAATAATATTTCCCGAAATTTGAGAAATACATTGTAAAAGAAAAATATTGAAGTCTTTCATTTATATTACGGTTCCTGTTTGAGTTCATTTTTATGTATATCTCATGCTCATTTATGAACCTTTTCTGCTCGTTTTCCTCATCCTTTGTTTCGAATTTAAAGCCTCACAATGTACTAATCTCGATTTGATCAGTTGGAAAAAATGCTTAATTAGTATGCAATATAATAATTTCACTTTGTAAGTAAGTTATATATTTAAACAGATTCCTGTATTTTAAAAATATTTATATAGTTTTGTTAAAAATGCCGGAATAGTTACATCAGACGAATATAGATAAAATTATCGATGATGGATTTCTTAAGTGTATTACCCGATATAAATATTGTGCCTTGCATTTTTAACGCTAGATTTATGGCTATAAATCTGTCAATTTTGGATGCCCGTTACTTTATGTGTGAGCGAGCCAAAGGGAGGATATCACCACACGCACATGATTCGTACGTACGTATTGCATAAAATTGTGAGTGTCCCCCAACTATAAGCACCCAAATAGCATGTCCCTAATTTACCGTGTTATTGGGGACTAAATGTAAACTACACCTATGTTTTCATACAGGGACGTCATTTCAGCTTTTTTCAGAAGGGGGCAAAAGTTGCCCACTCAGTGGTCGTTTATTAATATTTCCATTTCATTAAATGACTAATTCTGACTCTTTAGAATTCACGTCAAAAGCAATAAAATTGTGCCATCACAGTGGAAATGCTAGGTTATCTAGTGTTCATATTTTTAACAATATTACGACTTATAATAAGTGAGAACCAAATAATGCATATCAAAACCAAATTTTGATCAATAGGAGAGCGCAAAAAACAATTATCCCTTCTCAGAAGTCAAAAATCCACGTCAAAAGCAATAAAATCGTGCCGTCGCTATCGCAGTGGAAAACTAGCGTTCATATTATAACCATTTTTTGGCAATTTTACAGTTTATGATAAGTGAGAATCGACTAAAGCACATCTAAACCAAATTTTGGCTAATAGGAGAGTTCAAAATACAATTATCTCTTCTCAGAAGTTAAAAATCCACGTCAAAAGCAATAAAATAGTGCTGACGCCGTCACAATGGGAACAACCGTTACCGAGCGTTGAATTTACTTTAACTAATACTCCCACATCAGAAGTCTGTAGTAATATCAGTAAAGATTGCTATTATATTTTTAAAACATAGTGTAATATCCAAATGCAGACAAACTATGGAGCAATATGCAAGACGCAACGTCTGTCTGTACTTCATCTATTTATTTTCCCCTGAGATGAAGTATCAAAAATCACATTCTCCACAAAGTAAATTTGTGGTAAATTGAAACATTTTTGACGTCAATAGATAAATTTCAAACAAAAAAAATATTCCTAATAATAAAATATATATTTTATGTTAAAAACTGTTATAACACAAATGAATTTTGTAGCTATGTTATGGAGTTTGTGAGATTTAAAAAATAATAACAATTATCTTGAGTTTTGAAAAAAATTTTTATCAATGACATTATTTTATAACAGGGTGGCCAAACATACTTTGTTATTAAAAAACATAAACATTACAAGTAACTAAATAAAATAAATCATAGGAACTCAAACACGTGAACTCATAATGTCGTCTGACTCTTCATTGCTGGGCGATTGGATATGATCTAAGATGCGCTTACAATATTTTAAATTATGCCATTCTTATCCATTTGTTTCCATAGTGCTTTATCAATAAAAGTTTTTAATTTTTTCACTCTTGATATACATATATACATATTATGAATTTTCAAAATGTATACAAAAAAATGCAGATTTCGAATTAATGATTCTTGCAAGTCCATCGAGTAGTCGTCGATCCAAGAGCCTTTGTCAAACGAGTGGCGATCAATTAAAGTGTTAAGATAAGAGCTAATCGTCTTAGTTATTAACTCCACCTTCAAATCATCACCTTAAGTAAAAGCTTGATTTAAGGGGGCCCTTGATCAGAAAAATTTTCATTTTTAGAGTATGCGAAGTCATCGAGACTAAAAAAGATATGACTAATTATTGAATTATGTATTTGAATATTTATATATAATATGTAACATAAAACACGAAGAAATGAAATAAAATTATTACACTTTTCTACCTTATAATTGAAAGTTTTCATATACAACATATTAATTATTATTATATAAAACACAAATAGAACATATCACAAAAATACAATGAATACGTTATCATTTAAGTAAATAAACTGATTACATTTTCCATGCATTCGTTATCACTCACTGATTGAAGTAGTTTGAATGACATCCTCTCTTAAGTTAAACCCTCCCTAAATTCACCAACCAATTGATTCACAATTAATCTGCAGGTTTTTGTTTTTTCCTTAGCAATTTCTTCTCCACCACTTGAACGTTCTTTGTTGTTATTATTATTATTTCATCATAGTCCAGCTGGAATTGTTTCATTGGTCTGTCAATTACTCACAATATTGGGCGATGATGCGAATTGAAAGTATTATTGAAAAGATTTGTAATATATTGTAATATTTTATTGTTTATATTCATACATCATCGATTAGCAACACAAAGTGCAAAACGTAAAGATTGCACAACATCGCGCAATAAGTAAATAACATTCGAGTCTTTGAAACATGGGTACTTAATAATTATCACTTAATTTATGAGAGGCTCTCGATCATAGAGGCTCGGGCCGCGAGCGCATTGGAGCTGGGCGCTGATTCGTTCAATTTGAAAACGTTTTCTATGACGGATATCTCAGTGGAAGTAGTGTCAGAGCCGCAGAAAGCGCACCAATCGTTGACTACCATCCCGGCCGCCAAGACGTCGCTGCCTCTGTTGACCGTTCCGGCGACGACCGGAACCTGCAGCAACGAAGACAGCTCGTCTTGGTCGCGCGCCGTCGTGCGCGGATGCACGATGCCGCCTCTGCTGCTGAGAACGGCGTAAGATCCGACCAGAACGTTGCCGGCCACGGTTTGACGGAACACTTCCACGTTGAGCGTGTCGGCCAACAGCTCCTCCGTGTCGGCGTCCAGATCGGGATGCACCAGGGCGACGTAGTCGTTGCAGGCCACCACGTTACCCAGCGCGGACAGCCTCTCCTCCACTCTGCGTACTTTGACGGCGTCGGGCAGCGAGTTCCTGAGGTGCTGCAGCTCGGAATCCGTGGTGGAGGACGGCACTATGAGCCCGTGCCTGTTTCCGGCGCTGAGGCGCCCCAAGATGCGACATCCAGCTACGCTGGCGTGGATCACCGGTATGTTATCGGCCAGCTCGGCCTCGAACGCGCTGTAGAAGTTCTCGGAGCCGCCGATGGCCACCAGACAGTACGTATTGGTCAGTTTGGCGAACACACCCACCTCGTTGTTGTTTTCGAACTGCACGCGGAGAGCCATCGTCGAGTTTGACACAACACGTGCGTCGCGAGGATAGACTTCGTTAATGAATTGCCAGTGCGAAAAACTCAAATGTCAAAACGATTGCACACTTGTGCATTAACTATTTTTATTTAACGTTTCATTGAAAACATATATTATAGATGATGATTAATTATAGACTAGTTGTAATTTTATTATTAGTACACTTCAGACTATAACTATCGAGGAACCGTAACATTTTTAATCGAGATTAAAACAATGCTATATATCATGCTATGCCTTTTTGTCATTGTTTATGCACGCACACAAACGCATTTTCTACTCAGATCCGATAACGTCAAGTACGCGCGGTTTCTCAAACGTTCGCAATGTATATATATTTTATTTAGATATATTATTTTATTTAGATATATTATTTTATTTAGATATATTATTTTATTTAGATATATTATTTTACAAATGATAAAAAACATATTTACAAAAATTAAAGCTAAATTACTTCAAATAAAGCATATATCATGCAAAAATAATAAATTAAACAAATTCTAAATGCCTAGCAATCAGTACATTTTATTACTTTATGCATTTGACACATAGCCCTGTGACAAACAAAACACGATACACGCGTAATTTTATTACCAGAATAAAAGTTACACGTTCGTCTTCATCCAATATTACGAGTACTACTGGGCGTTGGCGAAGACGGTGTAGGAAGATCTCTTCGGGGGCAAGTCTTCACAAATAATTCTATTGATGACTTTTGCAGTTTATGCAAGTAAACGCTCTCTTTTCGTTAAATTACACTTTTTACTAAAAGACGGTATCGATCGTTGATTCGCCGTTCAAAATATTTATGAATTAATATCGTATAGGCAATAACAGCTATAATAGCAATAAGCTCCATAAATATTCTGAATGGCCACCGCCTTGTCGTCCGTACGCAAGAATATTCACGAGTTATTTTGTCTCCTAGATGAATTCTGCCTTTTGTTCTTTGGTACCGTTATATAAAAATTAGTACCGTTATATTTTGTTATCATGACTTAGACGATTCTCATCCCTTGATTGACTTATCTTTTATTATTAATCATTTTTAAGTTTTTGGGACCCCTATTGTAGTACACGTGTGTCAAAGAGTTGGAGAATAACATCTAGCTGATTTCTTAGTACCCAAAGTCAAATATAATGGCGGAAGCGTTATGGTCTGGAGTGTCATGGCAGCAACAGGGGCAGGATACACGCACACTTGGGAGGGTAGTATGAATAGTGACAGGAAATGTTACCAAATACAATAGCGAATCCAAAATTGCGCTGCGAGAAAAAATGCAGATGGAACGGAGAAAAAGAAGACATTAGTTGACAGTTTGCCAAAAAAAGTCGCAGCTGTAATTAAAGCTTATTAAATATTAAAAATTAACTTAAAACCAACACTAACCTTTTTTATTTATATTTTTAAGATATAACAAATTTATTGGGGTGCACCCTTATTATAGCCAAGGCTGTATATATCTCCATAAATAATCTATAAGCCATCTCCTTGTCGATCTTACGCCTGAATACTCATTCTTCATTTTATCGCCTGTGTTGACTCTACCTTTTGCTTGGTTTGCTTCTTAGCATTTTTTTTCATCTATGATAAATTTAAAATGATCCTTCCTAGAAAGAATAGTGTAAATGTTTGCAATTCAAAAGTAACGCTAGTCGTTCACTTAAATTTAATCCAAGTTTTTAAATAGATACAATATTGAAGCATTACGGAAGGACCAGGCTGGCTACCGAACGTAGCCAATATATTTGAGATATTCAAAATGTTTTATTGAATTTTATTAAAACTACGGCAGTAATCATGATAACAAAAACCGTTATATGCCATACATATACATATATTTTTTAACATCATATTAATTATGTAGTACAGTTTAAATTAAAATTGAATAAATTAATACTACAAGTTATTTTATTATTAAGATGAGAAAAGTATATTTATTTCTTTCCTAAATTATTATTGTTCTCCAAGCCAATGTTCTTGAGAATGTAGATTCAAACATTAATTGGAATTAGCATTATCAATCTATTCTAGTAATTGACAATCAATAAAATAATTGGTGTGTATCGAAAAAACTATTATACATAGAATTTTTTTAAGTCCCGCCATGAGACTTTTATGTATTACATAGTATTTCTATTGTAATATACCTAGAACATCGGTATGACTTCGCATATGTTTAAAGAGATAGTCTTGGCGTTTGAATGCTTTTCCACATATCTCACATGCAAAGTCACGAGCATCGCTATGAGTTACCATATGCTCTGAAAGTTTGGATTTACTTTTGAATGCTTTTCCACATCTTTCACATTCAAAATCACGAACATCGCTATGAATTCTTATATGTTTTAAAAGATACTCTTGACAATTGAACGTTTTTTCACATTTTTCACATTTAAAGTCATAAATACTGCTATGAGTTCGAATATGCCGTGAAAAAGAGATTTTACACTTAAACGCTTTTCCACATTTTTCACACTCAAAGCCACGAACATTGCTATGGGTTTTAATGTGTCCTGTAAGTGAGGCTTTATTTTTAAATGCTTTTCCGCATATTTCACATTCAAAGTCACAAACTTCGTTATGAGTTTGCATATGTATGGAGAGACTGTTTTGAGTTACATATGCTTTTCCACATTTTTCACATTTAAAGTCACGAATATCGCTATGGCTTTGCATATGTCTTGAAAGATGGTCTTGACGTTTGAATGCTTTTTTACATATTTCACATTCAAAGTCACGAATATCGCTATGACTTTGCATATGTCTAGAAAGATGTTCTTGAGATTTGAATGCTTTACTACATTTTTCACATTCAAAGTCAAAAACTTCACTATGACTTCGCATATGTCTTGAAAGATAGTCTTGACGTTTGAATGCTTTTCCACATTTTTTACATTTAAAGTCACAAACATCGCCATGAGTTATTATATGAACGGAAAGTTTGCTTTTACATTTGAATGCTCTTCCACATATTTCACATTCAAAATTACGATCGTCGTTATGAATTCGCATATGTTTTGAAAGATACTCTTGACTTTTGAATGCTTTTCCACATTGTTTACATTCCAAGTCACTAGTATCGCTGTGAGTAAGCATATGTTTTAAAGAGGAAATATAATATTTAAATGCTTTTCCACATTTTTCACATTGAAAATCAGGAACATTTCTATGAGTTTGCATATGTATTGAAAGATCATGTTTAGTTATGGATATTTTTCCACATTTTTTACATTCAAAGTCACGAACGTCGCTGTGAGTTTGAATATGCCGTGAAAGAACTGCTTTAGTTGCGAATGTTTTTCCACATTTTTCGCATTCAAAGACGCGATCATTGCTATGAATTTGCATATGTTTTGAAAGATTCTTTTGACCTTTGAATGCTTCCCCGCATTTTTTACATTCAAAATCACGAGTATCGTTATGAGTTAGCATGTGTTTTAAAAATGAGATATAATATCTAAATGCTTTTCCACATTTCTCACATTTAAAGTCATGAACATTTCTGTGAGTTTGCATATGTTTTGAAAAATCATGTTTGGTTATAAATATTTTTCCACATTTTTTACAATCAAAGTCACGAACGTCGCTATGGGTTTGAATATGTCGTGAAATAATAGCTTTAGTTAAAAATGTTTTTCCACATTTTTCACATTCAAATTTACGAACATCTCTATGAGACCGCATATGTTGCGAAAGTAAGTTTTTATATTTGAATGCTTTTCCACATTTAACACATTCAAAGTCACGAAAATCTCTATGAGTTTGCATATGTTTCGAAAGATCACCTTTAGTTACGAATGTTTTACCGCACTTTTCGCATTCAAAGTCGCGAATATCACTATGAGTTTTCATATGTCGTGAAAGAACAGGTTTAGTTATAAAAGTTTTACCACATATTTCACATTCAAAGGCACGATTATCGCTATGAATTCGCATATGTTTTGAAAGATACTCTTGACATTTAAATGCTTGTCCACATTTTTCACATTCAAAGTCACGCGCATCGCTATGGGTTAGTTTATGTTGTAAAAGATATATTTGAGATTTGAATGCTTTTCCACATTCTTCACATTCGAAATTACGAACATTACTATGAGTTTTTATATGCCCTAAAAGTGAAGTTTTATATTTGAACGCTTTTCCGCATATTTTACATTCAAAGTCACGAACTTCACTATGAGTTTGCATATGTATTGAAAGACTGTTTTTAGTAATATATGCTTTTCCACACTTTTCGCATTCAAAGTCACGAACATCGCTATGCGTTAGCATATGTTGTGTAAGATTTTTCTTAGAATTCAATACTTTTCCACATTTGTCACACTCATTTTTACAAGAATCGCCATGCATACGCTGTTCCCTAGTAAATTTTGCTCTTCCTGGTATCTAAAATATAATTGTTTTTCGTTAGATAAGTTATAAATATCAAATTACATAGAAAACAAAAAAAAATTATCAAATATATTTACTATTAATTTGGTGGCTTTGTAAATTTCGTGAGATAAAACGTCTACACTGATAGTATTCGCCTTTAGTATATCTTTAACATCATGTGTTTCTGAAATCATTTAATATTTAATAATTTAAATATATGTAAATGTAAGTATGTTTTATTATTAAGTATATGAAACCTATTTCGAAATTGTCGTCTATTTCTTTTATGGGCGTATCTTCGCTGCAATCGTATTCGCATTTTACATGTTCCGACTTAAAAAAAAACACTATTTAAAATCACATATGTTAACAAACATGATATATTTCGTATCATTACCTCGACTTTACATTTAATCGTGTTAATGGGAGCAAATGTTTCACCGTCGTTTCCTATATCAGCTTCTGCAAAGATGAATATGTTTAAAACTAATGAAACACTTTATAAAAAAGTAAACAAATGGCGTGTGAAATATATGTCATTGATAATGCAATGTGTTTCGTTTTAAACTTAAATGGATAAGTAAAAGCTGTCAGGTAAAAAATAAAAAATAAAATATTAATTCTAAAGTGCGATTATAAAATAATAAAATGAATATAACCTATTTTCATAAACGCCATTGTAACTCAGCGTCAAGCTGGAGAATACATTAAAATCGTTAAGTCAACGTTTGATCTAAATACGACGAAATGCCGACCATTCACATGGTTCATTCATACCTACGGAATATATATTTTATAACGAATTTTGAATAATTCATATTCAAATAAACTATCTATATGCTTTTGGCCCTTACATATGCGAAAGTGGCCAACAACGTTTTGCTGCAAATATACTGTGGGGGACCCATTTATACGTATTTATTTAAGTTTTCACTCTTTATTTACATATGATGTATAAATGTTACAGTGAATGTGTATTTTTCAGTGAAGGTATATTTTTACTAGGGAAAATATAATTTAACTGATAGGCGCTAGTTAAATTATATGCTTGTCTAAAATGTATATGAAACTTAATTTGACAGTTGTGAAACATCCATTTGCTATTCAAACCCAAACCTTATCTAATTAAAGTTTTAAAATGAATTATAGTTTTAGAATTTTTATTAGGTCAAGTCCAAAATACATACTAAGCCAACTCAACTTTCAGAGAAAAAGTAAACGAAAGAAGAAGTACAGACAGACGTCGTAATCTGCATATTACTCCATAGTTTGTCTGCACTTTGATATTACATTATGTTTTAAAAATATGATAACTATCCTTACCGATATAACTATGAAGTTTTGATGTAAGAGTATCAACGTGTATTCAAACCGAATTTTGCTCAACAGGAGGGTGCAAAAACAATTACCACTTCTCAGAAGTCAAAAAGTCACGTCAAAAGCAATAAATAAAAAAGTAAGCAGAGCAAAGTAACCTTTTTCAGCTCGACCAGTGTATATTATAAAATAATAAAAATTAGGACGGAATAGCAAAGTCCAGTAACGTTTTAGACTTTTTATTTATAAAATTGTGTTACAAATTTATCATTTTGTAACGCATTGGGCTTACGCATGTCAGGTTACAACGAAAGATATAAAAATAAACAAATGCATACATAACGTATATCATAATTCCACTCGGAATACACTTTCAGCAGGAACTTTCATCAATAACTACTACCAGATACTCTCGACTCAGAGTAGCTGGCAGTAAACAGAGCTATGTCAAGTTTTAAAATATTAGAAAAGCAAGTGCACTGCACAGCAATGTTGAATTCTATGAGATGCATTACGTACAAATCTACAAGTAATTACAAAACTCTATATTATAAAAATAAATGCTTGACTATATTGATCAGAATAGAAATATGTTTTAAAAATACTCTCAATAACTAGATGTTAAATAAAAATACTAGAAGTTAATTAAACTATTTAAATAATATATAATTCAGATATCGGGGAATTCATTTTTACATTAGCGTCTTCATATTCGTTCATACTTATCCGCGCGGAGTGTCAGTCCGCGCGGCTGCCGCCACTCGACCGTCGGAAGATAGTACGCGCGGTCGCCGCGCGGATCTATTTCTATGGCGTGTCACCATGGATCGCTTTGACACTGAACTGTTGATTGACGAAGTAGAGAAAAGACCAGCGATATGGGATATTCAGTGTCCGGATTATTCCAATAAAAATGCTAAGAACCGAGCTTGGCAGGAATTAGTGGAGCTATTTGGAGATGAAGAAGATGCATTAGAAAAAAAGTCTTTGTTAGGTAATTATAATCATTGTATTCAGCAAAAATGTAGTATATTATAATTACAACTAACATAATTGTGCCTTTTGTTATATGAAAAAGATATTTAGTTTATATTATTTTATATTTATTAAAACGTAACAAGCATGTCCCAAAATGGTTACAATATTATTAAATGTTACACCTTTATTATTCGTTCGTTGCATTTACAGCTGATCACTAAAAATGCAGGTGTTTAATTGCGATGCCTGTATTTTATATTAGGGTCGTCACGTATTTATAAATATATTATATTTTTGTATTTTGTAATTTGCAAAGTAATGAGTAAATTTATCTATAATATTTAAAGATGACAGTGCACTCCTACCTGTATATAATGTGTTGAGATTAATCATTGGTGCAGTACATAAAGTAACGCAACAAGCCTTTATTATGTCTTCGGTAAAGTCTATGTTTACATTTAAAGGTGTATGAAAAATTGTTCACCAGAATCCCAAAAATGCGCTCAATGTTACATCGGGCTTTGGATAACCTATTGTTAAAATCAAATCACTACCATATTGTTTTACTTATATTGACCCAGTGTCAATATAAGTAAAACAATAGCTTGGGTCATAAAGTGGTTAAAGCACTATATAGAAAGGACATGTTTGTAATTTGATACAAAGATCCAGAATCATGAGGCATGTTTTCCGTCTATAGCGCCAATACAATTCGTAAAATTCGCATATCTTTCAAAGTCTTCAGCTATTTTCTTCCACATATCTTTACTCGGTTTGGGCATGACTTTCTTTGCCAATATTTTCCACAATGCTTCACATACTTGGTGGACAATTCCAGTTACAGTAAATTTGCCGAGGCGATAGTTGTAGTAAAGTTCCCCAAATGAACAACCCGTACTCAGATATCTGAAATAGTGAAATTATTTTTCAGGTACAACTCTGCAAAAAAAATGGAAGAACATACGTGATGCCTACAATAAGAATTACAAGAAATGCAGAACAGTTCCTTCTGGTTCAGGTGCTCGTAAAAGATCACAGTATTTGTATTTTGCAAGACTTTCTTTTCTTCAGAAGTGTATAGAATACAAGGAAACAACCAGTTATATAGAAGAACAGGAAAATGAAGATAGTCAAGAGATAAATACTGATGAAAGTGATAGTTTTGTAAATGCTACTGAAATACACCCACTCCCTAATAAAAGAAAGAAAACCATGGCTACGTTAGAAGAACGATTAAGTTATTTAATAGAAAAGAGCATTCAGTCGCGAGAAAAACGTCAAAAAGAACTTCTAGAAGGTATTTGAAACCAACTTTTTTGTTGTGTAAGAAATGAAACACCTATATAAATCTTTACAAGAAAATATCATTGTTATTCTCTTTTCCAATTGTTTTTATAATGTTATTTTATTTGTTTTAGTCGATAAGGATAATAAAATAAAAGGCAATATAGAAGCAACCAGTACTGCGGCAATTTCTTCGTCAAAGTTTAACGAGATTGACATAGTAGAACCTATTATCAAATCTGAAAATACCGATGTAGATAATTTGAGTTTTGTAGATGTAGGTGCTAACAACGATGAAGAAAACGAAGAACAATTTGAAGACGAAGATCGCAATTTCTTTTCTAGTATGCTCCCTCACGTCAAGAAACTTTCTCCGAAGAAGAAACTATACTTCAGGATGAAAGTCCAAGTTTTGCTGTATGAAACTACGTATGATGAGAATTTAGAATAATTAATTATCTTTGTTGTGATTTATTATGTAACATATCTTTATTTAAGTATAATTATTATCTAATCAATAATTTTATTTTTGCCATTGAACTTAATAAATAAATAAATTCCTAAATTTTGTTAGTAATTATTTATTTAATATGTTACATCTAAATAAATTATAAAGAAAAATATGTGGGAGATATTTGTATTAGTAGATATAATCTCTAGGTGTATAACTTTAGAATAAGCAAAACTTTTACACCATGTTATTTTTTTCATAAATTTTATACCTAAACCTAAACGCTAGTTTTAAAGCAGACGCAGTTTGAGGGAATGTAAGATTATTTGGAACAAGGATTATGGGTAAGATGAAAGATTTTAAGACAAATATTTAAAACTATCCTGACAATGTTTTTTTAGGTCAATTTTTTTTCAAATAATATATTATGTAATAAAATTTTAAAATATTTTAATTAGGTCAGATAAAAATGAATGAAAGCTCAAACATGACTCAATTTAATTGTACGTCAAAGTTAGTATATACATAGAGGTATATATCAGTGATCTATCTTTCTTTGCAAAATCCTACGGTTTGTCTGACCAATGTAAATTTTGTCACAATCGTTTCAAGAAATTTGGTATCCTCCTGATTCGTTATTAATTTTGTCTTTTACATTCGGTAGATTGGTTGCTATTTTAGTTTTAGATTTAAAAAAGATTTAGAAAAACAAAATTAATAACGAATCAAAAGGAGTATACCAAATTTCTTGTAACAATTGTGACAAAATTTACGTTGATCAGACAACCCGCAGGATTTCACAAAAAAGGATAAAAAATAGAAACATAATTATACTATAAGAGAAATAAATAAAAAAATAGTTTGATTCTAATTTTTATTAAATTAATTATAGCTTAAACATATATTGTACAACCTAGAAAATACAAAATTACTATTAAAAAATATATAAAACACAACTAAAACTAATATCGAGTATGTCCACCTTTTGCATGTAATACACTCTTAATTCTTTCAGATACACTTTCAAATAGTGTTTTGCTTGTGATTTTTGACCATTTTTTTAGAACGTTAAATAATTCATTTGGAGTGTTATAGTGCCTTTTTTGACAGGCTCTATCTAAACAATAAATGCTCAATTTTCAACAATTCATTATTCAAATATTTGTTAATATTTTTAGTGAAATATTTTTAAAATAAAAATTTATTAAGACCCTGAAAAATTAACTTAACAATAAAAAACAATCATGCATTATTGTGGCCTTTTTGTTTTGAATATTTTTCTTATCTTTATTATTTATAACAGTAATGGTCATAATAACTAATAACCAACAAAGAGCGTTAATAAGTGGAGTTATGAACTTTTTCAATGGTTGGTATTGTTTTAATTTAATTAAAATAATATTAAATTTTAGGTCTGTCTGAAGTTTTCTAAAGAACTTTTCGATCGCTATCTACAGCCTAATTGGACCCTATTTTTCTTTACATTAATATTTATCTTTAGCCATAACAACTATTAACAAAAAAAAACGTAAGATGAACACTTAGTAATTTAAGAAATTCCTCATATTTCCGAATTAATATTGTCCAGCTATTCATCTTCTTAATGGTTTGTAAACTATTTTAAAAAAATAATTCTTAGACGTTAATAAAAATAAAAAAATATAAAATTACAGTTAAATATTGTATTGCGATTCAATATGAATCAATTTTTATTAGCTAGATTTCTTTTGAAATATATTAGGTAAGATTTCTTTTGATATATATTAGATAGATTATTTAAGAAATCTATTATATAGATTTCATAAGCAATATACCTATTGCAGAGGGACTTTTGACGCAGCTTAAAAAAAATGATATAACGAAATTTGAGGAAACAATAACTGAGGTAGTTTTTATCTTATCAACATGAAACTTATTCTAAAAATAAACCTTGTAAAAATTCCTGCCAAGTTCGTTAGCTAGTTCGATCTGCCATCTTGTTTTAAATTACAGGCTAACAAGAAAGTAAAAAAAATTAATTAAATCTTTTTTTAAATAAAGACACAATAACTGCTGTAGTTTTAAAGATATTGTCACGAAACTTATTCTAACACTAGATGATGTGAATATTTTGGATTGATCCGCTATATTTTTTGCAAAATCATATCAGAAATAAAAAAAATCGTTATTAGCAAATAAAAACAAAAAAAATTAAAAAATATTAAAATAAAATTTAATTTTTTATTTATGTGGATTAATCGAGTACACTATAACTGGCGTAGTTTTAATTTATTTATTAAAATTAAATTAAGAATATTGTGACCAATTAGGTTATCCGATATATCACGATGGTCAAAAATAGACAACACACACAAAAATAATGCACAGTAAAATTAGAAAAAAATATAAAACATTTAAATTTAGTGATACGAACCGGACCAGCTTCTCGTAGCTGACATTAAATAAATCAACGGGCAGTCCCAATGAATTAACGTATCTGAACGGTGACAGCCATAGGCGAGTCGGGTACTGTGGATGTCCTGGCTCTGTCATAAGAAGAGTAGTGAAAGATGGTAATTTAGTTCGAATGCATATCCACAATTTAGTCACAAATATAGCCATGAATATGCAAATGTTTTATGATTGCCCTTCTATTTTTAAATGCTTTTCCAGATTTTTCACATTCAGTTGCGAACATTGCTATGTCCTGAAAGTGAGGAGATATATTTAAATGCTTTTCCACATTTTTAACATTCAAAGTTAAACACATTGCCATGAGATTTCATATGTATTAAAAGATTTTATTTAACACTAGATTTACCAGCTATTTAAATACACCTATTTCTTCCAAAACCAATCAAAATGACTGGTGTATAAGAAAAAATGCTTATTGTAGCTTCCAGTCTTTATTCACTATTAAAAAATGAGAAAAAAGTTGAACAATATTAATTGTAATAAATAAATTGATTTCTTGACATTGTCAAATAACAAAACACTTAATTGTTTACAGTTTGCAATCACAATTTCTACATATGTAGATTTTTCTGTATGTACACTTTCCGCATACACTTTTTTTGCATGTATTGCAAATATTTGTAGTCTTATTGTTATTGCAATATCCTACTTGACACCACTTGCGTACAGAAACAGTGCCACTTGAAGTTGGTATATCAGCTTCGTGTGGTTTTAGCCTTGAAGTCTGATATTCTGAAGCAAGTTCTTCTGCTAATCGAAACAGAAAGTCTTTTCGTGAGATATTTTCTCCTGTTATGTTTTTGTATAATATCCAGCTATTTATTCCGGCTAAATCTAAAATATTGAAAAACACTTGTAATGGCCACCTTCTGGAACCTGATTTCACCGTATATTTTCGTGCCATTTGATCTGTGATATCGACACCAAATTTAGTTCTATTATAAAACGATACAGTTTCAGGTAATTTCTTAGCAGCTTTATCAATTTTTATGTGTTTATGTTTTGTACTTAGTATAAGCACTTTTTTATTTGGTTTGCTCTTATAAACGGTAAGTGTGCATCCATTGGATTTGTATAACAACGTTGAGAAACGTGCCATGCTATCTTTTTTCAGTTTGCAAGATATCGGCAGATCCCTCTTGTTTGCGCGTATTGTTCCAAGCAACGAAGTATTTTTAGATCTTAATTTTAACGCCAAAGGAATACTTGTAAAAAAATTGTCTGTTGTTACAGTTCTACCCTTCATGGTATATGGTTCAAGAAGTTTCATTACGACAAATTCGCTTAGGGGGGTTGATACACTTCGGGCCTCGTCTTTTCCTAAATACGGAAAACCATTTATCACATATTTTGTCTCTAAATCAGACGCCAGCCAAAATTTTATGCCAAATTTATGGGGTTTGTTTAGCATATACTGGGTAAATCTGCATCTGGCCTTCGTTGGAAAAAGTTGCTCATCCACGGTAATATAAGCTCCCGGTTTGAAGCAATTTTGACTATTTTCAATAAATTTGTCCCAAACTGCTGAGACTAAAGCGAATTTGTCTGTTTGCAAACGTTGACTCCTCTGATTTCTTTTGTCGAAACGAATGTATCGCAGAATCTCAGTAAAATCACGTCTACTAATAGCGCTGGAGAAAAATGATGGTCCCCACTTGTTGTTCCACAAATATTGAAGCCTCAAAGTATTTCCTTCGTATGCCCCACGTGCGTACAATATTGCAAGAAATCCCTTCAATTTTGCTTGCGTAATTGTCATTTTTCCCCAAAACTCGAGAGGCTTCTAACTCTGTACAAATTCGTATATGTTCCAAAATATGGTTATCAATCAGTAATAGGAACGCACTACTTAGATTCCCACTTATGTTTCTTTTAGCATGTGCTGTTGGTCCGTGTACATCTTTGAAAGCACACTGAATTGGTAATCTACCAGCAACACCTCCTTCTTCAATTCTTGTCCAAATAGTTCCGTCTGAAGCAATTTCAGTTTGCTGATTTGGTACGTTACTTTCACCTTCAGATTCAGAACTGGAAGGGAATCGCATGCATCGCCTCGTACGTTTGTTCGGAATATTTTCGCAACCACTGTCACTTGACTGATCTATATTGTCTTCATCAGGAATTTCCTCATCACTACTCTCGATAATAGCACTGTTATCACCATTACCTTGTGGACCAATTTGTCTATCTGAAAATTCACCGTCGCTATCATATAATTCACTTTCTACATCTGAACATTCCAGAGGTATGCTGGTTGCATTTTCTAAATATGTAGAAACTTTTATTCGTTTTGACATTTTCAGGGGCTGACGATCGCTATAAAAATAAGAAGAAACTAAGACACTTTCTTCCTATTTAGGCTTCATACTGAAGAATATATTTTTGAATATTGTATGTTTCTTACCTGTGTAACTGTGCGGGTAAAGATAAATGATTACGATTGGAGATCGCTTGGAACTAAGATTTTATGGTGTGTTTTGAATGAAGCTCGAAACAAGACTGTTTGTGCCTCATGCATTTATGAAGTAAGTGCTCGTAAAATCTTGTAAAAATGACGTAATTGCCCTAATTGGGTCAACGCCGATAAAGGAATGAACGAATGACACATGGGCGCTATATGTACTGCATGGGCTCCATGATTCTTTCGAAACCATACATTTTTTCATAGAAAGACGCACCAGTAATTTTGACTGGTACTGGTATAAATGTCAATAACAAAAAATATATTTGTTACTAATATATATAAAGTAACATTAAGTTCATAAAATGTATTCTCTACTACAAAAGTCATAACATCATTTCGGAAAGCAATTGCTATATGTGGTAGAAATTTTGAATTGAAATTGCACGACCAGTCAAAATGACTGGTCTGGTAAATCTAGTGTTTTATGAATCCTTTTCCACATTTTTCACATTCAAAATTACTAACATCATTATGAGTTTACATACGATGAGGCAAATATTTTTTACATTTGAGGACTGTGTTTAGATGATAATGCTTTTCCACATTTTTTACATTCAAACTCACGATCCTTTTAATTTTATGTATGAGTTTGTTTATGATTTGAAAGATGGCATTGAAATTAGAATGCTTTTCCTCATTTATCACATATAAAATTACAAACAGCGCTGTGTTTCCATATGTCTTACTAGACCGCGTTTAGCAATGAATATTTTTCCACATATGTCACATATATATCGAAATGCTTTTTCACATTTATCACCTTTTTTTTATAAGGTACACTGTACATACATTTAACTCTGGTACTCTTTTCCTTTCGGTTCCTAAAATTTAAATTTCATTTGTTAGGTAAATATCAAAATACATAGTAAATGAAATCTATTTGACTATTACTTTGAAGGTGTTGTAATTTTGTTGATGTAATGAAGCAACACTGACAGTATTCGCCTTATTTATGAATGTTTAACATTGTGCATTTCTAAAATCATACAATAATTAATAATGTAAATATATTAACAGTATGCTGAATGTATGTCGTCTACGTCATTTCTTACTGTATTTTCATTGCTATCATATTCTCGTTTTACATGTTCCGACTTCTGAAGAAAAAAAACAGTACAAACGGCAAAATAATGAAATGTGGCGCTGTCGACCATCTATTTATAAGAAATATTTTCAGTTACGTATTACGAATCATTACCTTGATTTTACACTGAATCTTGTTGATTGAAGGAAATATTTCTTCATTATTTTCTGTCAGCTTCTGCATAAATGAAAAATAAAGTTAACATTTTGAAAAAATTATGTAATTAAAGAAAATACAATATGTTTCGTTTCTAACTATTCATATGTTTAACATAAATGAGTTTCACAAAGAAGTGATGCCAGCTGAAATTTAAAAACTTTTTTGAAATCGAAAAAATAAAATGATGTAATAAATGATGCCAGATTTAATAAACCCTATCGTATTTCTGCATCAAGTTGACTGATATAAATATAAGCAAGCATTAAAAATGTGTCCATTTCGCAACAGAGAGATGGGTGAGTATATCCTTTTTTTCTCTCACATGGATTCGTTTGTACATGTGCAAGCGAGATGCACTAGTGTGTTTGACACAAGCATCGGACGGCGTTTCAATCGTACATCAGTATTTGTTTGCCTGTCGTCGGGAGATTTACGTCAGAATATTCCTGCGCTTCTCAATTATTTTTCGACTAAACAAGTATATTTAATATTCTTACTTAGTTAAATAATCTTAATATAAACTAATTTTAGTTTAAATAATATTTATAGCAATTGCCGAAAGATATAATGATTCCGATGAATCAGATCTCGAATTTGAAGGTTTAGTATTTCTCTCGGATAATGAAGACGTGATTGAAAAGTTTGAATTGGAATCAGACGAAGATTATTGCAATAACGAAGTAAGTACTTATAACATTTACATTTGAAAGTATTATTTATTATAAAAGTAGGAATAACAAATTTTCATTATTTATAGTTCATATCAAATATGTCAGATTCATCGGAGTGTAATGAAAACACGGAACATTATTAGTATAGCTTTAGATATCGTCCATGAACCAGAAAACGAAAATAAATCGGAAGAAAATGAAATTACAATCACTCTTACTGCAATTGTAATTTGAGAAGGTCTTCAAATTGTTCACTGTGCATAATATTAGCTTTGGTACCTTTTTCTCTTTTTGGTTACTAAAATTTTAATTTCATTCGTTAGTAAATATCGAAACACATAGTAATTGAATTCTATTTAACTATTACTTTTGGGGCGTTGTAATTTTGTTGAGATAGCACGTCAACACCGATGGTATTCACCTTAAGTATATTTTTAACATCGTGCTTTTCTAAAAACAAATAATAAGCAATAATTTAATTATATGATATTAAAATGTAACAGAAGGCTGAATTTATGTCTAACCTATTTCGAACATGTCGTCTACGTCATTCCTGTGTGTATCTTCACTGCTATCATATTCCAGTTTTACATGTTCAGTCTTGAAAATAAAACAGATTAACTTTTGTAAGCATGTAAATATAAACTGGCAAAATAATGAAATTTGGCATGCCTAGTTTTATTACCAAATAAAGTTATTTTCAAGTAAATTCTATTTAAAGTTAAATGCTTTAATTTACACATGGAACATAAAGAATTTTAATTGCCCAACCAACCTTATTAACACTGATAGTATTCGCTTTAAGTATATCCTTAACATCGTGGTTTTCTGAAATCATATAATAATTAAATATATTAAAATGTAATACTATGCTAAAATATTAGGTGTATCTAACCAATTTCGAACATTTCGTCTACGTCATTTCTGGATGTATCTTCGCTACTATCGTATTCGCATTTTATAGGTTCTGCCTTAAAAAAGAAGCAGATTAATTTTTATAGACATGTACAAACTGTGTTTAAATCGCATGCATTAGCAAGTTTTACATATTACGTTTCAATACCTCGACTTTAAAATGAATCATGTTGATGGAAGGAAGTGTTTCTTCGTTATTTTCTATGTCAGTTTCTGCAAAAACGAGTAATCAATTTAGGGTACTCTTCCGTTTTATGTCAGTCACTATTGTGCGCATGTATTCACTAGTGCGTGCATGCATAATTATACCAATACAATCGGCAAGATAATTTTACTTAAATAATATTATTAAAAATAATCAAACTATTCTTACGTGGTATTTGAGTCGACCAAAATGAGGGTATATCATCAAGTATGGCTTGAAAAGGATCACGATTGTTTAATGTCGTTCTCCACATGAACTCAGCCAAGTATGAGTTCATGAAATTTCTATCTGTTCCACGTCTTTTCTTATTGCCTTCTTCTTCTCTTATTTTCACCGAGCCCCACATACCCTTCACTTGTTGGGTATTTGCGAGTTTTGCGGGGTCAACAAAATGAAGCCGATGGTCGACCGTTTGGTGTTCAAGCTTAATTGATATAATATTATTGTATGCTCGCCATAAATCGGTAACAATGATCGAGCCCGGTCTGATTTTTTGCCTTATAATCGGCAAAAGAGTTTCAGCGGAACAGTCAGGAACTTGAATGGCAAAACAATCCTTCGTCTCTCGACAAAGTCCTCCAAATATACACTGTTGAGGTAAAATCTTCCCTTGATTATATTTTCGTCTAACAAAAAGACTCTCGTCGATTTCCACCGTCATTCCCTCCCCACCGATCATTGAATCCAATTGTTCCAATCGCCACAAACATACCTCTCGTAAGAAATTGTTCCAGTCAATAACCGTACACCTATCTATATCCAACTCATGTTTACACCATTTTAAAGTTGTCGTTTCACGAGACCAAAAGTAAATAAACAACACTACATTTCGAAATGAAATTCTTGAATTGTCAAGCCAGGTCCCTTTACGTATTCCTATAGATATTCTACAGGTTCGTTTATAACATTGCCATGAGGGCCGTTTTGAACAACGAAATGAAATTTTCATTTCGTGTCCATTCGTACACATTTTCACTCTTGGAATAATGTTACAATTCTGCAAAAACTCTATGGCCGTTTTATCATTATGCACTGTCTGAAATAAAGTTGTGAGATTGGCAGCCATCGTTGGGAGGAAAGCAATAAAATTGTTAACAAAATCTAATTTTCACGTCAATTAAACGTCAAGGCACGAACTTGAAAAAACGGTTGGCCCTAACGGCTATGAAACCGGCCAACGTGTTGCTATATAAATCTACATAATGCTCCTCCTTTTAAATCAGTGTCTGCTAAATTCTTTTCCCTTACAACACTCTGGATGAGGAGAATTTATTTTGTGGCACATCAAACAAAAATCCCAACAAAATTTAATATACAGGAACGCCATTTCAATTTTTTCCAGAATGGGGCAAAAATTGCCCAGTCAGACATAGTCGTTTTTGGAATATTTCCATTTCATTAAAATTCATAGTGCGTGGGGCCCACGAACTTTAAATCTTTGTATTTATATATATGTATATGTTTTATTAAAGCCAAAACTTAGCGGCACTCTGGTAACACTGACAGGACGGGCACAGATTCTGTTGGTGACTTTAGATGGGCTCGCATAGCCGGTGCGTGCCTCGTGCACCGAATATCATATATTCTAACCTGTAACTTAAAATATATTCAATAAAATACTAGTGCAGCGGCTCAACCGTGTATAATTGGCTTCTTCCGTCGCCAAAATATTATTTCATTAAATGACAAATTCATGGGAGTATCTAATTAGAACCCATGTCAGCAATAAAATTGTGCCGTCACTGTAGTAGTGGAAATGCTCAGCTATCTAGCGTTCATATTAAAACTTGTTATAGCAATAATACGACTTATAATAAGTAAGAATCGAATGAAACATATTTAAAACCGAATTTTGCTAAATAGGAGAGGGCAAAAATTTATCCCTTCTCATAAAGAAAAAATCCACGACAAAAGCAATAAAATCGTGCAGTCGCTGGTGTAGCGGGAACACTCGATAAGTAAATAAATAATGATAAGTATGTAAATGTATATATTACTACTTATGGAATAGTTGAAATCACATAATTTTACTAGCACCTGCCACATCAATTATATTTTCACTAGTAAAAATATATATCTATCAATGAAAATTAATTCCGACATGATTTCACTGAAATCACCTATTTTCATGATACCATTTTTTAAATATTTTCATTGAGGGATAATCTGAAAATTTCTGATTGTAAATCCGGGACCTTGTTTCAGCTTTTTCAAAGAGGGGGCAAAAGTTGGTCAGTCAGAGATTGTCTTCTTAATATTTCGGTTTTATTAAATGAAATGCATTTTTCTAACCCAATTGAAGGGGGCAAATACCCTCCCCCTCAATTGAGGTCGCTCTATGTATATATACAAAAAAAGGAAATTAATTCACCTATTTAAACACAATACATAGTTAAATGTCTGTTTTGTTTTGATTTATTGCATGTAATTCACTCAATGACTAAAAGCTTTGGAAGACTAGTGTAGGACATTAAATAAAAATAAGATTTAGGACAAGATATTTTATTACAAAATAAAAAAATGCTACTTATGTTTTAACAAAGTATTGGATATTGTAAATATGTATGTATGTATTATTAGCAGTCAGCGCTCAGCTAAACAATTTGTTACTAATATTTCTAAAGATTATGTGGCATATTACCTAGAAAAAAAATCTCTTTCTCGATTATGTTCAAGGTGACAAGGTAAAAAAATTATAAATGACACTATTTTATAAAATTCTTTATTAACATTTATGATTCTGCATATGATGTGAAAGATGGTATTTTAGTTGGAATTCTATTCCACATTTTTTACATTTATAGTCACGAATATAGCCATGAATTCGCAGATGTTTTATGATTGCACTTCTATTTTTAAACGCTTTACCACATTTTTCACATTCAAAGTCACGAACATTGCTATGAATTTTCATATGTCCTGAAAGTGAGGAGATATATTTAAATGCTTTTCCACATTTTTCACATTCAAAGTTAAATACATCACTATGAGATTTCATATGTATTAAAAGATTTTGTTTAATTGTGAATGCTTTTCCACATTTCTCACATTCAAAATTACGAACATCGTTATGAGTTTGCATATGACGTGACATATATTTTTTACATTTGAATGTTTTTCCACATTTTATACACTCAAATTCACGAACGTCGCTATGAGTTTGCATATGCCCTGAAAGAGAGGAAATATATTTGAATGCTTTTCCACATTTTTCACATTCATAGTTACGTAAATTGCTATGAGTTTGCATATGAATTAGAAGCGAAATTTTATATTTGAACTCTTTTCCACATTCTTCGCATTTAAAGTCACAAATATCGCTATGAGATTTTATATGCACTGAAAGTCTACATTTATATTTAAATGCTTTTCCACACTTATCACATCCAAAAGTACGACGAGATTTCATATTGTGTGTTTTCATATGTCCTGAAAGAGTGTGTTTATATAAAAACGTTTTCCCACATTTGTTACATTTAAAATCACGATCATCATTATGATTTTGTAGATGAGTTTGCTTATGATTTGAAAGATGGCATTGAGATTTGAATGCTTTTCCACATAAATCGCATATAAATTTACGCACAGCACTGTGTGTTAGCATATGTCTTACAAGACCTTGTTTAGCAAAGAAGGTTTTTCCACATTTGTCACATTCAAAGATCCGAACGTTATGAGTTTGCGAATGTTGTGAAAGATGGTGATGAGTTTTAAATGCTTTTTCACATATTTTACATTCAAAGTCATAAACATTACTATGAATCTTATTATGTTTTAGAAGTGCGCTTTTATACCGAAATGATTTTTCACATTTGTCACACTTATTTTTATAAGGTTCACTGTGCATACGTTTAACTCTGGTACCTTTTCGTCTTTTCGATTTCTAAAATTTAGATTTCATTCATTAGGTTAATATCGAAATAAATAGTAATCGAAATCTATTTGATTATTACTTTGGGAGCATTGTAATTTTGTTGAGATAATACATCAACACCGATAGTATTCACCTCAAGTATATCTTTAACATCGTGCATTTCTAAAATCAAACAATAAGCAATAATTTTAATATATCATATTAAAATGTAACAGTATGCTGAATTTTATTCTAACCTATTTCGAACATGTCGTCTATGTCATTTTTTGGTGTATCTTCACTGCTATCATATTCGTGTTTTACATGTTCCGACTTGAAAAAAAAACCAGAGCAACTTTTGTAGGCAGGTAAAAACTGACAAAACAATGAAATGTAGTATGCCTAGTTTTATTATCAAATACATAGTTATTTTTATTGAACGTACATCGCAGTCTGACAAAAATCAAGTGAGTTTAAGGCAAGCAAAGATCGAGTAACTTTATTATTTTGTAGTAATGTTTTAGGAGATAAAATATTAAAACCCCTCCTAATAAACTGATCTTTATGATCACGTGCATACCATTGTCTAAAAATAAGTAATTTCCCATTTTAAAGAAAAAATAAATGGTCACGTTAGACATACCCCCCCTAAATGAATAATAACATGTTCCATCAATAAATCCAACCATGGATTATATATACATATGTATATCCTAAAATTTTATGGTTTTAAAAAGTGATACGTATATTTCAATACTGGTGACATTTCTACATTATTTATGGATAGAAAAATTTGAAATATTAACTTTGAAGGTCAGTCAAAGGCGCTCTGTACTATCTATTTATAAGAAATATTTTTCGCACAAGCATTAATTATTGTTATTTATAATGTCTCATTACCTTGATATTACAAGGAATCGTGTTGATGGAAGGAAATATTTCTTCATTATTTTCTGTGTCAGCTTCTGCATAAATGAAAAAAAACAATTTAGCATCTTGTGAAAAGTATATAATTAAAGAATAAACAAGATGTTCCGTTTCTATGTTTTATGATGAAGTGATATTAGCTGAAATATAAAAACTTTATTTGAGATCGAAAAAGAACATGATATAATAGATACCGGTTTTAATAAACGCCATCGTATTTCGGCGTCTAATTGACAGCAGACGTCAAAATAACATTTTTGGTCCAAATACAACTAATAGTCAAGCATGGAAAAAAATGGTGAACTAGAAATACGTCAAATTTCAATCGTTCTATTGGAATATCCAGCATTTTATTCTACGTAACGCATTGAAATAAATTATTCGTTTTTTCAATGTTTCAATAATAATTTTTGATATAATAACTTATTTTAGCGCTAGCTCAAACTTAAAAACTATTTAATTTCCTGCTTCAGATTTAATTTCTATCATTCGTTTGAAATATATAATTGTAAAACAAATAGTAATATTAAAAACTTGATTTTCAATCTCTTGTACCATAAACATAACGTATTTTATAAAATAGCAAGCGTTAAGATGTAATGTAAATAATGCTAGTCCCATGAAAGTGTTTAATAATCCGTCGATTCCAGTGGTTTTTTATTTTTTCAAATGCCTAATGACACCTACAATTCCCCACTTTAACGATAACTTTACGAATTTAATCGTTCGTTACATGTTAGAATATTATTACAGTTACAATGAACAATGCGCGGACTTTTCTTTGACTTTTTTTGTCGGTATTAGCTACACAAATTCTAGTTTTTAACGGTGAAATTTGTGTATATATTTTTAAACGGTTGGGTTATTTCACATAATAAATTATCCTCAACACTAAAATGCAAAACACAAAAATCAGTATTTGTTTGCATGTCGTCGGGAGAGTTATGTCGAAACGCAGAATATTCATGCGCTTCTTAATTATTTTTCGACTTAAAAAGTACATATATTTAATATTTTTACATCGTTAAATAATTTGAATATGATTAACATTACATAGTTAAAATAATATTTATAGCGATAACCGAAAAATATGATTCCAAAGGATCTTGAATTTGAAGGTATAGAATTTCTCAAACTTATAAAATTCCGAGTTGGTTTTTGAACAAAAATTTCCGCAATGCCCCTATGTTTTGGGTATCTTCGGAATTTATCTTCAAATAAATATTACCGAGATAGCCTTTTAACCAGGGCTGTGGAGTCGTTAAAAAAAAAACACGACTCCGACTCCGACTCCGATTCCGATATTTACTAACAGCACGACTCCACTCCGACTCCGACTCCGATTTCAACTCCGACTCAAAAAAGTTTAATTTTATCAGGTATTTTTGGTGTTCTTCTACACGTTTAATATTCATACGCTATACACATTCATTATTACGAAATTAAAAATTCATAAATTTCATAATTTAAAAAAATGGTCGGAGTCGCTCATTTTTCACGACTCCGACTCCGACTCCAACTCTGGTCAAAACACCACGACTCCACGACTCCAACTCCGACTCCGACTCCGACTCCACAGCCCTGCTTTTAACAAAAATTTCCGAAGTGAACTTTTTTTAGTTCCCGCAGCAATATTTTTATTTTTAGTGTCTACCTTTGATATTTTCAAAATCTGAACCTTACATTATACAAAAGGGTTAATCTTTCGATTTGTTGGCAATAGATGTCCAAAGTAATGCCTTCGTTATTTTGTAGCCGTTCAAAAACACCCTTTCAAAACAAAATTTTAAATGGATTAATCCTTCCACTGAATATATAAAATCACATTTTTCGATACAATTCGCCCCAGGCTAGGGACGTCATTTGGGAAAGCAGATGTATTTGGCCCTCCATAATTTTTTCTAGGAAAATGCATGTTATTTAATTAAATATTATGAATTCTAATGAAATCGAATTATGTGTAATATGTATTTTTCAGTAAAGTTACATGTTTCACTCGTCAATTTCAAATACATCTAACCAGAAAATATATATTTCTACTAACGAAAATATAATTCAACTGAGAGATGCTAGTAAAATTATATGCTGCTCTAAAATGTGTATGAAACTCAAAGTTGCGAAACGCCCATTTTCTGTTGAAACCCAAATTTAACCTACACGAATTTACCAAGCCCAGCTTAAACGAAAGTTCTCAAATTAAAAATAGTTTTAGAACTTTCATTAGGTCAAGTTCAAAATACAAATTAAACCAACTTATTTTAAAGTTGATAGCTATCCTTACTGATATTACTACGGACTTCTGATATGAGAGTACCGGTCAATGTATATTCAAACTGAACTTTGGTCATTAGGAGGGTGAAAAGAAATCACTTCTCAGAAGTCAAAATTTCACGTCAAAAGCAATAAAACCTTTTATTGCTTCTGACTTCTCAGAATGGATAATTGGTTATTGCGCTCTCCCATTGATCAAAATTTGGTTTAGATATGCTTCTTTCGATTCTCACTTATTGTAAGCTGTAATATTTTTTGTAAGAAGTCTTAATATGAACGTTAAATAAGCGAGCGTTCCTATTGCAATGAAGACTGCACGATTTTATTGCTTTTGACATACTCTAATTAGGGATGAACATGAATTTGGGCTGAAAAATTAATGTTTAATGAAATCAAAATATTAAAAAGACACTGACTGGCCAGCTTTTGAGCTCCTCTGAAAAAAACTTGAACGACGTCACTGCCCTAAGCTTGCCTTTTTAGTGGATTACCTTTTTCTACAAATTGCCTTCACTGATTATCAGTGCTATACATGCTTTATTTCCAATCTTCAATACTAATGCGCTCCAAAACGTTTGTTTTTTGTTTTATTAAACATTTACATACATCATATATAAATATTAAAAAATTTACATTACTATAAACATTATTAAAAATTTACATAAAATGTTGTAAATAAAACTATAAATTAAAAAATAAGAAATAATTTTCACACCAGAAATATTCGAGTAAAATCCAACATGTCATAGATCAGATAATAATAATATTTTTGAAAATGGTACTATACTCGTATCTGTTTGAAGAAGGCGTCTATGGTTGTCCTATGTTGTATAAAGAAAAGTATGAAATGCAGACAGCGATGCACAGATCCAAAAGTGCTCTTCAAAAGTGTAAAGGTGGTCCAGGAGGCGCACGGAGCGAATCTTTTCGGTTCTGATAGCCAACCTCGCTCTCTTCCTCTGCCATTGCTCTCTTCAGAATGTTACGTAGCAATGATCGACAGATTCGCTGAGCCATGTCTCCAAATCCAAAATCCAAAAACACTATGTAGTTTCATATGGTATTAAATTTGGCTTTTGGTTTTAAAATGCAATTATTTTCCATATGTCTTAAAAGTGAGATTTTGTATTTAAATGAAATTCTACATACTTCACATTCAAAGTCACGAACATGGCTATGAGTTCGCATATGTTGTGAAAGATACTCTTGACATTTGAATGCTTTTCCACATTTTTCACATTTAAAGTCATAAACATTGCTATGTGTTACCATATGTTGTGACAGATAGTTTTGACATTTAAATGCTTTATCACATTTTTTACATTCAAATTCACGAACATCGCTGTGTGTTCGCATATGTTGTGAAAGATACTCTTGACATTTGAATGCTTTTCCACATTTTTCACATTTAAAATCGCAAATATCGCTATGCGACCGCATATGTTGTGAAAGATAATTTTGACATTTGAATGCTTTCTCACATTTTTGACATTTAAAATCACGTACATCACTATGAATTTGCATATGTTTTGAAAGTGACGTTTTATATTTGAACGCTTTTCCACATTTATCACATTCAAAGTGACAAAGATCGCTATGAATTTTCATATGTATAGAAAGAGTATATTTAGTAATAAATGTTTTACCACATTTATCACATTCAAAGTTACGATCATCGCTATGAGTATGCATATGTTTCGTGAGTGAAGTTTTATATTTAAATTCTTTTCCACATTTATCACATTTAAAATTACAAACATCGATATGAGATTGCATATGACCCAAAAGTTTGTTTTTAAATTTAAATGCTTTTCCACACTTGTCGCATTCAAAAGCACAATAAGAATTCATAAGGTATGAAAGTTTGCAATTATTTTTAATTAAATTGCTATGATTTTCGATATGCCGTAAGAGTGATATTTTATATTTAAATGCCTTTTCACATTCATTACATTTAAAATAACCAACATCGCTATGAGTTCGCTTATGTTGTGAGAGATACACTTGACATTTAAATGATTTTCCACATTGTTCACATTTAAAGTTACAAACATCGCTATGAGTTCGCATATGTTGAGAGAGATAGCTTTGAAGTTTAAAAGCTTTTCCACATTTTGCACATTCAAAATCACGAACATTCTTATGAGTAGGCATATGTTTTGAAAGATACTCTTGAGATTTGAATGTTTTTCCACATTTTTTACATTCAAAGTCACGAACGTCGCTATGAATTCGCATATGTTTGGAAAGTGAGATTTGATATTTGAATGCCTTCCCACATTTTTCGCATTCAAAGTCATGAATATTGCTATGCGTTTTTATATGCTTTAAAAGTCTACTTTTATATTTAAATGATTTTTCACATTTATCACACTTATTTTTATAAGATTCACGGTGTGTACATCTAACTCTGCTACCCTTTTCCCTTTCTGATATCTGAAATTTAAATTTCATTAATTAGTTTAATATTGAAATACATAGTAATCGAAATCAATTCGACTATTACTTTGGGGGAGTTGGAAGTTTGTTGGGATAACACGTCATCACTGATAGTATTCGCCTTAAGTATATCTTTAACATCGTGCACTTCTAAAATCATATAATAATCAATAATTAAAATATTTCAAAATGTAAATGTATGCCAAAGTATTAAGTACGTCTAACCTATTTCAATCATGTCGTTTACGTCATTTTTTGATGTATCTTCGCTGCTATCATATTCGCATTTTATAGGTTCACCCTTGAAAATAAAAATAAATTAACTTTTGTAACCATTTATAAACATTATAATGAAATGCAACACACCTAGTTTTATTACCGAATATATAAGGTAATTTTTAAAAAGATCAATTAAAATTTAAATGCTTTGTCTTAGAACATAAAAACCTTGTTTACAGTGTACTAAATAATTACATTAAATTGAAAGCCATCTGACTTCACTGTTAATCATAAAGCAGTTTTTTTAAATATTTTAGTTTACACCGGAACGAATTATTCGCCACAATCATGCAAGAAAATTCACCACAAGTAAGGTGACCATTCATAATGGATTTACCAGTATAGTACTGGTTTTTTGAGTGTTCTGGTAAGACATGAGATGTAAGCAGTAAACTTTATTAAATTCATCAAACAAAAACTCGTTTGAGTTTTATTTTACTAGGGTGGCCAATCGTTCTCATTTGAGGATATACTTTCTCAAAAGTTTTGTTCTCCTCAAAAAAAATTTATGAAATTACTCTTTTTAGTGTCCTGCATTGATATTTTCAAAATCTGTTCTCCTTTAACTAAATATATGTAGCATGAATTAACAAGTGTTACATATAATGTTTCAATACCTTGATTTTATAATAAATCATGTTGATGGCAGGAATTTTTTCTTTATTATCTTCTATGTCAGCTTCTGCAGAATTGAGAAAACAATTTAGTAACATGTGAAAGTTATAAATTTAAAGAAAATAAAATACGTTTATTATCTAACTATTCATATTTTTAACGTAAATGAGTTTTATGGAGAAGTAATATTGTAAAAGAAAATGTTATAACAGATTATACCAGTTTTAATAAACGCCATTGTAACTCTGTATCTAGTACAACAGTAGACGTCAAAATAACACAGACCAATGTTTGGTCTAAATACAATTTACAGTCGAGCATGTAAGAAAAATTGGGGAGCTAGAAATGTGTCAGATTTCGTTTCAAATCGTTCGTTTTATTCGTCAGTTGTTTTTTTTTGCCTAGCGCACTAAAATTACATTCCCGCAAATATTTTACTCGGTTTTTAAATTTACTTTTTATTTCCTCTAACTTTAAAACGGTTCCACGACAAAAGCTTTCGTCGTGGTTCTAAGAACTGCTACTTTCAACTGTGTTTTTCGCTCATCCACAATTTATTCATTAGAGAAAAGATCCCTTCTACGGGTGCATAAGTGCCTGGCAGACATAAAATAGGTATATTCAATAATTATACGGATGTCCGAATGATTCTAATTATTGAAGTGGAGTGTTTGAACAATTCCCAGTGTTCCATTCTGTCACTTTTTGCGGTGTCATGTAATTATAAATAAGCGAATAATCATCAAGTATTTCTGTATCTTTCTTACAATTAATAAATTTCCTTTTAATCAAAACATCCCTTAATTTGAATTTCTTCCCAAATAGGTATTTTGGTTAAATTAATCCATTTAAATATTTCTAATTCTTTACAGAAGAAAGTCTACCGCTCCAAATATTATTTGATAGGACTCGGCGGCTTTGGTTTTTATATATTCTTCATTAACACCACTGCAGCCATTTTCTTGCAATTTTGACATTAAATTACAAACAGGGGGGGGGGAGAAACGGAGTACTTTGTTTCATAGCCAAATTGTCTTTGAGTTGATTTATTTTCTTCGCCCCCCATTTTTAACACAGTTTGAGAGAACATTGCTGACTGCATGCATAAAAAAGCCATAATTCAGAGTCAGGGTTTTAAAAATGGTCCTCAATATGTTTGAACATTTATCGATGTTCAAAAAGTAGTTTTTTAATGACTTATACAGTTTCAAAGCTCTTTCAATAGCAGACATAAGCACGAGCCACCTAGTTTTACTATAGCCTAACAATTTTTAATACTCTGTGTCAACTTCATTACAAATTTCTTTTAGAATTTCCACGCGAACACTATAGATATAAAAATATTTTCATAATAACGCATTCAAATTTTCACAATAACTGCTACAGTTTTAATCGCGTTGTGAATTATGTCAGCTTCAAATCCGATTCCTATCAATGTTCATCCGAGGGATAAATTTAGTTTTGCATAAACATTGTTGCCTTTTCAATTCGTCAAAATTGCAGCTAGTTTTATCTTTACATAAAGCCACAATTTTTTAATTAAATTTAGCTTGACGTTATTTTGAGAGAGAGGCAGGTGGGGACATTTACTACGGATTTCTGATATAATAGTGTTGGACGTAATTTAAGGGGAGGGGGGTAAATGCCCCACCCACCCCTCCCCCAAATGACTCAAAAATAAAAACACAAATTCCTAGGCTAAAAACTAAAAAAATCACAGTTAATACTCACCAAGGAAGGGTTAAGATGCTGGCTAGCGCCAAAGTGATTTATTTATTTAAATTAAATTAAATGGAGGCATACTTATTTGTTTATTTATTCATTCATTACAGGAAATTTTATCGGTACGCTGGTAACGCTGACATGACGGCGGCGGATGGTAGCACATTCTTCGACATACCTCGACAGGAAGACAACGGCTTTGGCGCCTCGTTGGCATTTCAGTCGTATATACTTAAATAACAAACATTTAATTCGCTTTGGGAACGCTCCTTACAAATCAGTTTAATTATATCTTGATTGAAAAATACACATTCACTTTAACATTTATACATCGCATATAAATAAATAATGATAAGTATGTAAATGTATATATTACTACTTATGGAAAAGTAGGAATTATATAGTTTTACTAGCGCCTGCTAAATAAATTATATTTTCAGAGGTAAAAACATACATCTACTGGTGGAAATGTATTTCGACATGATTTCACAAAAATGACATATTCTGGATAGATTAAAAACTGATATTTTTAGATTTTCTTTTTAATTACTTACGGTCTTCAAACGTATTCATTACTCCTAATATGAGGTTTGCCGCTAATATTTGAATCTACATACCACCAGTTGAAAGTTCTTGGTTTTAAAATTAACTAAGAATATTTCATTATTATTTTATCATAATCTGTATCGTTTTTTAAATAAGTGTATTTGGTGATTCACAACATAAATTTATTTATTTTATTAGTACCCGTTTGACGTTTATTGATTTTACCATTGTGAATATAAAAAGCTAACGAAACTATATTTTAAATTTTACCTTAAAACAATATCTAATTAAAATTTTATGATGGTTTAAAAAGTAAATTTAGGTTCTAATTGCATTTTTAAGAATAATCCTCGGTATGCAATGTGTTTATTATTACAGGTAGCGTTGTTAGGTGTAAAAACAAGAAAGATAAAATTTAGAAAAAAACTTTATTCATATTACATTTTCTTAAACAATTAAAAATTGAAAAATAAAATAAAATATATTTTCACTTCATCCTCATTTCGATCATTTTTATGTACACTTATAGATTTCACATTTTGTTTTATTTCTTTATACTTTCTAAATTTATTTCTTTATTCTTTATAAATTCTCTCGAATTTTTTGACATTTTAATGCTTTTCCACATTTTTCACATTTAAAATCGCAAACATTGCTATGAGTTTGCATATGTTTTGAAAGTAAATTTTTATATTTGAATGCTTTTCTGCAGTTTTAACGTTCAAAATCATAATCATCTCTTTGAGATTTCATATGACGTGAAAGTCTGTTTTTATATTTAAATCCTTTTCCGCAATAATCACATATAAAAGCACGACAACATTTTGTATTATATGAAGGATGTATTTTGGTTTGATGTATATTGCTATGAGTATGCTTATGTCGTGAAAGAATGTATATTGTTTTGTACTTTTCCACATATGTCACATTCAAAAGTATTACTAGATTTCATATTAAATGAATGTTGGCTCTTAGTTTCAAATGCATTGCTTTTCTATGTCTTAGAAGTGAGAATTTGTTTTTGAATGAATTTCCACAAATTTCACATTCAAAGTCACGAACATCCTTATGAATTCGTATATGTTTTAAAAGATACTCTTGACATTTGAATGCTTTTCCACATTTTTCACATTTAAAGTTACAAATGTTGTTATGAATTCGAATATGCTGTGACAGATAGTCTTGACATTTAAATGCTTTATCACATATTTTACATGCAAAGTCACTACCACCGTTATGAGTTCGCATATGACGTGAAAGACTATGTTGACATTTAAATGCTTTTCCACATTTATCACATTCAAAGTTACAATCATTGTTATGAACACGCATATGTTTCGTAAGTGAGGTTTCATATTTGAACTTTTTACCACATTTTTCACATTTAAAATCACAAACATTGCTATGAGATTTCAAATGCTCTAAGAGTTGGTTTTTAAATTTAAATGCTTTTCCACATTTATCACATCTAAACGCACAATATGAATCTTCGCCTTTAGATTGAATTAAATCGCTATGATTTTTTATATGTCTCAAGAGTGAGATTTTGTATTTGAATGCTTTTTCACATTTATTACATTGAAAATCACCAATATCGCTATGAGTTCGCATATGTTGTGAAAGATATTCTTCACATTTAAACGCTTTTCCACATTGTTCACATTTAAAGTTACAAACATCGCTATGAGTTCGCATATGTTGAGAAAGGTAGTTTTGACGTTTAAATGTTTTTCCACATTTTTCACATTTAAAAGCACGAATATCGCTATGAGTGTACATATGTTTTGAAAGATACTCTTGAGACTTAAATGTTTTTTCACATGTTGTACATCCAAAGTCACGAGCATCACTATGAGCTAGCATATGTTTTGAGAGTGAGATTGGATATTTGAATGCTTTTCCGCATTTTTCACATTTGAACTCATGAATATCGCTATGAATTTTTATATGCTTTAAAAGTCTACTTTTATAATTAAATGATTTTTCACATTTAAAACACTTATTTTTATAAGGACCTTTCTCTGGTTTCTGAAATTAAAAATGAATTCATTAGGTAAACATCGAATTGAATACAAATCAAAATCTATTTGACTATTACTTTTGGTGCATCGTAAATTTGTTGAGATAACATGTCAACACTGGTTGTATTCGCCTTAAGTATATCTTTAACATCGTGTATTTCTAAAATTAGACAATAATCAATAATTAAAATATATTAAAATGTAACAGTATACTAGATATTAAGTATGTCTAACCCATTTCGAACATGTCGTCTGCGTCATTTTTTAATGTATCTTCGCTGCTTTCATATTCAAGTTTTATAGGTTCCGCCTCGAAAAAAATTTTAACTTTTGTAGCTATGTATAAACTGGCATAATAATAAAATGGGGCATGCTAAATTTTATTACCAAATATATAGTCCTTTTTAAATAAATTTTATTCAAATTTAAATGCTTTATCTTAGATAATTGCGAAGATCGTAGTGACCCATATAAAATTATGTCACAAAATCCTCATTTCATACGTGACATACTCTTCAATGCATATAAAAAGTTTCAACAAATCCAAACACGCATTACGGCTATAACTCAAAACTTATGTTTCAGGGAAGTGATGCGTTTTTTGCAAACTATTTTATCCTATTTTAGTTCCGTTAACATATATATTTTAGTGATGAAAAAATACGTTTAAATACTTGCGTCCTTTGATTAACGGTTGAAGGCACTCTGAATTATCTATTTGTAAGAAATATTCACGGGTACGGGTATGGGTGTTTAAATTGCATGCATTAACCAGTATTACATATTATGTCTTATTACCTCGACTTTACAATGATCCATGTTGATAGAAGGAAATATTTCTTTATTATTTTCTATGTCAGCTTCTGCAAAAGTAAAAAAACAATTTAGCATTGTGTGAAAGTTATGTTTATAATTAAATGAGATACAATACGTAAATAAGTTTCATGAATAAGTAATATTAAATGAAAAGTAAAAAGTTAATTATATGACAGATTGTACCAGTTTTAATAAACGCCATTGTAGCTTTGGTCAAGCTGATAGTAGACTCCACAATGACTGACAAACGTTTGATCCAAGTACAATGAATTGTCGAGCATGACACAACAATAGGGGTAAATATAACGCTTTAAATTTCAATCATTCGTATCAAATAGCTAAAGGTTTTTTGGGTTACGTATTAAAATAGTGTTACGGTTCCTATTTATCAGTTTCTATTATAATAAATTTATTTTTGTAAAATTTAAAAACATACGAAAATTACAATCTGCTCAATTTAGTTTGAATTTATATTTTGTTACCTATCGAGAGACCGAAATATTTTTAATTGAGCGTATAACGAGACCATGCTATGTCTTTTTGTCATTGCACGCACCCCTATGCATTTCCTATGTCAAGCACAAACTCAAACGTTCGCAATAAAACATAATAACTTAAAATAAAACACACATTTATAAACATATAAAATACAAAAATAATGAATTAAAAAAATTCTAAATGCCTAGCAATCGGAACATTTTATTACTTTAGACATTTGACGCACAGCTCTGTGACAAGCAAAATACGAAACATGATTCGAACATTTCAATCACAACTTCGTTATTCGAGAGAAATTTTATACATTCAAATTTGAAATCCGATTCTTTGGAATCATTATATCTTTCGGGCATAGCTATTTTGGCGATGGGTGGCAATTAGCCACAGATTGAGCCACTGTAGTAATTTTTTATTGAATTTTTGAGTTGGTTACGTGGTTATAAAAAGCGGGAGCGAGTCAGCGCGTGAGACGCCTTGCTCTAGCTTTCCCGCTTTGTCACATGCACTTATACATCTTGCTTGCAAACGTACAAGCGTATATATGCGAGAGAAAGGGGATATACTCACTGTCCGATATACTCACCCATCTCTCTCTTGCAAAATTCTTCGACAAAACGCTACATCATAGGCGCGTTAAAGTTGCTAGCTTATTCATTCTCAAATATCATTTATGAGTTTTATCTACAAAGTAAAGGTGTTCCAACTTTATTTTCCAAGCTTAAAAAAAACCTCACCATTGATTGTTACAGCCCGACTTTCATTGTTTTGAAAAAAGTAAGACGCAATGACGCCGTCTGACCACAATGCGCACCAAACAATTACTTTTTGGTCATGTAATGGTCAGGGTCGATGACGAAAGTTTTAGCTTTTTCTATGATAGAGAGGGGGGTTTAATTTGGCCAGTCAGTTAATGTTTTTTTAGTATTTCGATTTTATTAAGATTCATAGTATTTCATTAAATGATATGCATTTTCTGGTCCAATTCAAGGAAGGGCAATGTCCTCACCTGCGCCCCGCTTAATGTCGTCTCTGGCAATGGTCTTTCGTAAATCGCACGAGAACTTTTCTTGCCCCATATGCGGAAATTTTCTTATTAACATATCCAGAGTGGTGAAGTGCCTCATCAAAGATAAATATTTTTTGAAAAAACATATGTTCCTGCTGCTCTAACACTCAATCTGCGTAAATTATTCACTGTCCGTGGTCTCCGGGATTTATTTATTGTGTTATCTGAATTTCATACGGGTGTAGGTGCGAGTCAAGATGCAAAATGCGCCAAAGGGATCCATAAGAAAAGCCCAAAAGCTGCGAACGATTCGATTGACAATACCGGGTCTTCCGCCACACTTTCACTTTCAGCAGCAATATTCTCGTTTGAAGGGCGACACGATGATGCCATAGGCTTTACCTTATCTCCAACGTTTCCAGTCTCTTTAATTTGTTTCACTACTTAGCAAATTATTCTTTCAACAGAACGATGGAATTGATTATAATTTTCCCATAAATTTCGATGCACAGAGTTGTTATTTATGTTGTTGCTGTAAATATGTTGTTGCACTTTGAACACACGTGATTATTGACAGCTGTCTAATTTACAGTGGTGCCAATATGGGAAACTCGAATTTGATCAACCTATATATTGCAGTGCCGAAGGTGTGCACCACAAAAAAATGTTTGTAAGAAATTGTATATGTGCAAGTTCTGTGGTGTGGCATTTCACCAGAGGAGGCTCGAGAAATTAAATCAAAACACGTTTACGTGTTTAGAGTTTTTTTTTGAGAATAAAGTATGGAAAAATAAAAACAATCTAGTAATTTAAATATTTCTTTAGTAAATGGGTATTAAAAATTGGAAAAATTTTATAGTTAACCAAATTTTAGTAGAAGTTTAACAATTTATACAGACAGTGTTGTAAGGTTTAAAAAACAAACAGAAAGAACAGTTATAAAATAATTTATTTATATTATTTTTTTCAGCAATTGTAAATTTATAAACATTAGAGTATAAAACATTTTAAAATATTTACACTTCATCTTAATTTTCATAAAAGTTTTTCGCTTTTTGGTGAAAAGATTTCATTTTATAGCCCTGTGTATGGCCATAGATGCAGCAGTGATTGTTTTCAAGGCGTCTCGGTCTCTTGCCAGTCCTCATACCCAGTGTCCTTAGATCAATGAGGATCTCAGTTTTAGTCTTCCTTTATTATCCGGCTTCTTCAATGTCGGCCGTTTAATTGAGACTGCGTCATTCATGCGAGAAAGATGTTCAGCGTATCTGAGATATTGGACTTTAATGAACTTGATGACTTCGTATCCTTCATATAGTTCATGATTATATGCTATTCTCATAGATTAAGCCATATATTTTCCGCTTAATCGCCTGCAGCCTTTGACAGTCTGCAATGTTCTGAGTTTATGTTTCCAATTCATACGTCAGCACAGATAAGATGAAAGTTGATTTTGAGTTAAAGGACATCGCTATGATTTTCCATATGCCTTGAATTTGATTATGTATATAAAATATTTTCACATTCAAAGTCGCGAACAACACTATAAGTTAATTAATATATGTTGTGTAATATACTATTGACGTTTTAATGTTTTACTCTATTATTCACATTCATAATTATGATCATCTCTATGAGATTTCATATGTTTTGAAAGTGAGGTTCTATATTTGTACGCTTTTTCACATTTTTCACATTCAAAACCACAAACATCGCTATGAGATTTCATATGATCTAAAATTCTGTTTTTATATTTAAATGCTTTTCCACAATAATCACATACAAAAGCACAACGAGATTTTAAATTGTTTAAAGGTTGTTTTTTAGTATGAAGAATATTGCTATGAGTATGTATATGTCGTGAAAGAATGTATATTGTTTTGAATACTTTTCCACATGTATCACATTCAAAAGCACTATGCGATTTCATATTGAATGAATGTTGGCTCTTAGTTTCAAATGCACTGCTATGAATTTCCATGTGTTTTAATAGCGAGATTTTATATTTGAATGTCTTTCCACATTCTTCACATTCAAAGTCACAAACATCGCCATGAGTTCGCGTATGTTGTGAAAGATACTCTTGACATTTGAATGCTTTTCCACATTCTTCACATTTAAAGTCACAAACGTCGATATGAGTTCGCATATGTTGTAACAGATAGTTTTGACTTTTGAATGCTTTCCCACATTTTTCACATTCAAAATCACGAATATCGTTATGAGTTTGCATATGTTGTGAAAGATTGTAATGTCGTTTAAACGCTTTTTCACATTTTTTGCAATCAAAATCACGAACATCACTATGAGTTCGCATATGACGTGAAAGATAATATTGACATTTGAATGATTTTCCACATTTTTCACATTTAAAGTGGCAAACATCTCTATGAATTTGCATATGTATTGTAAGACTGTATTTAGTCAGAAATGCTTTTCCACATTTATCACATTCAAAATCACGAACACTGCTATGTGATCGCATATGACGTGAAAGATAGAATGGACACTTGAATACTTTTCCACATTTTTCACATTCAAAGTGAGAAACTTCGCTATGAATTTGCATATGTATTGAAAGACTGTATTTAGTTACAAATGTTTTTTCACATTTATCACACTCAAAGTTACGATCATTGCTATGAGTTAGCCTATGATATGAGAGTGAAGTTTTATATTTAAAAGCTTTTCCACATTTTTCACATTTGAAGTCAAAAATATCGCTATGACATTTCATATGAACTGATAGTCTGTTTTTGTATTTAAATTCTTTTCCACATTTATCACATCCAAAAGTACGATGGGATTTCATACGGTATGAAAGTTTGCTTTTAGTTTTAATTACATTGCAATGATTTGTCATATGTCTTATAACTGAGATTTTGTATTTGAATGCCTTTTCACATTTTTCACATTTATAGTCACGAACATTGCTATGAGTTCGCATATGTTTTGAAAGATACTGTTGAGTTTTGAATGTTTTTTCACATTTTGTACATTTAAAGTCACGAACATCGCTATGAGTACGCATATGTTTTGAAAGATACTGTGGAGATTTAAAAGCTTTTCCGCATCTACCACACTCATTTGAGTAGGTATCTTCATGCACATATTGAGCACTGGTATTTTTCTCTCTCTCAAGTTTCTAAAATTTTAATTTTATTCGTTAGATAAATATCAGATAAAACGGAATAAAAAATAAATCGACTTTTACCTTAGGACTGTTGTAAATCTGTTGAGATAATATGTTTACACCTATAGTATTTGACTTAAGTATATCTTTAACATCGTGCATTTCTGAAATCATATAATAATCAATAATAAATGGTAAAAGTATGCTGTATTATTTAGCGTATCTAACCTATTTCAAACATGTCATCTACATTGTGTATGGATATATCTTCACTGCTATCGTATTCGCATTTCACATGTTCCGACTTTAAAATAAAATAACTATTTAATATTACATGTATTAGCAAGGTTAATAACACTTACCAAGTGGTATTAACCTTGTTAATACGAATGTTAATAACCAAAGAAAAATAAATATTTTAGATCAACTATAACATGGAGATAAATTATTTATAATTTCAAGAGAATTTAATCTAACACCGCACCTGTTTCATTGACCGCGACATATATATTATATAATAAAAATCATAAATTTGAACGTTGCAATACTTTTCAAAATATATTTTATTTATATAATAAAAAGCACATTTTGCATTAGGAAAATTCAATAATACACTTTGAAGTGTTTAAAAAACCTTATATTGTCTAATACACACAAATTTTTATTCTCAAAACAACATTTAAAAAAATTAATACGTTTTGAAGTATAAATATTGGCTAATTTAAGAAATTACTCGAAAAAAATTAAGGGGGGATGCATGTTCAGGGCTCCGGCACTTCTTTTTAAGCACTACACGTTTTATTACCTTGGCTTTATACTGAATCGCATTGACGGAAGCAACTGTTTCTTCGTCATTTTCTATATCAGCTTCTATAAATATGAAATTGAATACTTAAATGCAACATCTATTTATATGGTAAACTATTTAGTACTGTGGAAATTTAAGGCATAGAAGAAAATACAATGTTTTTCGTTTTTATCTGATGATGTACATATATTGATAATAAAGTAAAGCAAACACTTTCATTGCAATTGTTAACAATCGCAAAAAGAAAAATATAATAAATTGTATTATACCAGTTTTAATAAACGCCATTTGAACTGTGTCAACTTGTCATTAAACGTCAAAATTGTTTATAGCCAATGTTTAGCCTAAATAATAATATATGTCGAGCATGGACAAAAATAAAGAGATTTAAATACACAGTGTTTATTTTTATTTAAAATATTAAAAAGCACAAAAATGAACTTATTATTTTTATTATCATTATATTTCATATAAAGTATATTGTATAGTTGTTATAAAAGTTATTTTTAAATATTGTTTTACCTTCGATTCCAATCGACCTCATATAAGCCATATCGACCATTTTATGGACCCCTGATTTAAATGTGCCTCCAAGTTTTGGCCATAACAAATCTAGGCTCCCACACGGCTCCCGCCCTAGCGATTTACAATTGCGATATTCAACTAGGGAGAGAGAATGGGAGCCTTGGCACTGCTGATAATTAAATGTTGGCGGCACAAAAGTAACAAAATCGTGTCTTATGTGGTACGTGGTCCGCCAGCTCGAGTCCAGATCCAGGGAAGCTCCGGCGGGGTGGCAGCAAGCGGCTCTGCAGCGGCGTCTGTGTCGGCCGTGCTGTGTGCTATAATAAAACCAAACCAAAACCATATATAAAACGGCTGGTGCTCCCTTCGCTAAATGACACTGCTGAGGAAATTATTTCCGCTATAACGAAACATATAATTTTATTGAAAGAAAAGATTGAATGTTACTTTTCTCCCCTAGCAGTAAAAGGGTTAATTATTATTTCCGCACACCTCATATCTAGAATCAATTCATTTTCTGATATTGATATATTAAACGAATAAAACGGTATTAAACGAAAAAAATTAGTTAGCGCATGCTTGCGTAAAATACCAGTATTTGGCGTCTAACTAGTAAATCTGCCGGTCACTAGTGTTAAAATAAATATTATTGTATATTCTTGCCCAGTTTTCGGTCGATTTTAATTTTTTTGTTAACAACAGTTTATTATATATGACTTACAATTTCTAGTATATAAATTATTATTTTAATAAATAGGTGTTGTATGTGCATAAAAATGTATTTTGTATTTCTGAGATATATTTTGGGTGCCCCTTTAGCGCGCTGTCTACTTTTACATAAGCGGTCTAGTAATTTGTCTTAATCTTTAATTTTTTGAAGAAGCACCTACCGACACAACGGAAGATATATTACCGAATCGAATACTTACGACCTTTACGCTGCTATAACATGTATATGAAACTCAATTTAACAATCGCGAAACGTCCATTTGCTGTTCAAACCCAAACCTAATCTAAACGAATTTACCACACCTAACTTGATCTAACGAAGATTTAAAAACAATAGTTTTCATTAGGTTAAGTTGGGTTTGATTCTATGGATTTAAAGCGTTCAGCATATTACAAAGTAGACCGCACGCTAAAGTGGCACCATCTTTTGTATGTTTCAATGGATACTAAAACTTTAATAAATGTGTTTTCTTTGTTGATTTTATCTGGAAATTATTCAAAAATCGTCGGGTCTATATAGTTATTATAAATTTTAACTTCATGTTTTTCGTTGATTTTTTCTGTGTGTTAAATATTCCTATTTAATAAATATAATAAATTTTTCACTTATATAGAATAATAGTAAATAAAACTTTTTTGCGATAATAATATTTATAGATGTTTACTTATGTTTCCACAGAAATGTCAAGTCTCTAAAAACTTTCGAAATGATAATGCAGACGTCCTTTTTTGAGGATTGTTCTGTTTTGTTCCTCTTGAACAAATAGTTCCAAGATGCACGTAGGAATTTCTCCTCAAAAAAATTACAGAGGTGGCTTTTGAACAATTTTTTTTCAAACTAAATTTGTTTTAGCTCTTTTTTCAATTTGTCCGCAAACAAAAAATATCCGAGATCACCTTTAAACAAAATTTTAAAATTTCTGAAATGATTTTTTAGCTCCCGCTGCAATTTATACTCCTCAATATTTTTTTTTTTAATGTGGCTTTTTTATTTTTAATGTCTTCCTTTGATAGTACCTACAGCAAAGATTCAAAAAGACCACTACTTCCTTACTTCTGACATTGGTAAAATAAGATATATGTAGCAAGAATGATTTCCAACATCCAATTACAAATATTTCGATTATCATTGTGTACCAGGAAAATAAATTATACTTTTCTTAATAAATTGTTTATTCAATTACATAAGAAATGGCATTAGCTCATATGTATACGCTTTTATATAACAGTTCATTATATACATGAGTTTTAATGTCATGAAATATGATGATGTTTAGTTTTGAGTGTTTTTCAACATTTATCTCATTTATATTAACAAACGTCGCTATGTGTTTGCATATGTTTTGAAAGTGAGTTTTTATATTTGAATACTTTTCTACATTTTTTACATTTAAAGTCAAGAACATTGCTATGAGATTGCATATGCTCTAAAAGTTTGTTTTTATACTTAAATGCTTTTCCACATTTGGCACAATCAAAGTCACAAACATCACTGTGAGTTTGCATATGTTTTAAAAAATTGTGATGACGTTTAAATTCTTTTCCACATTTGTCGCATTCAAAGTCACAAACGTCGCTATGAGTCTTCATATGACCTGTAAGTGAGATCTCATATTTGAATGATTTATTACATACATCACATTTAAAGTCACTAGTATTGCTATGAGTTTGGATATGTCCTATAAGTGAGATTTTATATTTGAATTCTTTTCCACATATATCGCATTTAAAGTCGCAGACATCACTGTGAGTAATCATATGCCTTGAAAGCTGGTTATTGAATTTGAAATCTGTCCCACATATATTGCATTTAAAGTCACAAACATCACTATGAGCTTTCACATGTCGTGAAAGTCTATTTTTAAATTTAAAAGCTTTTCCACATATATCGCATTTAAAGTTGCAAACATTACTGTGAGTTTTCATATGCCATGAAAGCCTGTTTTTAAATTTGAAAGATTTTCCACACACGTCACATTCAAACAGACAAACTTCACTATGAGTTTGCATATGTCGTGAAAGATAGTGTTGACATTTGAATACTTTCTCACATTTTTTACATTCAATGTCACAAACATCGCTATGAATTCGCATATGCCTTAATAATATGTATTTAAATTTAAATGTTTTTCCACATTGAACGCACTCATTTTTATAAGAATCGCAGTGCAATCGTTGATCTCTGGCATGTTTTTCTCTTTCTGGTATCTAAAATTAAAATTGTATTCATTAGATAAGTGGTAAATATCAATAAAAAATCATAGAAATTTATTCAACTATTACTTTGGTAAAGTAATTATGGTGAGATAAAACATCCACACTGATAGTATCCGTGTCAAGTACATCTTTGACATCGTGAATTTCTAAAATCATATAGTAGTTTAAAAATTAAAATATGTAAAAGAAACAGTATACAATAATATTAACATTTAATCGACAGGTTGATTTTTCGTAGTTTATTGCCTGACATCTGCGTTTTGCGAAGATTTAACGTAACGCAATATTTAAAAAACTTATAATACAAGAAAAGTAATTTGTATTGCTACATTTGTTAAAATTAAATCACTTATTTTCTTTGTGTAGGTTTTGTCATGTTAAATCTAAGATAAAATTTTACGATTTGTATCATATTGTTCAGTAGCCTTACATTTACAAAAATGTGTAACTTTTTGTAAATTAACTACAATTTTAAAATTATTTCGGTGTTTAATAACAGTAGTCGTATCAATGATGCTCTTTAGTAATGGGATATTTTTTGTTTCAACAATTGCGGTGGAAATAAAATAATCTCAGTGAAGTTATATTATGCTTTATGAGTTTCAAGTCGATCATAATGTGACAATAGCATTTAAAAACATCTATAAGCAATGGGCAGGGATTTAGAAGGGAATTTTGATATTTAATATCTACATTAGGGCGGGTAGCCCTAAGGGATTGTTAGTGAGGATATTAGGGCTGCCATCAAAGCAGGTTCGAGATTAACGGTACAGAAGCTAGCACAAAAGCTCAACGTGTCGCCCACATCGGTTCAGACATTAAAAAAATTAGGAAAGTTGTCAATTAGCAGAATATGGATATTTCATAAATTATCTGAGGAAAATCGCATAGCGTATCTCAATATGCCAATCATTAATGATTCTAGAACATAAGGATTTATTTTTGAGTGGTATTGTTACTGGAGATAAAAAATGGATCCTTAACATGGATTGTTAACATAAGGAGAATAATTGTAAGAAAGATAGAGAATATATAATTTAATGAAAATATTAAACGTTTTATTTATTGACTCATTTAACCCGCACCTTAAAAATTGCAAAGACTTATGGAAAAACCTGATCTATATGGATACAAACAAAACACTTTGATGCTCATTCTAGGAAAAATAAATAGCGTCTGATATTTTTTAAGCCTAATAGAACCATTAATTAATACTAGGTGGCAGCATAATACACTCATATTTTCTGAATAAGATTACCGTCGTGAAAAAGATAAATGTTAAGTATGTCGAACCTATTTCGAACATGTCGTCCTCGTTGGATATGAAAGTATCTTCACTGCTCACGAATTCGCATTTTACATTTTTTGACTTGAAAAAAAAACACTACAATTTTAAAATCACATACGTTTATAAGATTACTTAATATTACGTTTCCTTACCTCGTCTTTACATTGAACCGTGTCAATGGAAGCAAATGTTTTTTCATTGTTTCCTATATCAGCTTCTACAAAAAATAGTAAACAAGTTACCAGTGTGCAATCTTTGTCATTGAAGAAAATACAATAGGTTTCGTTTATGATATATTTAACGTAAATTAAATGATTGCAATTGTTAATACGATAAAAAAATTGATTGTTTTATACCAGTTTTAATAAATGCCATAGTAAATCAGCAAGTTGACAGCATGTGTCAAAATGTCTCTTCACCGATGTTTGGTCTGAATACGTAGATGGTCGCGCATGGCCGAAAATAGGAGAATTCCAAGGAAAAAAATTATATGCGTTATATATAAATAATTTATTGGTATATTTATATTTATATTTTATGATCTGTATTTTAAATTCAGGGTCATTTTTATATTAACAGATGGCCAGCATAATATACATGGGCATTATCAAGGTATTTTTAGGGCAAATTGATTTGTTGGGCTCGTAACATTGTCAAATGTCAAAACACAACAAGCCAGGCGTGCTCTCCGCCGCCGATCTGTCGTTATTCCCGCTGCTTTCATACTTCTGAATACCTTCGCGTCCTACATACAATTAAATAGATTCGTTGAGAATTATTAATGCGGTGTTAAATTTCTGCCTAACAGTTTTTATGCAAACGAGATATGTTATAAGATATTTATAAAGTAAATAAGTTATTGCCCATTTATATTTTTTAATGCTAAAATATTTTTTTTTATTCATATGATCGTCCTTTATTTTAATTCTGATTGTCCTGGATTTCTAGTCTGACTGTATACTATTTTTATTCTAATCATTTGATATTTATTCTGACTTTGAATAATATAATTATGACCTTTAATTATTTTAATTCTGATCATCCTATATTTTTATTTTTATTGTATGCTATTTTTATTTTAACTGATTTGGTTTTTGTTCTGACCCAAAGTTGATATATATTCTGACCATATAATTTGTGGCCTTTTTAAAATGTTTACTTTTATTTTCCTTTTCAGCTGTCTCGCAAGTTAAGGGTTCTCTATCGCATCCCTAGCAGGTTGGCCAATACGAACAAACGTCAAATTTGACAGATCGAACGTAAACATGTGAATAGATGTACGCCGTGTCAAAATTATTTGTTTTCTGTTTTCGACGTGTTTCGAGTTCATTATGAACTCGAGAGATATTCGCGTCATCATTTATTACGAATACAAACTGGGCCATAAAGCCTCGGTAGCTATGCGAAATATCAACCAAGCGTTCGGAGAAGAAACAATCAACGAACGAACTACCCAGCGTTGGTATTCAAAATTCAAATCCGGCGTGCTAAGTTTCGAAAACGAACCGCGTGGTAAACCGGAGGCTATCGTCGATCGAGAAGAGTTGATGGCTTTGATCGAGTCCGACCCGCATCTTACGTTGAGAAAAATAAGTCAAAAACTCGGCGTTCATCATTCGACCGTTTCTAGGCATTTAAAAGCCATAGATAAAATTAAATCAATCGATAAAAAAACATCAAAAGTGGTGACTGTAGCGAAAGATGTTGATGTAAAAAACGAAGATTAAAGTATGGGGATATAATTTGGTTTCACTGAGTGAATGATCCATTTCAAAAGTTATTACCTTTCGGAATGTTAACCAATATAGTGAATTTACTTACACATGTATGAAACCATACGAAGAATATAATAATGCGCTGACGTTTGTTTTCTTGCCTCGAAAATTTCTCTGGAAATGTTGTTCAAAACAACAACATTAAAAAAACTATACCATGAGTGTTATTATCTGGTTTACTTTAATCTAGAAGGTAATTAATTCGACAAAGTATTTTAATGTATTATTAATTCCTTAAAAATGTTTATCTACTTTTATTAATAAATATTTTTAGAGTTTTATTGTTTCATTTTTAATTGAAAAAACCCATTAAAAGTATGATCTCTTTTTGCAAAATATTTCAGTCAAAGAAGTATTTATTTATAAAAAATTGAAAATAAAATTGTATCTAAATTTAGATTCGTGCTAAAATACTCACAATTTATTTCTTTAATAATCTACTAACTAAAATTAAGTTTAATGTGCTCTTTTAAATGATACACAAAACCAGCAAGTTGAGAAAATGTTGACTGCGTTTTTTTGTAGATTTTTGAAGAAATATAGTTATAGCAGAGAAACAGAAATGAATATTACTGAAGACCCCTAAACCACCCTCAGTATAAATAAGTATCTTTATACAAATATATGTACATATATTAATGTATGTATTTATAAAATATTTTTTGCCAACATGTTTATAATTTTTGTCGCAAAAACTAAACAGCAATACAATTATTTGAAAATTGCATACTTTACATATATTTTTATTTCTGTCTTTAATTGGAATTAATTTATGGTTTATGTATATTTGTCATTTATTATTATTTTAAATTTTTGTTGCGAGAGTTCATGATTTAATTTTAACAATAAATAAAAAAACATATGCAAATTCATAGTAATGTTCGTAATTTTGAATGTGGAAAATGTGGAAAAGCATTAAAAAAGAAACATCATCTTTCACACCATTTGGAAACTCATACAGATGTTTATGACTTTAAATGTGAAAAATGAAGCAAAGTGTTTAAATTTAAAATTTTACTTTCACAACATATGTTAACTCATAGTGATGTTCGTGACTTTGAATGCGAAAAATGTGGAAAAGGATTCGAATCAAAATACATCCTTTCACATCATATGTTAATACATAGTGAGGCTCGTGACTTTGAATGTGAAAAATGTGGAAAAGCATTCAAATTAAAACACAATCTTTCACAACATATACAAACTCATAGCGATGCTCGCGATTTTGATTGTGAAAAATGTGGAAAAACATTCAAAAATAAAAAACATCTTTCAAAACATATGCATACTCATATTAATGTTCCTAACTTTCAATGTGAAAAATGTAGAAAAGCATACAGAACAAAAAAATATCTTTAACACATATGAGAACCCATAGTGACGCTCATGATTTTGAATGTGAAAAGTGTGGAAAAATATTCAAATATGAACGCTGTATTTCATAATACATGGTAGCTCATAGCGATAATCGTAACTTTGAATGTAAAAAATGTGGAAAAACATTTAAAAGTAAATACCATCTTTCGATACACATGCAAACTCATAGCAATATTTGTAAGTTTGGATGTGAAACATGTAGTAAAGCATTTAAAACTAAATCTATTCTTATGTACCATATGAAATCTCATAACGGTATTCGTAACTTTGAATGTCAAAAATGTGGAAAAACATTTAAAATAAAATCCATTCTTGTAAGACATATGCAAACTCATAGAGATGTTTCTGGCTTTAAATGTAACAAATGTGAAAAAGCTTTAATACCAAAAGTGAGACTTGCACAGCATATGCTAACTCATAATTATTTTTGTGTCTTTGAATGTGATAAGTGTGGAAAAGTATTTAAATATAAACCTACTAGAGATACCAGACTGAAATCAAAGCCTGCAAATCGGTGATATGTATTTAATTAATTTGTAACTATTATTACAATAGCTTACAATATATATATATATATATATATATATATATATATATATATATATATATATATATATATATATATATATATATATATATATATATGCCGTTATTCACGGTCTAGTTTGATTTGATTAAATTATTTATTAGAATATTTATCCGCGTGATCGGAATTATAATTTTATAACAATAAAAAATCACCTAAATACGATAGAAATTGAGAAATCTTAGGGTCCATATAGGATTCCAACTCAAGTGTTTTAGGCATTAGTTACTTATTTATACCACCGGTCTATCGTACTGCTTAAATACATTAGTTATATCGAATTTTATTTTGAAAACTTATAGTGGTGTTTTGTAGGTCTTTGAAGTCAGTCATAAATTATAGAACAACTTATTTATTAAATGTTGTTTTATTGTGTCACACATAAATAAGATAGATAGGATATTTAAAAATATAATATTATACATATTGTTATTTGTATATTTTTTGCCTTTCTTAATAATTTAAAAATCGTTGTTTTTATTGTTATTTTAATAAATTTTATGCAATAGCAAAAAGGTTTATTTTTATTAAAATTCTTATAATTGAAGTCCGTAAATTGTAAAACGACTTTACAGCCATCGTGTTTTGTTTAATAACTTTATTAAGCGTATTATTTTTGTGCTTCGCCATGTTTCATTAAAAATTCAATAATTTTAATTTACATATATTTATAATCTTTAAATAAAACTATAAAAATGAGAACAAATTTATACAATAACCTCATATCACTTTCATTTGCAACTATATATGTGTGTTAGCACAGTTTATAATAAAAAAGAGGAATAAAAATTTAATTTATTTTTATATATTTGTGGAAGTTTTTATATAAATATTGTCTTTATTATTGTTAATTGTTTTTATTTAGAATCTACATAAAATTCTAAATAAAAACAATGGACAATTTTTCTACTATTTAGACATGTTAGCTTAGACCGTGACGTTAACTGACAGCTGTCAAAATGTGTGCCGCTGCGAGTGTTGTTAAAGGAGAGGCTGTAGAATCAGATTTAAGCGATGAAGAAAATATATTCGTATACATTTTTTAATGAATTATTAATATATTTTTTAATAATTTTGTAGGTTAATTTTATTTATATACTTTATAGGAAAACGTCAAGTTACAAGAGAAAGTCAAGGCTGAGAGTTCGAATTCTCCTCACGGAGCGAGCATTAGTGGAGAAGCTCCAGAGTCCGATGAAGGTATGTATCATATTAGATAAGTAAGTTTGTTATTTATTAGTATTTGTAATTTGTTCATTGTTATTATTGCATTATACTGTTAAATAAATATTTATCAATTTATTTATATAGAACAAACGCCATCAGTGGCTTCCTCTGTAAACACCCACTTTGTGAAAGACATTCCCCAAACGCCTACAAAATCTTTTGATACTTTACTTCATAAAAAATTGAGTAGGTTTTTTCAATATCGTCATTTTATCTTGTATTATATGTTTATTTAATTATTTTTTTTATTTTACAGCTGAATGTAACTTGTCACTGTATTCAAACATACAAAGTTTCATAAAAAATACGGTTAATAGTACACAAATACAATTATCAATGATAGATCAACAGTTGCTGAAATCGCAGGTATTTTTTAATCAATGCAGTAGAATAATCCTCCCAAGTCACGTCAATATAAGTCAAAGCAAAAATGTTAAAACGATTCAATATCTAATTGGTTCTTGCAAGACTATTTTCTAGTCACATTGCAAGCTTAAATTTAGGGGAATTATTTATACCCTCTCAGCATACAAGCTGATTCATGGCATTTTAAATTGCGTCATCTACTTACGATTAGAATTGATATATATATACAAAGTCAGAGGAAATAATATTTATTTATGCTTTGTTTTAGTTGAGATTACAACAGGCTACGACATCACTGAAAAATTTGGAATCGACGAGTTGTCTACTTGCAAATCGACTATCGATTGCAGCTTGCAGTTCTTACATTCCTCAAATTAGAATTCCATTACCTGAATCTGATTCGGAATAAATCTTATTTATAGTTATATTTTTGTATTCATATATAATATATAAAATAGTTATTACTCGTTATATGTAAATTTTGTATAATATTCAAGAGATAATTTTATACTAATTAAAATATTCATTAAATTAATCATTAATTTATTTTAATTATCCAGTGCCAGACGGGCTCGCTTCAAAGTTAAAACGCTCTATGTTAAATTGGTATTCTATAAATCGTATGGCTCTGTATTAACGGTTTATAATAATATATGTAAAGAAAGGAAATAAAAAAAGTGCGTTTGCTTGATTGATTCTAGCTCGAGCTATTAAATTCAACATCTGCTAAAATTTAAAGATTCAATCCCATTTTCATTTTAATTATTTATAATAAGAAATAGTATGACTATGTATCATTATTTTTTATTTAAAAAGTAAATAAAATCAACATTTTTTTTTTTTATTTAAAATATTAAAATAATGTTTCTCTAATTAAAATGTTACCTTTGCTTGACTCAATTTTTTCATCAGTACCAACATAAAAAATATATTGTTAAATCATGTTCATGAGAAGTGATACAATTTAAAAGGCGATTTGTAATGCTTTTACTAATATGATATATAACCTGTTCAAAAATTAATCAAGTATATAAATTTATTTCAGTAGAATATTGCCGATACTGATCACCTTAATAAAAGTAACACACAAAAAAATCTTACTTTATTAGAGATTTAAAATATATTATGTATTTTAATTACAAAAACGGGTGTAATTTAAGTGTATATTAATTGTTTTTAATCCAACGTCCTATTTGATTATTTATGGTGTATTTTTACATGCATAATTGAACTCAATTTATTTTAGAAAATTATCAATATATACAGAAAGATCTAATTCGAATTTACTATATTGGCAGTACTGTAAAACAGACCGCTGTTAATAATCACGTGTTTTCAAAGTGTTAGTTTGCAACAATACATTTACAAAATAGATCGCTTAACCACAGCTAAGCGCGTTAAAATTGTTCAATTGTTCTACAGAATTAACAATTCTATACAAACTGTATTCCGAAATTTACGAGAAGAGTGTGGTCAATTTCATCGATCTACTGAGCGAAAAATTCGCAACGTCGTGCACAAATTCAAGAGAGTGGAAGCTTTGGAGATAGACTAAGGCCTGTTCACCGTCGTGACATCCGTTCAGCTGCTGTAAATGTAAGTGCGAAGACCCAGATTGTTGATTCGTCGGCGTTCACGGCTTTTGGTCTTTTCTTATGGTTCCCTTTGGCATATTTTGCATTTGAACTTGCACATACACCCGTATAAAATTCAGATAAAAGTACCAAAGCACAGAAACCAAGGATAACGAATAATTTACGCAGATTGGGTATTAGAGCAGCAAGAAATTGATGCTGATTTTTCAACACATGCACATTTCCATCTCTCTGAATATGTTAATAAGCAAAATTTCTGTATATGGAGCGAAGAAAATCCTCATATGATTTATGTGAGACCATTACATATCCAAAAAGTGACTGTTACGCATTGTGGTCAGGCTCAGGTGGCGTCATTGAGCCCTACTTTTTTGAAAACTACGAAGATCGGACACACAATCAATGGCGAGCTCTATAGGCGTATAATTATTTTTAGAACGAAATGAAGATATTTATGTAAAAAAACATGTGCAGCGTTGGATGTTTTGCATAAAAAGATCCTAGATCGTATTGTTTCAATTTTTGGTGAAATCAACCGGCAGCTAAGATCATGCGAATTAACGATGGTGAATTTTTGTGAGGTTTTACGGTTAAGCTCATGTCTACGCCAACAAACCCGAAACAATGAAGTACCTAAAAACCAACATCTGCCACGTTGTGGCTGAGGTACTACCCAAAACGTACAAAAAAGTATTCGAAAGGAGCAACTGCTATTATTTTTTATAATTAATGAAATACATTAAAAGTTTGTTTAATAAAAAAATTCGAAGATATCCTTAAATTTGTGGGTCTTTTTTAAAGTTCAGAAACTGCAGTTGGATCACCTTTAGTACATTATTAAATGACATGCATTTTTCTGGCTAAATTCAAGGGTGGGAAACGCCCCCATTTACACTAAATGACGCCCCTGCGTACCTTGCAAGCATTACACTTACATGCTATTATTACTTAAATAATACAAAACAATAAAGATAGGCTCGTGACAAATAAATATTTATACTAGTGTAAAATATTAGTTTTATTACAACATAAAGAGTTACAATACTTTTTTATTAATAAATATAATATTTACACGATTCAAATTATATTTTTCGGTCAATTAATAGAAAAATAAAAAATGTATCTTAAAAAATAATTTATAATATTCTATTATTATTATTCACTCAATACATTTTCTTAAGCGACTATATTGTCAACCCTCTCTCTATTAGACAGATAATTTTTACAAATTAGTTAATGGATGATAATTTTTTTAGGGCCAAGAATGAAACGTCAAAATGCGATAATGGTTCGCCTACAAATCGTTAAAATGTTATTATTTAACAAATAAAAACGTATTCTATGTAACATAAATATATTATTACACTTCCTTTATAGCGCACGTAAGATACTGTCTCCTTGTTACTCGTTAAATACTTGATTATTTATTTTTTCTTCAATTTTTAGATTTTCTAGACGTTAAAAATACTGTATATGAAATGTCGCGTTTCACCCCGGGAGTTTATTCTCTGGCGACGTTCGCTTCCTCCATCGTTTTCTTTACGTCTCTCTATGCGACAGAAGTGTACTTTGGAGCGAGAGTATGGAACTCGAACTTCTGCAGTCCGATCCTATATTTTTTCATGATAAACATATTCATGAGATTCTTTCTATCGGGATTTTTCTACGGGGTAATTATTATTATTTAATAAATATCATTTATTTGTCCATTGAAAAAATGATATCCATAATTTTAGGTTGTGGTCAGATCTACCTTTTTGGGGTTCGCATTCGCGACCGGTCTTTATCTAGCATTATTTTTAAACGACTGGAAAACTTACGGAATGTACGTCTGTTTGATGGCGTTCTTTCACTTTAGCGAGTTTTGCGCAACTGCCTTCACAAATCCGAGTAGTTTATCTCTCAGTTCTTTCATATTGAACCACAGTGCTCAATACGGCTTAGCAGCTTTCGCCAGTACGATCGAGTGGTTGTTAGAAAAATATTTTTTCCCCGGTTTGTTTATCTATTTATTAAATCAATAAACATTTTTCGATACGTATCAAAATCTGATTTTATCTTTTTTAGATATGAAGCAGTATATTATTGTTTCAATGTTCGGCTTGGTAATTTGCTTTGTCGGCGAACTGATGAGGAAAGGAGCTATGTTTACGGCGAAAACAAATTTCAATCATGAAGTATGAGTATGATTTTATTTCAAAATATTTTTCTTATTACATTATTTTTATAATTTAGGTGCAGACGAAAAAACAGAAAGATCACACATTAGTGACTCATGGTATATATTCTTGGTTCAGACATCCGAGTTACGTCGGTTGGTTCTATTGGGCTATTGGAACACAGGTGTGTTTAAAAACTCTTTCAAAATTGTTTTTAGACTGATCTATTTTTTGTATACATATTTAGAAACCGATCAAACTTTTTTTGTTTTATTCAAGTTTGTCTATTAATCACAAACAATTTTTAGCATCTTATTTCCCACTCTTGCTCCCATCTTTATCTTAAATAATGGAGTACATAGCTAACTGGAATGAACTCCGATTTCAATTCTAGATACATAAATAAACTTCCCATTTAAATAATTTTTATCCATCAAAACATCACAGTTTTTTATTGACATCATAACCATTTAAAATAAATAAGTCAATATTGGCTTCTGTCAATCAATCTACAGGATTATTTTGCATTTTCAATTACATACATTAGATTAGTTTACAATTCACTAAAATATTTTAAGGCTTTTTTAAATGATCTCTGAATCGAGTAAACATTAGTGAAATATATGTTTTTCTGAATTCGACTTAGTATGACTTATTCTTAAAATATATTTGATTCCGAGATGAAACATTTCTTTAAAACTCTACACATATTTACGTATATACACTATTTCATTCTAATGACTAATGATTTTTACAGATTGTTCTACTTAATCCAATTTGTGCAATTGGATTTTCATTCTCCATCTGGTCTTTTTTCAATGAGCGAATTTACATCGAAGAGTATGCGTTAATAAACTTTTTTGGACACAGTTATATCGAATATCAAAAAACTGTATCTACAGGCATTCCCTTCATTAAAGGATTCTGTTGCGAAATATAAACATTCTAACAACTGTTTTAAAACACATTTCATTTGACATTGTATATTAACAATAAGTAATCCCTACTAATTAAAAATATTTTTTTTAACACTTGAATGTATTACATTTATTTTAGAAGTGTGATGTAAACGTAAAAATTAGCCAACTAGACTTCCAACGCTATGTAAAATTTGTAAGAATATTTAACACTTTAACAGTATTGTTGGTGAATTAGGCGAAAGCTGTTAATAATAATCTTTATTGTTACCTTTTCGTATGAATGATATTGTTGGCAATTTTCGCCTTGCTAGGATTAAAAATGTATAAATATGATATATGTATTAAGTCGCTCAATAGATCTCTTATTTATTAATTTGTAGGAAGAATTTATAATTAATAATAAATTAATTATACGCAAAAGTCAATACATACGTATGTAAGTTGTTAAAAACTAGTTTTTAATGAAACATCGTGATAATTTATATACTATATTTAATGAGTTAAAAAATAATAATACCTCAAGACATAAATTAACAATTAGCACAAATATAAAATGATATAATTGACAGTATCTTTAAAAATATCTTCCTGCAAATCGTTTGTACATTTTTATAAAGCAGTATTTCAACATAATGTGTTAACAAATCAACGTAACAGTATTTTCTTATTTTTTTATGTAATATATATGACAAAATAAAATAAATCACAGAAATTAATAGTACGTATATATTTATATTATAGTTTAATAATAACAAATTTCAGATATTCAATTACATATTTGTCGAATCGGATTCTTCAACTTCGATCACGACACATTGATGATTTGTATCGTCAAATACGCATTTTATAATCATCCTTTCGATCATACAAGTGAACTGCTCATTTGGATGCCGATTGCGTACATATACCGATCGAGGATCTTCAGAAAGAACGGACGCAATAGAAGATTGAAAACGAGCCGCTGCATCCTATAATAATAAATAAATTATAATATCACTATGATTAATTTATTACTAGACATTTAAATCTTACAGAATTTCCTGCGATTCTAGCGATCGCGGTTACAGAGCTGTCGGAAAATCGAACATGTAGCCTGACGACCCTCGGATTGGATATCCAATTTGCAACTCTCACGTTTCCGGCGTTTTGAGCCGGTGACGGAGGAGAGCTTCCTTCGCTGCCTTCTGGTGCTTCCCGCTGTGACGTAGATCTTAACGGCGATCTTAGAGATCTATCAAAATAGCTGTCGTCTCTCGAATTGGATATAATATTCTGCGAATCGTTTACGAACACTTCGTCGGAATCGCGTCCGTCCAGTATGCGGATCGAAGGATCGGCTTCTGACGTTTCAGTAACCTCGATCACATCGTTTATTGATAACTGTGATGCTTCGCCAACGAGTAGTCTATCTGTAATATTAAAATACTGGTTATATAACATCCCATTAACTGCTTTCCGGGCGCTCGCACACATACAAGTATAACTCGTATTGAAAAAATAATATATTATAGTTAGGAGAAAAAATCTAATCCCGGGCGTGTATACACATGTGAGTGACATTTTTAACAAAATGATTTTACGTTAAGTTTATGAACTAAACTATCGTTTATTTTTTATCTTGACAGTAGTTCTCAATATTTTTTTATGAAAAAAATAATTTGATTATGTATTATAATTTAAAAAGAAAAAAATCGCCCGGGAAGCGGTTAAGTGAGATGCTTTTTAGTAACTTCATGTATCAAACTCATTCATTTTTATGCATAAAATATTGGATTTATGGCACGAGTTTTGTATACTGTACCTTGAAAATCAATATCCGTATCGGATTGATCTTGTAATATTGAATCTCCGTCTTCCGATCTTCCGTCTGATTCCCTCGGCAGCCTTTCCCATTGTAACGTTCGACTTGGGTTAAAAGAACCATCGTCCACGGTCACCGCTGAGCTAGTTTGCGAGCAATTAGATGGATATGGCATATCGTACTGCGGAATGTAAGGCTTGATGTCCAAAACCGGAGTCCCGTCTATCATATCCACTCCGGAAAAGAATATGCAGTTATCCTCGACGCCGTCTATCTTAACGAGAGATAAACCTATGGGGGTAGGTCTATGAGGCGATCTTGTCGCGAAAACGCCGGTTCTCACACCGTTCAATCGAGGGGGGGCCACTTTTGCTTTTACGTGAGTGTTTTGATTGGCATGAAAGTAAAACACCACCCTGCAATATGGATTGTTAGATGCAGAAATCAAATTATTAAAATTGTGTGGAATTTAACGAACCACATGTGAGAATACTGTTCGAGGCCTTCCAGTGCATGCTCAGGGTTAGTCAATATTGAATTGTCCAAGCGCAGGATGCCTTGAGATTGTGATAAGATGCCCGGTTGCCTCGGTACACCTCGTTTTGTCGAAAAACCTGTTTCGACATGGCCAATGTATCTCAGTACAGGATCGCCGTTGAGAAGTTCGCTTTCTAAATTGTCTACAACTGATGCAGTAGACGTGGAAGCGGACGATTGATCTGATTGTGATAGAAATTAAAATAAAGTAAACTGGTCATTCAATATAAAGCGTATACTATACTTTGACAGTTTCTGCAAGTCCACGCTTCCAACAGATGCCTGATTTCTTCGACATCTTTTCTATGAGCATGTTTGAGCGAAATAATCTGTTGTCTGAAATTCAAAAGATATGTTTCAATATATACAGTGACACTTTGAATAATGTAAAATAATATAACTGTGAAAAAATGCCTAACCTCAAATTCTTTATTTCATTTCTTGCCGCAGATAGTTTGCTAAGTGCCGAATCGTAATTTTCTGTCATGATCGATGACATATGTCACTGACAGCTGTATTAATAATGAAATTTTGCGAACATGTATCTGACGTTTAACATTCGCGAACGCGCATGACGTTCGTGGGCTAATATTCCCTTTTGTAAAGCAGTATTTATCAGGGCATCGAACCGTTATTTTTTTCGTTCCGGTTCAATAAAGAAAATATATCGGGTTTCAACATACCCCCCACCATGAAACATTAGTTTCATAATGACAGACACATCAGCGGGCCTTACAAGCAGTGGCGTACAGGGCCGGCCCAAGGGGTAGGCAGTACAGGCGATCGCCTGGGGCGCTAGATCTTGTGGGGCGCCGTGATACCAAATAAAGGCGCAATATTCACTTAAAATTATCAAACAATATTGTTAAAGAATATAATCTGATATTTTTTTGTAAACACTACTGTGTACTCTTTAGTTTATTTCACGCGTAAAAAATCGCGACAAAAATAAAACTACAAATTCTTAAATACTCACAATCGCAAAGAAGAGTATGGTGTAAAATATATGTAATATTAAATTATTTTACTTTGAATTATATTTTTGCGCTCATGTAATGAGTTATTATAAGTATTATTAGGGTGGGGGGGAGGGCGCAAATTTAGTTTTTGCCTGGGGTGCTAAATAACCTAGGGCCGGCCCTGGTGGCGTAGCTATGTGAGGCGGGGGAGGGGGTCGGGCGGCACTTGCTTGGGGGCGGCATATTTGCTATGGAATCGTCTAATGTGGTTCTTAACCCTGAATAAACTAAACTATATCCCGATACACAACAAAGATCGTCTTTTCTTAAATCGCTGTCATCCATTGAATTTAAGATATATGGAAATAGATCCAGTATCTGTCTCTGAGTTTTGGTAACATTTCCAGTAAAAAAATATCCAGGTATAATTGTATTTTTTTTATCAATTACATAATAATTAGAAATCACGTATGAAATGCTAATAATTATAATATTTAATATCTTATTCAAAATTTGCGAGAAAAATTCCTACGTTTGTGTTATCAATTTATTCTATTCGTGCTAGTCACTGACTGATTAAGTGTGTATTTGTTTCGCGGCAAATTGGTAGGTATCGTTCGTAATCGAACGTTCGTACACGTGCTCGTATCAAGAAGTTTATTGATATACTGCCAATATCGGAGAAGGAGGGGATAGCCTAACCGGGTTCAAACAAAAAATGACATCGAAAATGCTAATATTTTTTATATACCACAAAATAAATTTATGTAGTTAGAAACTTCTCTCGCACCCCCGAAATACCTTCCCGCACTCCAGATTAAGAACCACTGCTCTAAATGATTTGAATACTTTCATATCAATAAGACTAGTAAACATAAAGCGGTGTAGTTTATAATTATGTGAAATCTATAATTTTTAAAATATATTTATAATTTATTATTATTACTTTAAGATGAAGCAAAATATATATATTTTTCATTTTTATTAATAATTTTATTGGCATCAATGTAATACATATACATAACACAATTACAATAAATTTTAACATAAATTCTATTTTTAAATGAGTTTAGTCTAATCTTTCATCGATAATTGAGCTTCCGCCATCAAAATCTAAAAAATATATTTAAAAATTTTACATATTTTTTGCTTAAAACTATAAAAACAAATCATTCCTTAATTCTAAGTAACAAAAAAAGTTTAAAAAAATCATTTTAAGTATATATCAAGTTGTCCCATTATTCCTTGCGTTTTTTCTTATATTTGTAAAATGTATAAGTTTTTATAAATTAACGATATATTTCACTGTTCTTTTAGTTTTTGTTAACAGTATTCTTAACAATGATGCTCTTTGGTAACAGGATATTTTTTTATTTTCCTATCCTAACCCTAAATCTAAGCTATAAGTGCTAGTGGAGCTATATTATGCCTTATGAGTTTCAATTCGGTTATAATGTGAAAATAGCAGTAATGCTATTGCATATCCCTGTTCATTGGCAGGGATGCCATTAAATTTAGAAAAATCCAAATGTGGTTCTAAGAATTTAGATATTAAGTATCTATGTAACGGCGGGTAATCCTCATGGGTTTTTAGTGAGGATACTAGGGCTGCCATCAAAGCAGGTCTGATACAGAATAACATAGCGTGCTGAGCTAATTCGTATTAAAGCGACTCAGACCATAAAAAATACCTTCCCTTATAAATTAAAGAAGGGAAATTTTAAACCAAAACAACGCTCACCCTCATGTATTCAAGAAGACGATAGAAGAAATCAATGGATTTTCTTGGGAACTCCTTTCTTACCCACAGTATTCTTTAGATATTGCTCCAAACGATTATCATCTATTTATATCCCTGTGACAATTTTTAGGTGAAAAAATATATTTTACAAAAATGGATGTATAAAACGACATTAAAGTATATATTATTTTTCGAATCACATTAGCATTGATAAAATAAATTGATTAGCGTATAGAGAATAATTATAGAAAAATATGGAGAATATATCATTTAATAGAAGAATTAAACGTTTTAATTTTTAACTCACTTAACCCGCACCTTAAAAAACGCAAAGACTTGTGGAACAACCTGATACACAATAATAATATAAATATAATTTACCATTGTCTTCACACTCCCAACCAGGTGGAGCAAATGAATTCTTATAAATAGTATCTTTTGCGAATGGTATCGTTGGCTTTACATAATTCTTAATGTGCCATTTCGGAATCCATCTAGGCAAAGTTATGTTGGGGAGATAGCTAAGTTTTTGAACAGTAGCACATTCCATTTTACCGATCGGTGGCTTATATTTGAAAATAGGAGCATAAGATTTGGGAACGGGTTGAATTCCAGGCGGTATATAAGACAGAGCATTGATTGTTTTATCTAAAATAAAATAAAAAATCAGTAAATGAAAATTATCTGATATTCCTTTTGTACAATCATCGGTGTTTAATATATAAATCCGTTGATACGCTGATAGATAGTCAACAAACAGTTATTCATTGAATACCTAAATTTTTAGATCCATCTGAAATGCTGCGATACAATTTAGTTTTTAAAGCTGTCACTTTAATTATACAATTAATGTAATATAAATAAGTTGTGCGTCAAAATATTGAAAATAATAACGATCGACTTGCTCTTTAACTTTAAAATATTGCAATTTACATTTTGCTATAATCGTGCGTCGTTGCGATTGTAAATTTAAACTTACAAATTAGTTTACAAAAGGATCTTTAAATATAAACTATAAACACCTTGGAATCCTCTTTTAGATAAGCACAAATTGATGAATGGTTTAAAAGGCGCTCTGAAGGTGAATGGTTTTGGGGTGAAGTCGTGTTTGTGGGTAGTCAAGTCCTGCATGGGTCCTTTTCCGTAAAAATCACTGTCGGAAGGTACATATGGTATTCTTTTTCTTAATGGATTTGGTAGATATGAAAGCTGAAAATGGAATAGTTATCTTTTCAAAATATATATAATATCTAATTTGCACGCCGTACCTTATGAATGGTGTCTCCAAGCATTTTGGCTGTCGATTTACATATGTTGTTACTTATTGGTTTTATTGGCTTGCTACGAACGTCCACTTTTATTGGTTTGTATGATAAGCCATATGTGGATTTATCTTCCATACTTTCTTGGGGTTTTTGATACAATGGCTTAGGTGCGTACGATTGAGGAATAGGAGGTTGGCAGTATCGCTATAATTGTATAATATATTTATTAATTGAACTATGTATTTATTAAATCATTGAAAATAATGCTCGCCATTTTGTTCGAAGAACATATCTTAAAACACCTTCTTTGGGGTTTTGTCTTCTTTTCAGGAATGCGAAACATCGGCTCAGCTGTGTTTACTTCGTTTCTATTTTTTTATATATCATAAATATATATTCTTTCTGTAAATGAAATTAATATAAATAATTACCTTGTGAGTTGATCGGCGTTAAAATTTCTATGTAAAAATGAATCTTGTCGTTTGTTAGGACAACATATTGTTATGCATTTCACTGGAGAATTTATTTTTTCTCTACGTAATCTACACATTGTTGCGCTATCAAATAATATAAATTAATTTAAAGTGATGTGTTTCATATAAAATTTATCTGCAATAACAATACCATGACATTTTAAGCAAATATTTTAATTAACAAGAATAATAAAATTTAATATCAAATAAAACGTGTTAACTATGCTACATATAAATATAATATAAAAAAAACAAAAGTATATTTTTATTTGTTCTCTTTAAATAATACATATTTATTTTTAAATTATATAAGATATGTAAAACTACTATTAAGAATTTTTTATTTGTATTTATAGTTCATTAAAAAATATACACAAATATTTAAAAAAATCATCCAATACTAATAATTAGGCAAGTTTCCGTATATAAAAGTGTAATAAAATGTTATTATTTTAATATACATATATTATAGAACACTTTTCAACTCCTTACTTTTTTCTCTAGAATTTTTGTTTAAGCAAGATGCCAGATCAGACTGTTAGATATATTATTAGATATATTTTTAGAACAAGTCTGGGCGATCTGCTCATCTGGCTCGACTCTGTTACTGTGACTCCGTGGCGTCTCTTACCATGTCTCCCTTTCTGTGACAAAGTGTCACATTTTTTATAATACCGGTTCAAGACAACTTCGGCGAATCGCAGATGAGGATGTTCACCAATCAATTGCATCGCATCTTGAACACATCCTACCGAAATATGTTTCCAGCTAAATATAAACGGTCCAGCGACCACTCAAGCGAGGTTAACCAAAGAGTTAAAGAACAACAGTAATGTGCGCAGGGTAGAATGTTTGTTTTTTGTGGTACTCATGGGTAATTAATGTATAGGTACGGATGTGCTATTAAGTAAGGTGACTAGACGTCCTCCTTCGTTGAGGATTTTCCTCATCAAAAATTGAGCCCTTACAAAATTACCACAAAAAATATAATAACTTTCAGTTTAGCTATAGTTATTATTTTATACTGATAAAATTAGAACCATTAAAATAATTGTGTAATTTGATTTACCTTTAATGATATAATCACCAATATAATATAAACCATTTCCTAAATTTATATTTCTGAATATTTAATGTGATAATAAGTAGCACTAATGTACTGAGCACGTATTATCCTATTTATGCTACAATTAAGTTATACTACAATTTTTTCATCAAAATGTTTAGTATATAAATTTGCTCGCAAAAAATATTTCTTTAGTCGTACTAAAAGCAATATAGTACTATTTACAATTATATTAAAATATGAAAATAATTAATCAATATCATATCGTTACAATATTTAATTTCATACTTGCAATCGCTATTACTGAGTGTACTGATGTTAATCTTAAAAATTACGTAATACATATAATCATTTTATTTTGTATACAATATTTATTTACTTAATATATATATACATATATTTTTAATAGGGACCTTATAAAGCTAACGTTACGGCTAATATGTGTAAGGGTCGAATGAAAAATAATGTTACTAATATTGATGCCATCTTTTACAATGACGATATGGGAAGATCGATGTTTGTCGCCAACATTACTTCAAATATGACAGCATCTCCAGTTCTGGTAAATAAATAAATTATTTTTCTTCTGAAAACTAATAACTAGTTTTACTATATTTTTACATAGATGAGAAGACGAGCAAAAAAGTGGATCAACGATCGTTTTGTTCAAATGCTGCCTTCAACGATATATAAAAATTGTAACGATGGAAGTTATAAATATCCATTGAATTTTGTTCAATTGATTAATAATACGTGTACAGTTTTAAAGGTATTATTTACGTAATCATTATTTTAATAATACTTTAGTAAAATTGAATATAATTTTAGGGACGGTATCATTTAAGCATAGATTTGAATCAAACTATTCGATATTATACGTTGGAGAAATTCTTTTATGGAGTTTATAATATACTACTAGAAGCTTTTGTAAAAGAAGGTAATGTATTGTGCATTTTATTCAACGTTGTAATAACCCCGGCTTAAATTATATAATTATTAAAAATATATAAATGTATTATTTGATTACGTTAATACAATTTCGTAATGTAAAACATGTTTCTCCCTTTCTTCTGATTAGTTTACAAGCTTAAACATGTTGTGCAAAACATTACTGTTATCTGATTTTACCTTATAATTTAAATCTGTTTTAAGAATCGATTTATAATTAAATTGATTTGTATATATTTCAAATAATATATTAATTTTTTTAACTATTAAAAATATGATAATATTACTGTATTTTTATTTATAACACACTCAATAGTAACTAATTAAATTTACAAATATAAATATTTTATTTATTATATTAAAAATATCATGGTGATTATTATTGGTAAAATTAATATTGATAATATAAAAATATTATTATTTTACTTTTTTTTTCGGTAAAACAAAAAAACATTCGCCAATAGTTTGGTGTCATTTTGATAAAAAATTATCTGTAAAATTATTTATTAGGCAGCATAATAAAGCACCGTTGTCATTCGTTAGTTTATAATCACTTGAGAAAATGTACAAGTAAACTAAAAGTTCTGAAACGTAGCTCTTTAAATCGTACAAAAAAAAGTTCTTAAACAAGATCTTAAATTCACATAAATATATGAATAGAGAATACTTTATAAAGCAGTTTTCTTTTTATGTTGTTGTTTTTATTTCTAGTGCAACATTTAAAATATCTACTCATTTTAAATACTTTTTTAAAATGTGTATTATAATTAATCCGGAACATGGCAAACTTAATTGTTATCATGTGAAATAGCAGCGTCTCCTGATCCAGGAGACGTCGTATGATAGCTGCGATCTTGCTCGATGATAATTGTTATAAGCCATCTGGCGGTCATTTTATAAATAAACGCGTATAAAAGTAAGCTCACCATTATATAATTTTCTCAAACTAAGACAATTTTAAAAGTTTGTAAGCAAAAAGTGAGTGAGAGAGTTTTAAGGAAAGATATATCTAAGTATTTATTAGTCAAAGTGTTTAGTAGTATTCTGGTGAAATATTTTTCAAAAACTCAATTTTGTATATTTTTTTATAAAAATATTAGTTATTTTTAATTATGTCGAAAAATTCACAACAACTTATTTCACCTGAATATGCCTGAAATGCTAAAAAAGGTATTTTAAAATTTGGACAAGATAAGGAAATTAATGATAAGCGGCAAAGTTCGGAATTTTAGTATTTGATATAAACAATAATAATAAGCTATTACAAAATCATTTGTATTTAAAACAGAAAAAATGTGTTGTTTTAAATCTCAGCTAAATTCCCTCAGCAATTTCAGCTTTTTAACTTTCGAATACGGCAGTATACGGCTTATAGTCCAGTCAAATAAGGGTTTAACCTCGGAATGAAAGATAACAAGCTGAAATTTTGCACAGACCTTTGTTTTGGCGTTCTAAATATATGGTGAAAAGTCTCAAAAGATATCGTGTCTGCTAATCAAGATATTAAAGGTCAAAGGTCATTAAAATCGTTTTTTTTGCAAATATCTCGCCTCTTTTGCGTCGCATGTCATTAAATGTTTAACAAAACTTATAGAAAATAAAATTTTCTACAAGTTTGTTATAATTTATTTCTTCGTATGGTTAATGGTTTTCGAGATATAGCGCGGGGAGTGGGAAGCGCGCATCCGTTTATAGGATAACGCTATGTAAACTACGGAGCCAGAGTTACCTGTACATTATTCCACAGTTTCGTAGAAAACATCGCAAATTGTTATCTGCTGAATGAACATTTTTTCTGTTTCAAATGAAACAAAAAATGTGTTGTTTTAAATCTCAGCTAAATTCCCTCAGCAATTTCAGCTTTTTAACTTTCAAATACGGCAGTATACGGCTTATTATTTACAGATACTATTAAAATTAACCAAAGCGAGCGAAGCAAGCGCCATGGGCCCCGCACGATTTTTCTACTATTTCAAATTCTTTAATTGTATTTGGAAAATAAAATGCGTCAAATGACTTTCTTGACAAACAAAACTTGTAACGACCCTCTAAGTGCATCCCACCTGGATACAAAAGAGTGTCTATTATATACCCAATCTATTTATATTTCTTGGGATTTTACAAAAGCAAGGTCGTCTTGCACTAAAATACGTGCCGTTATTACTGTTGTTTTGCAATGAAAAATATTTGTATATCAACCACAAAATGTCAGAAAATTTGTGTGTAAGAAACGTAATTTAATGTTTTAATGCAAATCGAACAATTTAAGACTTCTCCTTTATGTTTTAGGCAGATATGATTATAATATATAATAAAAAGAAAAATTAATGATAAATTCAAGGATGCTATTTACTTTAACTAAAATGCCACTTTTGTAGATTATTGTTACTAAATAATACATGATTTTTATTAATTTATTTTATTTAATATACTTAGAAAAGCTTAATCACTAACACATATTTTTGAATTAAAGTTTTTCCCAAACTATTTTTGAAAAGATAAATCTTGCTGCTTTATAATATTATGAAATAATAAATAAATTAGTATTATTTTTTTCTTTTATCTCGAGTTCCGGGTTGCGCAAATTATACAATATTGAAAAAAAACGTTATTTTATTATACAATTAAATAAAAAAAAAACACATTTATAAATCATATTGTACTCATTTTCACAATTTTTGTGGGGATGGGGGCGCACCTGATTCTTGCCTCGGGTCCCACGTGTTTTAGCGCCGGCTTTGGTGTATGATATTACTTATTTTTAAAAGTTATGTTTCCTCATTAATCATAATTTATTAGTGTAAAAAGTGTGTTTTAAAATATTCAATAAAATTATTTTGCAATTTTTTTCGAGGCTGATACATGTATTGTTTTGGCCTAAGTGACACAAGCAATGTTTAGGCCAAAACATTTATAGACGTCAAAGTCAAACGTCAAATTGTAGTAATTTTAAAAAGTAGGTAAGAATTATAAATTTAATTCGCTATAATCTGTAACAGTATCCATGAAAATGTGTATTTTTTCCAATAATTTATTTTTCACAATATCTTCAATAGTATTACAGACGTTCAAAATAGAAACGAAAACATTTTAGTTGTGTATGTATGAATGTATTATTAGACTAACCATAATATTTTTTTCTTAAACCGGGACAATTTTGGGAGCTTGCTCTCAACAGAAAGTAACATCTAGTTCAAGTACTTATGATTGAAAACTAATTAAAAAATAATTTTTAATTACTCTTAACTATGAAAATAATAATGTAAAAATACGTGAAACAGCTCAACCATCCCAAAATATTGTTGACAACAAAAATGTGTTTTTATGAGTCAAAAACTTAATAGAAACTATATAAAGTGCAGACCATTATCAACTATTGCGGTTTATAAAATCTTAAAGCATCATACAATTTTGAATGGATATTTTATTACCTTATATTTATGAATCACTTAATTGTACATGTAGAATTTGCTTTTTTTATACTTGCAAAAGTTAAGAATAAATATTCTTTATTACTTCTAAAATGATAATAAATATTAATTACCTAAGGATGAAATAGCTTAGTCCGTAACGATTCAGACTAGTAACTTTGAGGTAGCAGATTCGACCCCGGCAGCAGCACTTGAATTTTTATTTATAAAAAATACGCTAATATTAAATATATGCGTGTCAGGTTACAACGGAAGATTTAATAAAAATTAAATAAATAATCAAATCAAATCCTAGGTTACAAGCAAAAGCTAGCAGAATTGTACGCTGTTGTTTAACCCTAACCCCATTGTTAAATTAATCCAGCAAACAATTATTCGCATTTTATTTTTTTCGTTAATAACAAATACTCGAGGATGCCGAAACGAAATGTGTTTGCTTATTGAAATTGGCTTATCTTATCGTCATAAAACTTACATTGTGAAACAATACTTAAGTAGATATTGCCTCTCCCACTCTCACTATCTGGTCTAAATGCAGCTGTGAATTCAGCGGTATTTTTGGAAGCAATCATTGAAAGAAATATCTGGAGAATTTTGCAACTTGAAAAATTGTGTGAGATATATATTTCATACGGAGAAATCAAATATTATATTTAATTTCAAATGACCAGGTACCTAGTTCCGGCTCTACCCGAGTCGAAAGCCATATAGTTATCCTTACCGATATTACTAATGCTCGGTAATGAGCGTTCCCACTGCTATGGCGCCGACACGATTTCATTGCTTTTGACGAGATTTTTGACTTCTGAGAAGGGATAATTATTTTTTTTTTGCGCTCTCCTATTTGTCAAAATTCGGTTTGGATGTGCTTCATTCGATTCTTATTTATTGTAAGTCGTAATGTTGTTATAAAAAATAATAATGTTCTTTGGGGGGGGGGGGGGCATCCACCCTTATTTGACCAGAAAAATTAATGTCATTTAATAAAATACTATGAAACTTAATGAAATCAAAATATTAAAAAAACGAATTTTGACTAACCAATTTTTGCCCCCTCCCTCCCCTCCCTGGAAATATTTGAAATTACGTCCCTGTCAATCCGGGACCTATAGTATGCCTAAGTATAATCAACATACTTTTATGTTCTAGAATCGATATTTGTTTGAAAAGTTGATATGTATTAATATAGTTATTTGTATCAAATATAATTATTGTACCTTACAGAAATTCATGGTGTAAAATATTTATTAGCTGATATACATATGGACAATAACAATGAGAATTTATCTAATGGAAATATGGAAACGCAGGTGAATACAAAAAGGATTTTATTTTACGCAACATAGTTTCAACAAATTGAATATACAATAATGATTTATATTATTTTTTTACATTGTAGCTGCACCATAAACATTTAAAAAGGGGAAAAAAATTTATTCCTGACGAAGAGCTTCTTACAATTTTTCAAGACTTCAATGAGAGCGATATTGACGATGATTTTGAGATTGAAGAGTATTGTGACATATCTGATGAGGAAGACTTAGAATGTGATAATAACACTGACATAGACGAAGAAGATGAAGGCGAAGAAGAAAAAGAAATTGAAGATGAATTCTCATATCGATCAAAATCTGGATTCTCTTGGGAATCTATTCCTCCTAAGCAGTCACAAACTCTGTTGACAAATAATATCCGAACCAGTTTTAATGAAAATTTTACTACAATGAAAGATGCATTTCATTTATTTTTCACAGAAGAAATAATGGACCATATTTGTAAAGAAACAAATAAACAACGCGAATGTGATAATATTAATAAAATTAGAAAAAGGAATATTTCTCTGATAGATTGTGATGAAATTGCCGCATTTATAGGCATATTACTTTGTTCTGGACGACAGAATAACCGCAAATTAAACTTTAATGATTTATGGACGTCAAATCAATTATTTAAACATTTCTTTTATTCAGCAGCAATGTCAAGAGACAGATTTTATGATATTTTTAGCGTGGTCAGATTCGATGATCTTTCCACGCAAAAAGAAAGATTTAATCGAAGCGGAGATAAAATGGAAGCCTTTAAGTTGGTTTTTGAAAAATTTGTGTGTGCGTGCAATGGAAATTGTATCCCCGGCACGAATATAACAATCGAAGAAAGGATACTAGTATATAATGGGAAGTGTAAATTTAGAGTGTTAATAAATAATAAACCGGGTAATTTTGGAATTAAATTAAGGACAGCAGTTGATTCAAAAACATCGTACTGTTTGAATTTACAGGTATATACTGGTCGAAATAATAAAAGAAGAGAGAAGAATCAGAAAGATTGCGTAGTAATGGAATTATTACGGCCTTATTATGGAACAGGAAGAGGCGTGATAACAGATAGTTGTTTTACGTCAATACCAATGGCAGAAAAATTATTAGAAAAAAAATTAACGATTACTGGAACACTCAAATCTAATAACAAGGAAATTCCTCGAGAATTCTTGCCATCAAAAGATAGGGAACAATATTCCAGTCTCTTTGGATTCACTAAGGATATGACCTTAGTATCGTATGTTCCTAAAGCTGGACAAGCTGTAGCTCTTTTAAGCACTGAATTCCACGAAAAAAAATGTGCAGAAAATATTAAAAAGAGACCTGAGATCATTACGCATTATAATCGTATAAAATATGCTGTTGATATCACCAATAAAATGACGAAACAAAATTCATGCATAAGGACAACTACAAGATGGGCACTTAAGTTATTCATGGAATTGATTGATATAGCGGCCTTAAATACATACATATTATGGACTGAAAAATTTCCGGATTGGAAAAAATCTGATTCAAACCGTCGCAGAATTTTTATCGAGGAGCTTTCGATCCAGTTAATATCAAATAATGTCAATTCTAGAAGGAAATATAAAAAAACCCTAAAAAGAATGGGACAAACTAGTTTAGATATATTCACTAAATATAGTGAAAATATTGAAAATAAGGACGAAGAAATATTATCGAAACCAAACCTTCGAAAGCGTGCAAGATGTTTTTATTGTCCACGCAATGAAGATAAGAAAACCAATATACAATGTGTAAAATGTAATAGATCAATATGTTTAATCCATAGAATAGAGAATAAAACAATACTTTGTATAAATTGTAATGATTAATTTTGTTTTGTGTTCTAAAATTTTTTTTATACATAAATATATATTTTATATTTAACAGTCAATTCTTATATTTACAAAAATAAATTATGACCGATTGTTACATTATTTCCAGATGTATTTTATTGCTATGTAATGCTATTAAAAAAAGGTTAAAGTGCAATAAACGAAATTTATTATAGTTTACATGAAACTGAAAATTACTATAGATTTTTAAACATTTTAAGCTGGATATACGAGTTCTAAAAATGTGCATTTGAGAAAACTAGAATAATATTTATTTATCGCATGGCTTATAATATTATATATACGTATATTACAATTTAAATGAGCAATATAATATATAAAATAATTGTTCCATAAAACGTATTGTTTGTGCATTACTGCTGGACAGATTAGGTGCGAGCCAGCATTGGTCAGAACAGTGAATACCTTATGAATTACATCTGCAACGAATCTTTTTCCGAAGAAAAAATCCAAAGATTTCCTTACTTAAATGCACAAACTATTCGTTTTATGGAACAATGTATTTATTTAAATGCACATATCTCTTAAAATAATTTCCTGTCAAATAGCATCCATATCTATTTAGAGTTTATAATACATAAAAATATTTCACTTATTTATATTCTTTTACAACGATAAGAATAAAAGCTTTACAGATAATATAATCATTAACTTTTTTATAAATAACGAATAGATTTTAACAATATGATTTTTGTAGCAAATGTGTTGACTTGTACTAATAGATATGTTAAAATTGTTTTATCGGTAGTTCTTAATCTGTGAGTCGTATAAGATCAAAATTAAAATCATAAAATTTGTTTCCAGTTTAAATAAATATTTACAAAGAGAATTAATATTTTGAAATGCAATATAAATAATAAAAAATGCTGGTTTTGAGGATTAGTTGACGAAATGCATTGATTTTGCTCGGTACTTGTCTATCAAATCTAAGGACTGATTTACACGCTGCCAGTTGCTGGTATGTCAGATGGAAGTCACTGGTCACTGGCACTCCAGTGACCTGCCAGTCAACGGCAACTGGCAATCCAATCCACTGGTGCCTTAACGTTTACACAGTGCCAGCAACTGAAAGAATTATTTTTGCGAAAAAGCGCCACTCACCTAGCGCTAGTACGTTAAGGCTGATTTACACGATGCCAGCGAATAGCACCGTCTAAACTCTTAACGCCAGTCACTGGAGAAGCCAGTGCACCACTGGCATGCCAGCAGCTGGCAGCGCCAGCAGAACAAATATTTTTGTTTTGATGGCACGCCAGCTCCCCTTTCCACCACACTACCGTACTGATGCAAGGTGAGTAGTGCTTTTTTGCAACAATAGTTCTATCACTTGCTGGCACTGTGTAAACGGTAAGGCGCCAGTGGACTGGAATGCCAGTCGTCTCGTGCCAGTGACCCGCCAGTCAATTTCCAGCTGGCATGCCAGCAACTGGTAGCGTGTAAATCAGCCCGTGGTGTGGTGGAAGTGGGGGCTGGCGTGCCAGTAAAACAAAAATATTTGTTCTGCTAGTCGCTGGCATCCAGTGACTGGCAACCTCGACTGGCACCATGTAAATCAGCCTTAACAGTTTAATTTAAGTATTCATGTTTTCCATTCAGAACCCACCGCGCAAAGCATCATTTTTCGTGGAGAGAAAATCAATGTATTTCGTCAAGTAACCCTCAAAACCAGCATTTTTGCTGGTACTTGTTAAGAATGTTGGCGCCACCCTCTAAAACCAATGATTATGAACTCTCTGCTGCGTTTAGCCCAACGGCTACAAAAGCAGCTAACAAAGTTTTGCTAAATAAATACCTTTTAAATTATAAATTGGCTAGGTATGAGCGAGCGAGCGTTGTTCAGAACATTTAAAATATAGATGTTTCGACAATTTTACATATATTTATGCATGGCCGAATAAAAGTGTGTTATGGCCGTGCGTGGTTTTGTGTGTATAAATAACCTGAAGGCGCCTCGGCTGTCACGGCGTATGGTCGTGCGTCAGCAAGGATTTTGAGGATGTAAACTCTGATAATAAAGCATTTCTATGGTTAGAGGTGTTTAATTCCGTCGAGAGACGGTGGTCCTTCGAGAAGAAAAGACGGCCATCTCCAAAGGGGAGAGGTCGCAAAGAGGTTTAAGCAAATATTTTAATTAACAAGAATAATAAAATTTAATATCAAATAAAACGTGTTAACTATGCTACATATAAATAGAATATAAAAAAAACAAAAGTATATTTTTATTTGTTCTCTTTAAATAATACATATTTATTTTTAAATTATATAAGATATGTAAAACTACTATTAAGAATTTTTGATTTGTATTTATAGTTCATTAAAAAATATACACAAATATTTAAAAAAATCATCCAATACTAATAATTAGGCAAGTTTCCGTATATAAAAGTGTAATAAAATGTTATTATTTTAATATACATATATTATAGAACACTTTTCAACTCCTTACTTTTTTCTCTAGAATTTTTGTTTAAGCAAGATGCCAGATCAGACTGTTAGATATATTATTAGATATATTTTTAGAACAAGTCTAGGCGATCTGCTCATCTGGCTCGTCTCTGTTACTGTGACTCCGTGGCGTCTCTTACCATGTCTCCCTTTCTGTGACAAAGTGTCACATTTTTTATAATACCGGTTCAAGACAACTTCGGCGAATCGCAGATGAGGATGTTCACCAATCAATTGCATCGCATCTTGAACACATCCTCCCGAAATATGTTTCCAGCTAAATATAAACGGTCCGGCGACCACTCAAGCGAGGTTAAAGAACAACAGTAATGTGCGCAGGGTAGAATATCCGTTTTTGTGGTACTTATGGTAATTAATGTATATGTACGGATGTGCTATTAAGTAAGGTGACCAGACGTCCTCCTTCGTTGAGGATTTTCCTCATCAAAAATTGACCCCTTACAAAATTACCACAAAAAATATAATAACTTTCAGTTTAGCTATAGTTATTATTTTATACTGATAAAATTAGAACCATTCAAATAATTATGTAATTTGATTTACCTTTAATGATATAATCACCAATATAATATAAACCATTTCCTAAATTTATATTTCTGAATATTTAATGTGATAATAAGTAGCACTAATGTACTGAACACGTATTATCCTATTTATGCTACAATTTTTTCATCAAAATGCTTAGTATATAAATTTGCTCGCAAAAAATATTTCTTTAGTCGTACTAAAAGCAATATAGTACTATTTACAATTATATTAAAATATGAAAATAATTAATCAATATCATATCGTTACAATATTTAATTTCATACTTGCAATCGCTACTACTGAGTGTACTGATGTTAATCTTAAAAATTACGTAATACATATAATCATTTTATTTTGTATATAATATTTAATATATATTCATATATTTTTAATAGGGACCTTATAAAGCTAAAGTTACGGCTAATATGTGTAAGGGTCGAATGAAAAATAATGTTACTAATATTGATGCTATCTTTTACAATGACGATATGGGAAGATCGATGTTTGTCGCCAACATTACTTCAAATATGACAGCATCTCCAGTTCTGGTAAATAAATAAATTATTTTTCTTCTGAAAACTAATAACTAGTTTTACTATATTTTTACATAGATGAGAAGACGAGCAAAAAAGTGGATCAACGATCGTTTTGTTCAAATGCTGCCTTCAACGATATATAAAAATTGTAACGATGGAAGTTATAAATATCCATTGAATTTTGTTCAATTGATTAATAATACGTGTACAGTTTTAAAGGTATTATTTACGTAATCATTATTTTAATAATACTTTAGTAAAATTGAATATAATTTTAGGGACGGTATCATTTAAGCATAGATTTGAATCAAACTATTCGATATTATACGTTGGAGAAATTCTTTTATGGAGTTTATAATATACTACTAGAAGCTTTTGTAAAAGAAGGTAATGTATTGTGCATTTTATTCAACGTTGTAATAACCCCGGCTTAAATTATATAATTATTAAAAATATATAAATGTATTATTTGATTACGTTAATACAATTTCGTAATGTAAAACATGTTTCTCCCTTTCTTCTGATTAGTTTACAAGCTTAAACATGTTGTGCAAAACATTACTGTTATCTGATTTTACCTTATAATTTAAATCTGTTTTAAGAATCGATTTATAATTAAATTGATTTGTATATATTTCAAATAATATATTAATTTTTTTAACTATTAAAAATATGATAATATTACTGTATTTTTATTTATAACACACTCAATAGTAACTAATTAAATTTACAAATATAAATATTTTATTTATTATATTAAAAATATCATGGTGATTATTATTGGTAAAATTAATATTGATAATATAAAAATATTATTATTTTACTTTTTTTTTCGGTAAAACAAAAAAACATTCGCCAATAGTTTGGTGTCATTTTGATAAAAAATTATCTGTAAAATTATTTATTAGGCAGCATAATAAAGCACCGTTGTCATTCGTTAGTTTATAATCACTTGAGAAAATGTACAAGTAAACTAAAAGTTCTGAAACGTAGCTCTTTAAATCGTACAAAAAAAAGTTCTTAAACAAGATCTTAAATTCACATAAATATATGAATAGAGAATACTTTATAAAGCAGTTTTCTTTTTATGTTGTTGTTTTTATTTCTAGTGCAACATTTAAAATATCTACTCATTTTAAATACTTTTTTAAAATGTGTATTATAATTAATCCGGAACATGGCAAACTTAATTGTTATCATGTGAAATAGCAGCGTCTCCTGATCCAGGAGACGTCGTATGATAGCTGCGATCTTGCTCGATGATAATTGTTATATCCCATCTGGCGGTCATTTTATAAATAAACGCGTATAAAAGTAAGCTCACCATTATATAATTATCTCAAACTAAGACAATTTTGAAAGTTTGTAAGCAAAAAGTGAGTGAGAGAGTTTTAAGGAAAGATATATCTAAGTATTTATTAGCCAAAGTGTTTAGTAGTATTCTGGTGAAATATTTTTCAAAAACTCAATTTTGTATATTTTTTTATAAAAATATTAGTTATTTTTAATTATGTCGAAAAATTCACAACAACTTATTTCACCTGAATATGCCTGAAATGCTAAAAAAGGTATTTTAAAATTTGGACAAGATAAGGAAATTAATGATAAGCGGCAAAGTTCGGAATTTTAGTATTTGATATAAACAATAATAATAAGCTATTACAAAATCATTTGTATTTAAAACAGAAAAAATGTGTTGTTTTAAATCTCAGCTAAATTTCCTCAGCAATTTCAGCTTTTTAACTTTCGAATACGGCAGTATACGGCTTATTATTTACAGATACTATTAAAATTAAGCAAAGCGAGCGAAGCAAGCGCCATGGGCCCCGCACGATTTTTCTACTATTTCAAATTCTTTAATTGTATTTGGAAAATAAAATGCGTCAAATGACTTTCTTGACAAACAAAACTTGTAACGACCCTCTAAGTGCATCCCGCCTGGATACAAAAGAGTGTCTATTATATTCCCAATCCATTTATATTTCTTGGGATTTTACAAAAGCAAGGTCGTCTTGCACTAAAAAACGTGCCGCTATTACTGTTGTTTTGCAATGAAAAATATTTGTATATCAACCACAAAATGTCAGAAAATTTGTGTGTAAGAAACGTAATTAAATGTTTTAATGCAAATCGAACAATTTAAGACTTCCCCTTTATGTTTTAGGCAGATATGATTATAATATATAATAAAAAGAAAAATTAATGATAAATTCAAGGATGTTATTTACTTAAACTAAAATGCCACTTTTGTAGATTATTGTTACTAAATAATACATGATTTTTATTAATTTATTTTATTTAATATACTTAGAAAAGCCTAATCACTAACACATATTTTTGAATTAAAGTTTTTCCCAAAATATTATGAAATAATAAATAAATTAGTATTATTTTTTTCTTTTATCTCGAGTTCCGGGTTGCGCAAATTATACAATATTGAAAAAAAACGTTATTTTATTATACAAAATAACCCACATTTATAAATCATATTGTACTAATTTTCACAATTTTTGTGGGGATGGGGGCGCACCTGATTCTTGCCTCGGGTCCCACGTGTTTTAGCGCCGACTTTGGTGTATGATATTACTTATTTTTAAAAGTTATGTTTCCTCATTAATCATAATTTATTAGTGTAAAAAGTGTGTTTTAAAATATTTAATAAAATTATATTGCAATTTTTTTCGAGGCTGATACATGTATTGTTTTGGCCTAAATGACACAAGCAATGTTTAGGCCAAAACATTAATAGACGTCAAAGTCAAACGTCAAATTGTAGTAATTTTAAAAAATAGGTAAGAATTATAAATTTAATTCGCTATAATCTGTAACAGTATCCATGAAAATGTGTATTTTTTCCAATAATTTATTTTTCACAATATCTTCAATAGTATTACAGACGTTCAAAATAGAAACGAAAACATTTTAGTTGTGTATGTATGAATGTATTATTAGACCATGGTTTCCCAAACTATGTTCCGCGGAACACTGGTGTTCCGCGGATCCAAAATAGGTGTTCCGCGGAGCCTAAATAGATATTTCACAAAAATTTAGAGTAGATTAAAAAAATTGTTAGTCTTGCTAATACATAAAAATTGTTCATAAATCTGATAAAAATTTAACAACTGTGTTAAATATTTAACATTGATGTGTATAAAATCTGGAGGGAAAGGTTTCATAAGTCGGTGTTGTTTTTTTAACTTTAAAATTTGATCGTATTTAAACAATATTTTTTTTGTTAATTAATCACACGATATTAGTGCTTGTTATACGAATTTTATTTATGTGACTACATATTCTACTAGCAGTCACTGTATTTTGCATAGGCATGCACTGTTGACTAGAAAAAAATTCACAAATTTAAAAAATGTTATGAAGTAGCCGTGAAAATGATAAACTATGTAAAATCTAGACCACTTCAATCCAGATTATTTAAAATTTTGTGCGATGAAATGGATAGTGAACACGAAGCACTTTTATTACATACTGAAGTGAGATGGCTATCCAGAGGAAAAGTACTATTAAGAGTTTATGAATTTCGAAATGAAATATTAGTCTTCTTGAAAGCACAAAATAATTTGCAGCATCATTTTATAAAATTTTTAACAAATCCTTCCTGGTTGATACATCTGCATATCTGGCGGATATTTTTACAAAATGAAATGATGTTAACTTATAATTACAAAAAAAAAGTATTACAATTTTTAATATGAGAGATAAAATTGAATCTTTTGATAAAAAATTACAATTTCAGATTTTATCGGTTGAATCTAATAATTCTGATTGTTTTCCTGTCTTGGATATGAATGTTTAAATGAATTGAATTTTCAAGTAGATAAAAAAGTTTCACAAGTATTTTTAGAACACCTATATCACTTGAAAATAACTCTTTCAGAATATTTTCCGAAAACTAGTAAGGACGATTCCTGGGTTCGGAATCCATTTTCCGTGACAGTAAAACCAGTGGGCTTAAGGGATTATGAGAATTTAGTTAATGACTCTGATTTGAAACAAAAATATCAGCCATTAAATAATTTCTGGGCGAGTCTGACTGAAGAGTTCCCCAAGGTGTCAAAATAAGCTCTGGTTGGTTTACTTCCGTTTTCCACGACGTATTTATGCGAAGTGGAATTTTTTAAGTATATTGCAACAAAAACAAAATACAGAAATAGACACCACGCCACGGCAGATATGAAAATACAACTAACCAAAATTGTGCCTGATATAAAAAAATTGTTATTTAAGAACCCAAAATCATCAATCATTAAGAGTTTTATTTATTTTTATTTTTATGTTTATTAAATAAATTTAATAACATTTCTTTCATAACATGTTTTATTTTATTATGAATTATCTAGCCTAAAAAATAAGCTAAGTGTTCCGCCATAATTTTCGGATTTGCCAAGTGTTCCGTCGCAGAAAAAGTTTGGGAAACCCTGTATTAGACTAACCATAATATTTTTTTCTTAAACCGGGACAATTTTGGGAGCTTGCTCTCAACAGAAAGTAACATCTAGTTCAAGTACTTATGATTGAAAACTAATTAAAAAATAATTTTTAATTACTCTTAACTATGCAAATAATAATGTAAAAATACGTGAAACAGCTCAACCATCCCAAAATATTGTTGACAACAAAAATGTGTTTTTATGAGTCAAAAACTTAATAGAAACTATATAAAGTGCAGACCATTGTCAACTATTGCGGTTTATAAAATCTTAAAGCATCATACAATTTTGAATGGATATTTTATTACCTTATATTTATGAATCACTTAATTGTACATGTAGAATTTGCTTTTTTTTATACTTGCAAAAGTTAAGAATAAATATTCTTTATTACTTCTAAAATGATAATAAATATTAATTACCTAAAGATGAAATAGCTTAGTCCGTAACGATTCAGACTAGTAACTTTGAGGTAGCAGATTCGACCCCGGCAGCAGCACTTGAATTTTTATTTATAAGAAATACGCTAATATTAAATATATGCGTGTCAGGTTACAACGGAAGATTTAATAAAAATTAAATAAATAATCAAATCAAATCCTAGGTTACAAGCAAAAGCTAGCAGAATTGTACGCTGTTGTTGAACCCTAACCCCATTGTTAAATTAATCCAGCAAACAATTATTCGCATTTTATTTTTTTTCGTTTATAACAAATACTCGAGGATGCCGAAACGAAATGTGTTTGCTTATTGAAATTGGCTTATCTTATCGTCATAAAACTTACATTGTGAAACAATACTTAAGTAGATATTGCCTCTCCCACTCTCACTATCTGGTCTAAATGCAGCTGTGAATTCAGCGGTATTTTTGGAAGCAATCATTGCAAGGAATATCTGGAGAATTTTGCAACTTGAAAAATTGTGTGAGATATATATTACATACGGAGAAATCAAATATTATATTTAATTTCAAATGACCAGGTACCTAGTTCCGGCTCTACCCGAGTCGAAAGCCATATAGTTATCCTTACCGATATTACTAATGCTCGGTAATGAGCGTTCCCACTGCTATGGCGCCGACACGATTTCATTGCTTTTGACGAGATTTTTGACTTCTGAGAAGGGATAATTATTTTTTTTTTGCGCTCTCCTATTTGTCAAAATTCGGTTTGGATGTGCTTCATTCGATTCTTATTTATTGTAAGTCGTAATGTTGTTATAAAAAATAATAATGTTCTTTGGGGGGGGGGGGGGCATCCACCCTTATTTGACCAGAAAAATTAATGTCATTTAATAAAATACTATGAAACTTAATGAAATCAAAATATTAAAAAAACGAATTTTGACTAACCAATTTTTGCCCCCTCCCTCCCCTCTCTGGAAATATTTGAAATTACGTCCCTGTCAATCCGGGACGTATAGTATGCCTAAGTATAATCAACATACTTTTATGTTCTAGAATCGATATTTGTTTGAAAAGTTGATATGTATTAATATAGTTATTTGTATCAAATATAATTATTGTACCTTACAGAAATTCATGGTGTAAAATATTTATTAGCTGATATACATATGGACAATAACAATGAGAATTTATCTAATGGAAATATGGAAACGCAGGTGAATACAAAAAGGATTTTATTTTACGCAACATAGTTTCAACAAATTGAATATACAATAATGATTTATATTATTTTTTTACATTGTAGCTGCACCATAAACATTTAAAAAGGGGAAAAAAATTTATTCCTGACGAAGAGCTACTTACAATTTTTCAAGACTTCAATGAGAGCGATATTGACAATGATTTTGAGATTGAAGAGTATTGTGACATATCTGATGAGGAAGACTTAGAATGTGATAATAACACTGACATAGACGAAGAAGATGAAGGCGAAGAAGAAAAAGAAATTGAAGATGAATTCACATATCGATCAAAATCTGGATTCTCTTGGGAATCTATTCCTCCTAAGCAGTCACAAACTCTGTTGACAAATAATATCCGAACCAGTTTTAATGAAAATTTTACTACAATGAAAGATGCATTTCATTTATTTTTCACAAAAGAAATAATGGACCATATTTGTAAAGAAACAAATAAACAACGCGAATGTGATAATATTAATAAAATTAGAAAAAGGAATATTTCTCTGATAGATTGTGATGAAATTGCCGCATTTATAGGCATATTACTTTGTTCTGGACGACAGAATAACCGCAAAATAAACTTTAATGATTTATGGACGTCAAATCAATTATTTAAACATTTCTTTTATTCAGCAGCAATGTCAAGAAACAGATTTTATGAAATTTTTAGCGTGGTCAGATTTGATGATCTTTCCACGCGAAAAGAAAGATTTAATCGAAGCGGAGATAAAATGGAAGCCTTTAAGTTGGTTTTTGAAAAATTTGTGTGTGCGTGCAATGGAAATTGTATCCCCGGCACGAATATAACAATCGAAGAAAGGATACTAGTATATAATGGGAAGTGTAAATTTACAGTGTTAATAAATAATAAACCGGGTAATTATGGAATTAAATTAAGGACAGCAGTTGATTCAAAAACATCGTACTGTTTGAATTTACAGGTATATACTGGTCGAAATAATAAAAGAAGAGAGAAGAATCAGAAAGATTGCGTAGTAATGGAATTATTACGGCCTTATTATGGAACAGGAAGAGGCGTGATAACAGATAGTTGTTTTACGTCAATACCACTGGCAGAAAAATTATTAGAAAAAAAATTAACGATTACTGGAACACTCAAATCTAATAACAAGGAAATTCCTCGAGAATTCTTGCCATCAAAAGATAGGGAACAATATTCCAGTCTCTTTGGATTCACTAAGGATATGACCTTAGTATCGTATGTTCCTAAAGCTGGACAAGCTGTAGCTCTTTTAAGCACTGAATTCCACGATAAAAAATGTGCAGAAAATATTAAAAAGAGACCTGAGATCATTACGCATTATAATCGTATAAAATATGATGTTGATATCACCAATAAAATGACGAAACAAAATTCATGCATAAGGACAACTACAAGATGGGCACTTAAGTTATTCATGGAATTGATTGATATAGCGGCCTTAAATACATACATATTATGGACTGAAAAATTTCCGGATTGGAAAAAATCTGATTCAAACCGTCTCAAAATTTTTATCGAGGAGCTTTCGATCCAGTTAATATCAAATAATGTCAATTCTAGAAGGAAATATAAAAAAACCCTAAAAAGAATCGGACAAACTAGTTTAGATATATTCACTAAATATAGTGAAAATATTGAAAATAAGGACGAAGAAATATTATCGAAACCAAACCTTCGAAAGCGTGCAAGATGTTTTTATTGTCCACGCAATGAAGATAAGAAAACCAATATACAATGTGTAAAATGTAATAGATCAATATGTTTAATCCATAGAATAGAGAATAAAACAATACTTTGTATAAATTGTAATGATTAATTTTGTTTTGTGTTCTAAAATTTTTTTTATACATAAAAATATATTTTATATTTAAGTCAATTCTTATATTTACAAAAATAAATTATGACCGATTGTTACATTATTTCCAGATGTATTTTATTGCTATGTAATGCTATTAAAAAAGGGTTAAAGTGCAATAAACGAAATTTATTATAGTTTACATGAAACTGAAAATTACTATAGATTTTTAAAACATTTTAAGCTGGATATACGAGTTCTAAAAATGTGCATTTGAGAAAACTAGAATAATATTTATTTATCGCATGGCTTATTATATTATATATACGTATATTACAATTTAAATGAGCAATATAATATATAAAATAATTGTTCCATAAAACGTATTGTTTGTGCATTACTGCTGGACAGATTAGGCGCGAGCCAGCATTGGTCAGAACAGTGAATACCTTATGAATTACATCTGCAACGAATCTTTTTCCGAAGAAAAAATCCAAAGATTTCCTTACTTAAATGCACAAACAATTCGTTTTATGGAACAATGTATTTATTTAAATGCACATATCTCTTAAAATAATTTCCTGTCAAATAGCATCCATATCTATTTAGAGTTTATAATACATAAAAATATTTCACTTATTTATATTCTTTTACAACGATAAGAATAAAAGCTTTACAGATAATATTATCATTAACTTTTTTATAAATAACGAATAGATTTTAACAATATGATTTTTGTAGCAAATGTGTTGACTTGTACTAATAGATATGTTAAAATTGTTTTATCGGTAGTTCTTAATCTGTGAGTCGTATAAGATCAAAATTAAAATCATAAAATTTGTTTCCAGTTTAAATAAATATTTACAAAGAAAATTAATATTTTGAAATGCAATATAAAAAATGTTGGTTTTGAGGATTAGTTGACGAAATGCATTGATTTTGTTCGGTACTTGTCTATCAAATCTAAGGGCTGATTTACACGCTGCCAGTTGCTGTTATGTCAGATGGAAGTCACTGGTCACTGGCACTTCAGTGACCTGCCAGTCAACTGCAACTGGCAGTCAACGGCAACTGGCAATCCAATCCACTGGCGCCTTAACGTTTACACAGTGCCAGCAACTGAAAGAATTATTTTTGCGAAAAAGCGCCACTCACCTCGCGCTAGTACGTTAAGGCTGATTTACACGATGCCAGCGAATAACACCGTCTAAACGCTTAACGCCAGTTACTAGAGAAGCCAGTGCACCACTGGCGCGCCAGCAGAACAAATATTTTTGGTTTGATGGCACGCCAGCTCCCCCTTCCACCCCACTACCGTACTGATGCAAGGTGAGTAGTGCTTTTTTGCAACAATAGTTCTATCACTTGCTGGCACTGTGTAAACGGTAAGGCGCCAGTGGACTGGAATGCCAGTCGTCTCGTGCCCGTGACCCGCCAGTCAATTTTCAGCTGGCATGCCAGCAACTGGCAGGGTGTAAATCAGCCCGTGGTGTGGTGGAAGTGGGAGCTGGCGTGCCAGTAAAACAAAAATATTTGTTCTGCTAGTCGCTGGCAACCTCGACTGGCACCATGTAAATCAGCCTTAACAGTTTAATTTAAGTATTCATGTTTCCCATTCAGAACCCACCGCGCAAAGCATCATTTTTCGTGGAAAGAAAATCAATGTATTTCGTCAAGTAACCCTCAAAACCAGCATTTTTGCTGGTACTTGTTAAGAATGTCGGCGCCACCCTCTAAAACCAATGATTATGAACTCTCTGCTGCGTTTGGCCCAACGGCTACAAAAGCAGCTAACAAAGTTTTGCTAAATAAATACCTTTTAAATTATAAATTGGCTAGGTATGAGCGAGCGAGCGTTGTTCAGAACATTTAAACTATAGATATAAGATAAATCTTGTTGTCAATTTATATAATTCTCCTTTAAAATAGATTCGTTGCAAAGAGCTATTCATGGGATGTTCACATTCTGGCGAAACACAGGGACATCATATCATATTTTTTTATTGGAAAGCAAAACTTTGTCAATCAGTGGTAGTTCTTTAATATTTCAATAAGATTTATAGTTAAATACTTAGGTCTCACATTCGATTCAAAACTTTCATGAAAGACCCATATAGACAAATTAATACTCAAAATTAAAGCCACTAGAGCTAAATTATATCCTCTTTTATGCCTTAATAGTAAACTAAATATTAAAAATAAAATCTTAATATACAAATCAATAATAAGACCTGCCATTTCATTTGCATCTCCGGTATGGAGATACATAGCCAACACTCGTAAATACCCAAAAAAACTTCAAGCCCAGCAAAATATTTCTTTGAGAATCGTGTCGAATGCTCCTTAGTACGTTCGCAACTCGATATTACATAGGGACCTTAAAATAGATACTATCACTAAGCATTTTGAGAAATTAAATAATAAGCATCTCGAACAAATTAAATCTCACAGCAACAAATTAATAGCAAGTCTAGTTAATTAAACAATTGATTGATTGTTTTAATATTTGTTAGTTTAATGCACTAACATACTAATCTAAAAAAAAAAGGTGATGCATGGATGAAATTCAACCATGTATCCACCAATGCTATGTTAAGCAGGCAAGAGACAGAAAAGTCTAGGAACTGCTAAATATTAATAGATATTATAAGATTTATAGTATTTCATTAAATTACATGCATTTTTTGGCCAAATTCAGAGGGATCCTGTTTAGAATCCACGTTAAATACAATAAAATCGTGCGATCGTAGCGGAAACGCTCGGTTATTTGGCGTTCATAATAAGACTTTTTATACCAATATTACGACTTACAATTAGTGAGAATCGAATGAAGTATATATAAACTGAATTTTAACCAACAGGAGAACGCAAAAACAATCATCACTTCTCAGAAATCAAAAGTCCACGTCAAAAGCAGTAAAATCGTGCTGTCACAATGGGAACGCTCGTTACCGAGCGTTCATACTGCAATAGCGCCGACACGATTTTGTTGCTTTTGACATGACTTTTTGAATAAAATTGTTTTTGCCCCCTCCTGTTGCCTAAAATTCGATTTACATACACTTTAACCAATACTCTTGTATTAGAAGTCCGTATTAATATCAGTAAAGAAAGTTATATTATTTAAAAATTTAGTGTAATATTTAAGTGAAGATAAATATTTAAAAATATAGTTATAAAAATAATTGAATGTATATAACTATCGCTTTCTGAGCATGGTGCCGATTTAATTAACAAGTACTACGTATGCTCTTAACGCACTTGTATTTGTAAAAATATTGTATTAAATTTGCAAAAGTATTTTTGAGGTCGATATATGTATTGTTTCGACCTAAGCCGATATATACCGTATTTAGGCCAAGGCTCGAGCATTGTTGGTATACGAGCTTCCGGACGCCGGTCGGGAATCAAAATGTCTACTCCTTTTGCTATAAAAACGGGTAAGATTCGGAATCATCAATTTTATTTGGCATATTAGATGTAGAGCGTCATTGTAAAGGTCTTTTTTCAATAAGACTGCTTCCAAAAGGATTTCACAGATTTTGGGGTGAGGGGGAGGGACGGGGAGGGGATCGGCGGAATTGGGTAATATAGGGATTTAGCGTCCTTTAATGACTTAAGTTAGCGTCACTGTATTAAGGCGGGGACACACCATTGTGGCATGGCGTGACGTGACGCGTAAGAATGGTATGGCGACACCGAGCGATCGGCGTCAGCACGTGGCGTCAACACGTGGCGTCACGACACGCGGCGTCACGTTCAACCCATACAAAATGTATGAAACCGATACTATTCTGACGCGTCACGTCCCGTCACCGCATTATGTAGTGTTTCTACGATCAGCGTCACGACACGCGGCTTCACATGGCGCCGATATGTTCTGCTACCCTATTTGTATGAAACCGTTACCATTCTGACGCGTCACGTGTCGTAGTTTCATGTTTTAACCCGTTTCGTTTATTTTTAAGTCATTTAAATACGAAAGCCAACAAATTATGCCTAAGGCCGGTTTCACACGTGCCGGATGGATTTGCCCGGCACTGGGCCGGCGTCGTGTAGTGGGGGTGGTGTAGTATGGGCAGCGTTGGGTCGGCGCCGGATGGATTCGTCCGGCACGTCTGAAATGGTCAGTACTAGCCCATACAATACCACCCACACTACACGGCGCCGGCCTGGTGCCGGGCAAATCCATCCAGCACGTGTGAAACCAGCCTTAGTGTAGTTTCACACGTGCCTAATGGATTCGCCCAGCACGGGGCCGGCGCCGTGTAGTGTGGGTGGTATTGTATGGGCTAGTACTGACCATTTCAGACGTGCCGGACGAATCCATCCGGCGCTGGCTGCCGGGTTGTCGCCGGCCGCGCTCACTACAACTGTCCGGTACCGGGTCGAGTGTGGTGTATGGAGTTTTGCTGAACACGAACCAAGCCGGCAGTCAGCCGTTGACAGTGATTATGGTATTTTGTAATAAAAATATGAAATATATTCCTCGTGTTTAGGCAATAGCGAAAGAAATAGACCTCGAAATTTTAATTATATTAGTAGAATCTCTTAATTATCTTATTAGAATATATACAAAAATAAAATCCTAACGCGAAATGCGTGGAAGGACTTATGTGAAGCTGTTAATCCTAAATGACTGGCGTCAGTTGATGGGGTATAGGTCGGGTTAGAAAGAAACCAGCTAGAGACTGGCCACGTGTAAACGATGCCGGGCGAATCCATCCGGCACGTGTGAACTTATTTTCGAATAATTTAACTTTTCAAAATAATATAGCTTCCTATATTACTATTTTTTTGGAAAATATGTGGATGAAAGAGATAGTTGAAGAGGCAGCTGTGGACTTTTCACGTTGTACAGAAATAATTATAATAAAAATTTAATTTATAAATCTTTATTTTATTTACTTTATCATTAATTCTTTATTCATATGTTCGATTTAAAAGCTATAATAAAAAAGTTAAAAAAAATAATGAATGTGTGTGAGTGAGGTAGTGATGCCAATTAAACCAAAATACCTTAATAATAAAGGACACTAAAACCCTATATTATCTGGAATTTGAATTTATTCATAAGGAAGCCTAATGTATTTAAACAATATAGCTTATGGATATTGAGTACATATTCTATTATTATTATATAAAACTTATGAATATTGCTTCCACACGAATACATTTATTATATTTACCTACGATATTGCTGCCATTGGGGAATTTGGCAATTTCTCGAAAACCCTGTGGCATCGTTTATGGAAGCCGCCTAATTGATATGTTACAATATATTCAGCAGTTTTATAGACGCTCAAGATATATAAGAAATGATTATTATTATTAACATATTTATGTATTGTTTAGAACCAGATGCTGAAAATGCAAATGCTGACATTTTTAGTTACACCAGCCCAAGCTTAGTTGAGGTAACTATAATAATAATTAATAATTATAAAGTTATAACATATATTAATTTAATAAAAAAATATTTCTAGTGTGATATAAAAATCGAGAGAGACAACGTGGAAGAACAAAATGACATGTTTGAATCGGGTAAGATTTTTTTTTATATTAATATAATTATTTATATTGATGTAATTACTGATTGTATTGTATCGTATCTTTACAGAAACCCACGATGTCAAAGATTTTGTTGTTACATTTAATGTAGAAAATAATGGAACGAATGTAGATGAAGAAATGCAGGTAAATAAGTACATTCAATAGAATGTTCTTTTTCGATCTTTATTGTTTATTAATTGTCTGCCGATGAAAGATGTTGATCCCCCAATTTTTGCTCGAATAATTCATTTATGAAAGAAACCCAACGAATCAGCTTCAAATACAAGATAACAAAATAGCATGCACTTGTGTTACTTAACAAATTTAACCTCTATACGCCCGTGAATTGTAATAAGGAGTAGTTCATTGCCCAAGTATATTATTTGTATATGTCATAAAAATATATTAAGTATCTTAAAAAGGTACGCCAGTCACCCCAGAAAATTAAATAGTTCTGAAATGGTGCGAGTTCTGTGACAGACTCCCTTTGAACACAAGAACTATCATTATCAAATTATTATTTGTATAATAGTTAAAATTAAAAATAGTAACTTCACTATTTTTACTTGATTTTTATTGCGCGGTATTTTAAAGAGAAAACCGTTTGCTTTATCATCCTATCTTTAAACCACTCGCACTCATTCAATCCAAAACAGTCCAGCTAATCAAATGAACCAATAGACAAAAATGTCGATTGGCTCATTTCATTTGTATTAGAAACATTTCTTTGGACAATTGCGGTTTTTTGGCAGGTATAACACTGTTCCAACACTCGAAAGAGCAAAAATTATCATCAAAACACCGAGAAAAAAACAATTGAATTTATTAAAAATTTAGAACTACTAAATTATCAACCACAGTAAAACAGTGTTCGAAAGAAAGTTTTTTGTTACATTTTGGGTAGACATCAGAGAGCTTTCTTTTCTTACATCTTTATTAAAAATAATGAGCTGAATGCAGTTCTGGATTAAGATTATGTATTACATCAGTTGAACCTGATTTCTATGAATAACTATGTACCTTAAAACAAGCACAAAGGTTGCGCTGAATTTAAAGTTTACATGATCTTGTAGAATTTTAAATCTTTATTGCTTTACTACAATTCTGGATTTTTGTAAACTCTTTTAAATGTCTTCAAAGTACTCAAAACACAAGACGGTGTTTTTATATGAAAATGAAGACGTGATAATAAAAAACCTATAATTTAGTTCATCACATAAATATTTCTTCTAATGAAGAAATGTTTGTATTAGCTACTTGTGTAATGCAATTTAAGGACGGAATAGCGTAGTCCAAAAGGTCTCAGACTAGTAACTCTAAGGTTGCGGATTCGAGCCCTGGCAGTGGCACTCGAATTTTTATTTATAAAAAATGCGCTATTATAAAATACTGGCCACAGCTGCAGTGACATTTATTGCTTGTAAATTAAATTACACAATAATTTATAATTATTAATGTTGTCACCGATTCTTAGACTTGCAGTCTGGTGGTTAATACTTACTTGAAGGTTGAAGGGCCTTGGGCCCATGGTCGCATCAGGCGCAAGAGTTTCGGCTCATGAGTGACCGGATATTAATTAGCCTGGCTTTCGCACCTGCATACAAGCGCTAGGCCAGGCCTCCTTCCTAGGTCGTCATGAGAGACGGCCTGGACGGGTAGACCGTTGCGATTTAACTACGATGGTCTCCGGTATCACTATCCTTTTTGGAGATGGAACTTACTCGTAGGTGTTCATTATATCTGATTGACTTACTCAGTTGATACAGATTTAACCCGTTGTAACGCATTGGGCTTACGCCTGTCAGGTTACAGTGGCAGATTTAATAAAAAATTATATTTATCTATAATTACGTGACAGTGTTTAATAGTTTAAAAGTCATAAGTAGTTCACGGATATTATCAATATTTTATGGTATAAATTAATAAACATGTAAGCTACACAAATGTGTTTTTAGCAACTATTTTGTTAACCGGTTTAGTCATTTTTTATTACTTGAAACATTTCATTTTGCTTATAATTATATTAAAAGCACCGATATATAAAAATATATATCTGACCTATCAAAACTATGAGTATACAGTAGACTCCCGGATAACACGCTCACTCCCCGAGAGCATAAACTACGTCACAATTGCTCGCTAGAATGATTTGGTACAGTTTGGTAATGGATCGGTACATTGATCTCACTCGCATTCTGTATCCTTTGCCCATATGCTCGTCTCTAACTGCCGTCAGGTATAGCTTATTATGACTTCTAGTCTAGTCAAATAAGGATTTAACCTCGGAATGAAAGATAGAAAACTGAAATTTTGCACAGACCTTTGTTCAGACGTTCTTAAGACGGGCTGAAAAGTCTCATATGATCGAGTGTCTGCTGGTCAAAGGTCACAAAAATCGTGTTTTTTTTGCTAATATCTCGCTTTCTATGCTTTGCATGTCATTAGATGTTTCACAAAACTTGTAGAGAATAAAATTTTCTATAAACTTGGTAAACTGAATTTCTTTATACGATTAACCGTTTTTTAAATATACCTCGGATAGCGGGAAGCACGCACCAGCTTACACTTAAATTTTTTTTTGTGTGGTAGATGCGTAAAAAAATAGTTATGACTTACATAGAAAAAGTGAAGATGCGTTCCATGGATTATAAAAATCGTATAACTTTGAAACAGCTATATAAAATATACCCAAAATCGCACAAAAAAAGTTAATAAAAAAATAAAAAAACTAAGGCATTCAACAAATAATTTAAAATCTTTATTTTACTAAACAATAACATTTTTGGTGACATTTAAAAATAATAATAATTTTAATTACAAACTATCATCGCTGTTTGATAATTTTCGTTGCGATTTGCAATATGGGCCAAAATTGCTCTCTTCTTCGGAAGAAATAGTATGCACAGAAGTAGTATCAGCGTCAATCTCATCATTGTTCCCTGTAGATTTTCTCTTTCTAACAATATATTGAGTGATCAAAGTTTGTTCGAATTTTCTTGTTTCGATGAATAATTATTTATGCAGTTTCTCATACCCAGAAATACAATTTTTGAGCCCGCGTTGAAACTTGAAAGCTCATTCAGAATTCATATCATGAAGAATAAAATGATCTTCCAATTTACGGCAAAGTTGTAGACCTTCCCGAATTATATTTGCTGTGACTGTACTGATATTTTTTCCATTGTTTTCATGTTCTTTGTCAGTATTTAGAGTTCAATCGATAATATCATTGTCACTTATAGCATTATCCATAAGTAATTCGTCCATATAATTTTTATTGAAGGTATCAAATCCCTCTCCGCCAAATCTATGCACTAAATTAACGATTTCAGCTGATAATGACACTTTCAATGATTGCATTGATACGTCCAGGCCGTGCTGCTTTTCAGCATGCATTTAAAGTGTCTGGTCGTAATTCAACGATAGCAGACAACATGATTTAAACAATCCAAATTTCGGTTAATGTTGATGATTCATTTTGTATTTTATCTAAAATATCTCGATACGTGCGCTTGGCGTAATCTTTTTTGAAAGTAGAAATTATCCCTTGATCCAATGGCTGAATGATGCTTGTAGTATTTGGTGGAAGAAACGATATCTTCACATTGTTATGTTCTAAATGCAGATGACCTGGTGCATTGTTGAGAATTAAGAGAACTTTAAAATCAAGATATTTCTGCTTCATATATATTTCTACTTCTGGTAGGAAACAATTTTTGAACCATTCAGTAAATAAAGCCATAGTCATCCACGCCTTTGTATTATTAGCCATCCAATGTACCGGCAGTTGCTTTAGATCTTTGCCTTTTAAAACACGTGGTCTATAAAATTTACTTACTAGGAATTTTAACATTCGATCTCCCAATGCATTACTACAAAGTAACAATTCGATGTAAATTCGATCAGGTATTTTCTTCCAAAACAATCCTGTTTCATCTGCATTGAACACTTAGTCGGGACTATATCCACAATCTTCAATAATTTGTCTCTGGAAACTTTTTGGCTGCTTCTTGATCTGCCGACGCAGCATCCCCTCGAATCTTCAAATTATGAAATGCATTCCTTTTTAAAAATCGCTCAGCCATCCGTTACTAGCAATGATTTTTTTTATTTCGCCCGGAACATGAATTAGTAGATGGCTCCAATTTTTCAATTTATTTATAAAATTTACGTGCTTTTTCTTAAAGTAAATACCCACTTATTGGGATTCTTTTCTGGGCTAAATCTTCAATAAAAGTTTTTTCTAATAATGTATCTCTTGCAAACGATGATAATTTGGAACTTAGTTTAGTCCCATCAATGATAGATTTTCCATTCTTCTTCATTGCTCTTATAGTAGATACCCCTAAATTGAAATGTTTACCAGTCACACTAATTCTTTCTCCTTCTGCAAGCGATCTAAAATTTCAATTTTTCTTTCCAAAGAAATCACTTTGCGGGTGTATTTTTTATTCTGCATTAGGGCATGTTGAATTTAAGGTTAAAGTGAAAGTTAGTTAACCACGCTACCCATACGAACGTACATGATACGGCTGTTATTTTATCGCCCGAAGGCAACAAGCCGTATTCCGTACGTTCATATCCAAAAAAAGTACCCAAAACCCACAAAACGTTCGTGATATGTTCATTTGTTCCTGCGTCATCTCGTTTAGAATTTTGATAACATCAAATATTCATCTATGGTTACATTTCTCTCGGGGATATACCCTTGTTGAAATTTGTTTTGCAAGTACTGAAACGGGCCATATTTTGTTCAGATTGGGGTGGGTCGATTCATTGTATTCAGCATTATTGCTATAATGCAAAAAATCTTTAACAATAAAAACCGCCTGTATGAAAGGGTGCGTGCAAAAAATGGAGTCTCAAATATCGAACTTTTGGACCAGTAGTTTTTCTCTTCTGGTTTCTTTACCACACTGCACTAAAATTATTGCAAAAAATATTCTCATTGTTGTTGAATGCTACGAACTTACAAGGCTTGTCGAAGAATGTGGAGTAGAACTGATAAAATGCTCAGCAAATATGTTTGTTTGGTCCACTATCAGTTGCATCAGTTCTTCGTCCAAAAAGTAGTTGAAGAATTCATATTCATCTTTACAATTATTTACTGCTTCAGGAAAGCCAGATGTCAATGTAAATTCAAATGGTGGTTGCAAAATATCTCCTTCAGAATTTATATCCACCCACTCCTGAGCACTTGTAGGAACGTCTTCTACTTCGCTTTCATGTTCATCTTGTGAAGTAGAAAAATCCTCACTTATTGTGGTCTCGATTCCGGAGGTGCTAATATTTTCTTATTCACTCTCACTTGACATATTGGAACACTAAAAAAAAATCAGTTTTTGATAAAACACACGATATAAAAGTCACTAATAAATAGTCATACACTCACATAAAGTTCATTAAAAAACCGCGTCACTTGCATAGAGTACCACTAACTAGTGACAACTTGTATGGGAGAGAAGAAAATACCCGAACACGCATTTTTTTCACCGCATTAGTTAACATAGCGTTATCCTATGAACGGATGCGCATTTCTTGCTCTCTGCGCTATATCTCAAAGGCCGTTAATCGTACTAAGAGGTGAATTTTACCAAACTCGTATAAAATGCTGTACAAGCTTTGTGAAACATCTAATGACGTGCGACGTATAGGAAGCGAGATATTTGCAAAAAAATAGATTTTTTTGACCTTTGATATCTTGACTACCGGACACTCGATCTTATGAGACTTTTCAACCCGTCTTAAAATCGTCAAAACACAGGTCTGTGGAAAATTTCAGCTTTCTATGTTTCACTCCGAGATTTAGCCTTTATTTCGCCTTATTTGACTGGACTACTATTGAATTATCAACTTTCTGATAAACTTCGGATCTATATTATATTAGGTTTCTGTGTAAATATTATCAACACCCAAGTTCTTACCTGCTATTATTATTTATTTTAATTTCTACTTGTAGGCCATGTTAAACAACGAGAATAAAAACAAATTTAAAAGGAAAGTTATCTCCTTGGAAGAAAAAATAAATATTTTAGATCGACTAGAACGTGGAGATAAAATTTTTATAATTTCAAGAGAATTTAATCTACATGAAGCGACGATTCGTACAATTCAACGAAACAGACAAAAAATTAGAGATATAGCTATCGTCGGATCCTCTGAATCCATGAAACGAGTTGCACACGTAACTAGTAAAATAGTAGCTAGAATGGAAAATTGCTTAGTTAAATGGATTATAGATTGCAACGGAAAAAGCTTACCGTTGAAGTATCAAGTTATAAAGAAAAAAGCCTTAAAAATATACGCGCATTTAAAAAAATTGGAAGGAATCGATGAAAGCGATGATAAATTTGTCGCTAGTTGCGGGTGGTTTGACAGATTTAGAAAAAGATTTCCTTTACACAATATGAAATTGCAGGGAAGGCGTGCATCAACTGACAAAAGTCTTAATCCTGAAAAAATCGACGATAAAAATTATGATTTAGAAATTCTGAATAAAAATCTACAATTAGCAGAAGAGCTGGAAACTTCTATTATTAATTCTGATCCTTTAACCGAACGCTCTGCAAAATTTAAAAAACAATTTCAAATATCTCTAGCTCCATATTACAAGTTAAGAAAAGAACTTCAGACTACAAATGAACAATCTCAGAAAATAAATGAAGATAATAATAGAACAGATAGTGATGAAGATCTTACAGCAGCCTCAAAAAAATCGTGTCGTTGGAACTTGATTTTGGAAGACAGCGAGAGTGATTGTTGATTGCTTCATACTTGTCGTTTTTTTCTTGAATTATTTGCTCTTTCAAATGATGTTATAAATTTTGTACAATTAATAAATTTGGAATTAAACCTCTCTGTTTAAAAGTAGAATAAAAATAATTTATTGACTAAAATCCTTTTTATTTCTCGCACTAAAAGGTAATATAAGTACAGTCCGTTCGAAAATATTTCAGCTAAAAATACATATGTATGGAAATATAACAGTTTTGCTCCCCCTATCTAAGCTGAGAAATGCGAGTGTAAAAAACACTTCCAATACATACATATGCATTCGTATTTATGCACCACAAAAATTTATAATCCCTGAGTACACGTTCCTTAGCATGCCCACTATCTACTTTGTTATCTGGGAGTCTGCTGTACATTTCCTCTAAACTCTATTGTTTTTAGATAAAAAATTCTATGCTTTGACATTGTAAAAACAATGATGCATAATTATTTAGTAAAAAGACACTGGCTGTTTATCGATAATTAGTACACTGTTTCTCAACTTTTTGATTACACTTACAAAAATAAACATATGCTTACAATACAATTTTGACAAATCAAAAATAGAAACACAGATAAAGAGCTAATTGGCAATACAATGGGTAGATTTAACTGAAGTACGTATGATTACCAACATACACGAGTCATCAAATTATGCAAACTATCGAAGCCATTGATTTATAAAATATTTGGAAAAGCACAATTATTTTTGCTAATAAACATATTTGCAATTAATGACTATAATCTTAACGTAAAATAATCATGCAAATCATTGAATGATATCATAAGGCTAGACCATCATCTTCTGGAGGCAGGAAAACAAGGGATAGTTCAGTACGACTCACTGCAAGACATTTTATTCATCCGGTACCCGAAACGTTGGCTCAAGGGTCAAAAACACAGAGGAAATGCTATGTTTGCTGCCATTCCCGAATTCGCCCAAAAAGAAGGAAGGACACGCGTTTTATGTGTGCTGAATGTGATATTGCACTGTGTGTTTATCCTTGTTTTGAAGAATTCCACACAAAAGAAATATTCTAGATCTGTAATTTTGAATTCAGAATCACAATTCCACACACCGGACTGATGTAAGTTTTGCATAAACTTTTTATATATTTTTTTACTTCTTATTATCTTCAATTATTTTTTTTAAATGCAGGCTATTTCTGTTATCACCTCATTTGATTAACTCATAGAGATAAAATACTTGAAAGCTATTGTCAATGAAAATATTCATTTCGATTTTTTTTTTTAATATAAAACAAAAATAATTATTTTATTTTACTATTTATATGAAAATTAAACTTGAAAAATCATAAATAAATAAAAACTTATCAAGCTCAGTAAATGGTATGTAGAAAATCAATATAAGTTTTTCATGTATAAAAGCACAGACTTTCAGAACATAAACAATTATATACAAATAGCATTTTCAAGACATTCAAAAGTAAACACATCTGCTAGCTAACCGTTTCATTGATGATTTGCAGTCTGGGCGTAAACATAATAATGTACGGTTAAGTCTCACAATGCCATTGTCCGTGTAAACAATACATGGACGGACAACACAATTATTTTTGCTCACTGGTCATTATGGCTGTCCACCCCAAAGCATGCTCGTTCCTTAAGTAAAAGTTGTAATAAAAGTGCGAATCTCTCCATCGCTCTGATTGGTCAAAATTAGCCATTGAACATAAAAATGAACATGGTTAATAGAAAAACTATACGAATGTATGCCATTTTTGTTGAAAAATATTTGATGTTTTCATTAAACTTTATCATAGTTAGGAAACTAAAAAACAGGCATTCCTTATTACAATAAGCGTGAAAACTCAAATACTAATTTCGTTTTCTCAATTTTCTAAGGGTTGTTTTGGATAATGTTAATAAGTCTTGAGCAGGTGTGGGAAACCTTGCTTTTACTAAAGACCGCATTTATTTATCTGATTCAAGAAAATGTTGACTCTCCCCAAATAAATATTTTTATTTAAAATATCTATTAATAAAAAATCACAAAATTATTAATTGATATTTATTGTTAAAAACCAGAATACTGAAAATCACAGGAATGTTATATACATATTTAAAGGAATCATATTATATTATATATTAATTTTATGTTTGGAATATTTTTGATCCATTCCAATTTATTCTTATTTTTATCTCAATTTTTTAAACTCCCTCTCAGTCATCCAGTCATGTATTTATAAGAAACATACATAAAGTACACGCTTAATTAAAAATATTTTTTAATATTACAATTTACCAACCTTTAATGGCTGATTTGTGTCTGTTTTCTGTTGGAAAGCATTTGAATATTTGTTTCAAGCATAGACGTTCGCAGTTTCAGTTGCTCTTCTAAATGTGTGTTATTTGCGTTAAGTATGAAACTGAAGATTGTTAAGAAGCAAGATAGCATACATGAGTATATTTTGACTGTCGAACATATGGTTTGATTATGCTCTTTTTCCAAAAGCTTGCGTATAATTCTTTGATCAAAGAAAATGTATTGAATTATGAAATTGTGTATTCTTATATTTATAATAAAAAAAAACATAAATAAATACTGTTATCAGTCAAAAGGCTGCAGGCTCCCCACTCCTGGTCTTAAGTGTAGCTCTACATGGTGCGAATTCAACTGAAGTCTAAGAATTTAATTTAGCTAGAGGAAGTTCTCTGACCTTCATATTCTCAATCGTCTGACCAATGCAATGATTCGGGACATTAATACTAGAAATCTAGTTGGAATATTTTTCATAACACCGATGATTCATACATCGTTAGATTTGTTAATGGTGTGCTAAAGGGTCCATGTACCTGTATTTCTATTCCAGTTGCATTATATACTGATTTGGCACCGACAGTATCATTTGTTCAGGCCATTTTGGCAAAGTGTTTTCTGATCCATTCGAATATGCTCTTGAACTTAAATTTTTTGATAATTGTATTTTATTTATCCAACGATTCACTTTATAACCTAGCATGTATATAATTTATTTTTAAACCTATAATAAAATTTTAATTTGGTAACTTAGTTATTACTTTTGCAATCTAAAATAATATAAAGTAACGACAAGTAGGCAGTGAACTACTAGAGAACTAACCGCTGGGCGTTTAAAGATTGACATGCGATAATAATCATATTTTTTTTTACGTTGTAGTTGCAACATAAACATTTGAAAATGAGCGAAAAATTTATTCCTGACGACGAATTACTTAAAATTTTGCAAGATTCTAGTGAGAGTGACGTTGACAGTGATATTGAGTTTGAAGAGTATTGTAACGTATCTGACGAAGAAGATTTGGTAGAATGTGATAATAATACCGATACAGAAGACGAGGAGGAAGAAGAAAATGAAGCAAAATTTGAAGATAAATTCACTTACCGTTCAAAATCTGGTTTCTCTTGGGAATCTATTCCTCCTAAAAAGTCAAGAACTTGGTTAAGAAATATTATCTCGGGTCTAACTACATTTAGTGAAAATTTTACTTCAATAAAAGATGCATTTCATTTATTTATCACTGAAGAAATAGTGGAATATATTTGTGACGAAACAAATAAACAACTAGAACGTGATAATACGAATAAAATAAATAAAAAAAATATTTTATCGATAGATAGTAATGAAATTGACGCATTCTTAGGTATATTACTAAGTTCTGGACGACAGAATGGCCAGAGAATACCGTTAAAAGAATTGTGGGCTACAAATGAACTGTTTAAATGTTTTTTTTATTCATCAGCAATGTCAAGAGATAGGTTCTCAGAAATTTTCAGTATACTCAGATTCGACGATCGATCGACCCGAGAAGAAAGGATAAATAAAAGTGGAGATAAAATGGAAGCGTTTAAATTCGTCTTTGATAAATTTGTATGTGCATGTAAAGGCAATTGTATTCCCGGCACGCATATTTCAATCGAAGAACGGTTAGCAGTATATCATGGAAAGTGTAACTTTAGAGTGTTCATGAAGAATAAACTGGGAAATTATGGAATTAAAATAAGAACGGCCGTTGATTCAGAAACATCGTATTGTTTAAATTTACAGGTATATACTGGCCAAATTAATGACAATATAGAGAGGAATCAGGAAGAATGCGTAGTAATGGAATTATTACAACCTTATTATGGAACAGGACGAGGTGTGATAACAGATAGTTGCTTTACGTCAATACCGATGGCAGAAAATTTATTAAAAAAAAATTTAATGATCACTGGAACACTCAAAGCTAATATCAAGGAAATTCCTCGAGAATTCTTGCCATCTAAAGATAGGGAAGAATATTCCAGTCTCTTTGGATTCACGGAGGATATGACCTTAGTATCTTATATTCCTAAGGCCGGAAAAGCTGTAGCTCTTTTAAGCACCGAATTCCATCATAATAAATGTGTGGAAAATATTTTAAGAAAACCAGAGATCGTTACGCATTATAATCGTATAAAATATGTTGTCGATACTACCGATAAAATGATAAGAAAACATTCATGTGTAAGGGCAACCAAAAGATGGCCATTTAGGTTATTTATGGAAATTATTGATATAGCGGCTTTCAATGCTTACGTATTATGGATAAAAAAGTTTCCAGATTGGAAAAAATCTGATCATAACCGCCGAAGGGTTTTTATCAATGAGCTTGCTATCCAATTGGCGTCAAATAATGTCACTATAAATAATAGTCGACAAGGAAAGTTTTATAGCATAGAAAGAACTTGTTATGATATATTCACAAAATATAGTGAAAATAGAAGTGAAGAAATGTTACAAGATGATATATTTGTAGAAACGTGCAATTTGAAAAAGCGTAAAAGATGTTATATTTGTCCACGCAGAGAAGATAAAAAAAGCCATGTATCGTGTGAAAAATGCGATAAACCAATGTGTAAAAATCATAGAATTAAAATGAAAACAATAGTTTGTGTAGATTGTAATACACATTTAATTTAGTCTTCTTGTAAATATCTTGATACAATTTTATTTGAATATATTTATAAGATTATACCTAAAAAAATGAATATAATGTATTGAATTTTGTAAAATAAATTATGTAAAGTTTTACGCTTTTTTCTATTTGAAAAATCCCTAATTAAATGTTTATACTTTTAGGTTACACCGTCTATATCGTAGTTCAATGGCTGTATTATTTATTATTACTATGTACATAGCTCGTTTCAAAAAACAATGATGGTTGGATTAACATGTTTTATTATATTTTATTATAGAAACGAGAAGATATGCCCATTGAGCGTCGTGATGAAGATTTAGAGTGTAACAAATGTGAAAAAGTATTCAATACTAAAGGTAATCTTACTGAGCACGAGGAAATTCATAGTGACGTTTTCGGTTACACTTGTGGAGAATGTGGAAAATTGTTCAAAACTAAACGCAATCTTTCACAGCACATGAAACATCATAGTAATTCTAAAAAATTTGGATGTAAAAAATGTGGCAAAATGTTCATATATAATTACTCACTATCGAGACATATGGTTATTCATATGCCCATTGAGCGTCATGATGAAGATTTAGAATGTAACAAATGTGATAAAGTATTCAAAACTAAAGGTAATCTTACTGAGCACAAGAAAATTCATAGTGACGTTTTCGGTTACACCTGTGGAAAATGTGGAAAATTGTTCAAAACTAAACGCTATCTTTCGCAGCACATGAAACATCATAGTAATTCTAAAAAATTTGGATGTAAAAAATGTGGCAAAATGTTTAGATATAATTACTCATTATCGAGACATATGGTTGTTCATGACGAATCATATATATTTGAATGTGAAGAATGTGGGAAAGTATTCAAATCTAAAAGATACCTTTCAAATCATATAGATATTCATAGTAAATCTTATAACTTTGTATGTGGCAAATGTGGAAAAGCGTTCAAAAGTAATATGTATCTTTTAAGACACAATAATATTCATAAAAATATGGACGAATTTAAATGTGATGTTTGTGGCAAATCATTCAAAAGTAGACGTTATATCTTAAAGCATTTGAAAATCACTCATAATGAAGCTAAGATTAAATGCGAAAAGTGTGGAGTAGTTTTCCTATTCAAAAATATGTCTCGACACATGAAAGAACATGGAAAAGGCAAGATCTTATAATAAATATATAATATAAGAAAAACATCACTATATATTTTTGTATACACACACATATAGTTTGTATTTAGCTTTATTTTTATAAATAAAATATATTAATAATAGCTAAAAAATGATTTGCTATTGAATACCTACTTTGTTTAAACTCCTTTTATCTTTAATTTAGTAATTTAAATTTTATTTAAAAATCAGTTTGAGTAGAACCTTTATTAATTGGTAGATAATATATATGCAGTGGTGAGCTATGCAAATTATAATGTTGATTATTAAATTTTAAAATGGTTAACTGCCACTAATAAGCAGTAATTACATATAATATTATTATTTTGTTGCACCCCTTTAGTATTGTATACTGTTAAAATGTGAAAAAGTAATATATAATATATGTATATTCTATAAATTATGGCGCAAAGATATTCTATTCATTAACACATTAAGGTCCGCCATTTTTGCGAAATTTTAAACATATATTTCTATGTTTTGCCAAGAGATGAAATTACAAATGTATACATTGATGATAAGCTCGAGTTACATTGTTTTAAACCCTAGAGAATTCAAGAGCGGACCCCATAATGTGTTTAGTTAAAGACTATTCCTTGGCCAGTCCTTTTCTTTATATTCTGAAATATTTATTTTTTTACTTATTGGTTGGTTATAACTAACAAGATTTTGTCTTATCGATAACCTAATTGAGAAATACACAATAATATCGATTTTTACCCAAATTAAACTGGACAATTCGGCATTACACTGTTTTAAATATATTTTCACCACAAAAACTTATGATTACTAACATAGATGAAATTATTATGATTTCAAAAAGTGATGCATTTTTTGCTACTGTATGGTTCATTTATAATAAAAGGATAGTCGAAAAACTATTCCCATTCCTTCAAAATATTTTAATTTGCGATAATTTTTTTTAAATAACGTCAAAGTGCTAGCGAATAAATCTATAGCTCACCACTTAATATATATTCTAAAATAAATTATTACCAGTGATTGATTATATTTTTAATATTTTAGAAAAACATCGTCAAAGTAAACGGAAACAATTAAAGCTCAAGGATCCATCAAAGTTGCTCTCCAAGGAAGTTCCTTCCATTGTACAATTTAAATCTTCAACGAGATTAATAAACGAATATAATAGGGAACTCTTAAATATAGAAAAAAGAAAAGTTAAATTGTTGAAAAGAGAAATTAATCAACGTAGAGCGGATAATGTTTTAAAAAATAACAGTGATTATTTTTTTCTCATGTCACTACTTCCGTATTTAGAAAAATTTACAACCATCCAAAAAATGAATTGTAGAACTCGAATAAACGAAATAATCTATCAGGAACTTGAAAAAAGTTCGAAATGAATAATTATGATGTTTTATATATATTTATATATGTATGTACTTATCTAATTATACATTTTTGTCTAATCCTACATATAATTTTTTTTAATATATCATAATAAATATAATTAAAAATAAATAAAGATTTTTCTTATTTTATTAAATTGATATATTCTTAGAAATACGTTGATTTATGTGCTAATTGGTTAATAATTCCAACTATCATTGTTACTGTGCATCAGAGGCGGGCAGTTAAATACTTTCCCACTTGATCGCTCGTATGTTAGTTACTGAGAATGAGAGATAAAGGCATGCACTGCATGCCTTTATCTCTCATTCACTCTAATTACTTAACACGCGAGCGATCGAGAGGGAAAGTATTTCATCACCCGCCTCTGCTGTGCATGCATATAGAATTCAAAACAGCTAAAAAATTAACCATCGAAATTATCCAAAGATTAAATTCAAAAACATTGAGATCACGCCTTCCACTTTTTATCCAAAACACATACGCGCTGAACACAATCACATTGTAGGAGCTGGCAACCAGTTACTGTGATATTACATATATTTTATTTTGTGCGAAATGGACCGAAATATTTATTTTTATAACCGGATGTGACAGATACGTAAAACCTAGAAATGAGCATTGCCGCTTCAACAAGAACGAGCAAGACAACGAATATTCTTACGCGCATGTATCGCTTCTTTCTCGCATTCATCTGTATACGTAGACAATACGCTCACAAAATTATTGCAGTACGAATTTTTGATACATATCAGTTAACAGCAAACTGTCTTTGGATTCAGTACTCTCACAATTTTTCATTGTGACTTTAAAAATTTAAAATGAACCACCAATCTTCTCACACGTCATAAAAAAGTTAATCTTGTTGGAACGAAACCAAAGAAAACTGCCTAAAGCTTTTTATTACATTTTTAAATAATATATCATGCATGTAAAATTGTTATCGACTTCTGCATACACTCGTCAAAATATGGTGATACGCGGCAGTTTCCTGATAATAACCATTATTGCATTGCAAGTAGAAGCAAAAACATCACACAATCGTATTTTCGTGCGACGTATATGACTTTATTCTTGTGACTCGGCTTTAGCACGCACGAATGTATGTGTGTAAAAATTTGAAACCATAGTGTTCACTGCTTACAGATTATCTAACGAGATGCTTCATCAAGATTTAAAGATAATTTAAATATCTAGCAAACACTTAACGATGACAATAAAAATGTAGTGAAATAAGTTGTGTTTAACTTTTCCTCTTAAGGAGAAGTTGGCGTTCTTCTTATTCATAGTCTTACCAGGGTTCGAAGGACCAGCGAATCACTTAAGTTAGTGTCTAAGCCGGGCATAATAAGGAGGCTCATGTCCGCATTCGAACTTCACGTATGTCAACAGTATAAGAACAAACCGCAAACTCGCGCATGTTTTACTTCAAGCATCTTGGCCGTAACAAAAAATAATTAACTATAAGTCACAAAAAAAGTTTCAAATGAGAAGCGTGAAACCAGGTAACTATACATTGGGGTGTCCCTTATGCAGGCCAAAAATATTTTTTTATGAAATCCGATATGCATACTATCTAAATTTATTATATTGGCATATATAAATATCAGCTCTCTAGAGGTCTAGAGGAACGCTAACCCGTACCAAATCGACAACAACAAAAAAAATCGACACTTCATACCTCTTCGTGAGTTTCCGCCTCCCTGAAATTTATTTACTTATGTATGAAACTGAGGAACATGATCATGCTTTTGCAAATTTCCAATTGATAAATTATGTATTTGTAATGAATTAGATACTAATTCCATATGTCGTGACGAATTTTAGTGTCGTTTTTAAGATTGAATCTTATATAACATCTGTACTTTTCGAAACTTGGGTGTATTTTAGCTTCAAACACTTTTTAATACAAGCTAGGGATGTCATTTAAGGGGGTGGAACAGGTGGGGGGATTTGCCTCCCCTTTAATTTGTCCAGAAAAATGCATGTATATTTAATAAAGTAATATTAAATGAAATCGTTATATTAAAAAAAGGACCACTGACTGCCCCGCTTGGAAAAAGCTGAAATAACGTCCCTGAATATGCTTAAAAAATATAAGTTCTCTAAATTCTGATTTAAACCGGAAATTCTCGGGTTATCCTTCAAAGAAAATCTAAAAAAAATAGTATTGAATCTATCCCAAAAATATGTCATTTTTATAAAATTCATATTAAAATATATTTTTACTAGTGAAAATATAATTGATCTGACAGGTGTAAAATTATATGATCTCAGATTTTCCATTCGTAGTAATACATACGTTTACATTCTTATCATTATTTATTTCATGCGATGTATAAATGTTGCAGTGAATATGTATTTTTCGGCGAAGTTATATTTTCACTGGTGAAATCCAAATACATTTTCACTAATAGATATATGTATATATATATATATATCACTAATAGATATATGTATATATATATATATATATCACTACTAGCGAAAATAATATTTAACTGATGAGCGCTAGTGAAATTAAATGCTGCACTAAAATGTCTATGAAACTCATTTGCTATTCAAACCCAAACCTAACCTACTGAAAGTTTTGAAACTAATCAGTCTTTGAACTTTCATTAGATCAACTCCAAAATATAAACTAAGCCAACTCAACACTCATGGGAAAATAAGCAGAAGAAGAAGTATAAACAGACGTCATATCTCCATTGTTTCTTCTACAATTCCATTTTACACTATGTTTTAAAAATATTAGTGAATCGTCTATATTATATTCAAGAGCCTTGATTGTTGCCTGCAGAATAAAAATTGCGTCTCTTATACTCATCTGATACCTATCCAAGGCTATGATCACACAGGTAGGTACCTCGCTTGGTGCTTAGAGCTATGCTATGGCTAGGTGACATATCCTAGCGAACTGACGCACACTAAATTTAAATGTTTCCTGCTTCATCCTCAAATAACTAAAAAACCTTCATTGTAATTCCTAAATTCTCTGTAGAGAAATTGAAACTCTCCAAAAGTATTTCTAGGTGAATTGAAATTATGCACCCAACTTTCGAAATTTTAAACTTAAATTCTCTGTGAGAAGTAGCTTTCTGGTTAATTTTGAGAGTGACATTGTTGTTACATGACTTGACCGTTCCTAAATTTTTATTTTTTATATATATCTAATAATTTATGTTTTTAACACTACGTTACTCATTGGCATCCAAAAGTTTTCTGTTTTACACTTAACAATCACTAATAGTTTCATTAAATGATAACTAGACCAGTTCGAAGAGCTTAGTTCTCTTCAGCTGTCTTTTCAAGTTGTCTACATTAAGGAGCTTGCTGCCTCGTTAGTGATGTGCTGTTGGAGCCCCACTGCATGATTGTTTAGCAGCAAAATGTTTTATAGCACTGGCGACGTATGTCTCTATCGCGAGCATACCACGGGGTCATTCACAACGTTTCGTAGCACTTTATTTTTAATAATTTTAACATGGCACTATTTAGTGCAAACTGGTTTTAAGATTTGGTTGTATATATTGATTTTATTGTATATTGATAGTTTAGAGTTTCTTCCCATAAGCCAATATAGCTTTCTATATTTTATTTCAAGTGACTGCTCTCTAATGTCAACTGAATTTGTACCTAAGCATGTAGCGTGCAATATGGCAATATGTGTTTCTAGTAAATAAGCTTAGCACTTCGGTGTAGCCTTGGCCATTGTTTAGAAAATTCCATTTATTTGCAAATTTTTCAGAAATCTTGATTCAGCCCTCTGCTGATGAAAGTACCTGTAATAATAGTAACACTTATAATCAAATGACAAATGTGATCTTGTAAGTATAATATAGTTCATATATTTTTTGTTTTAGGAGGTGCCTAATGTCGTGAACAATAATTCCGAGTCACAAGTAGCAACGGGTATCATCTCGAACTTGCAATCGTCTAAACAAGGCTTGAAACGTAAAATAGAAGAGGAACTTTTAGATCGAGCAATAACAGTATTAGAGAAAACTCAAGATGACGCTGCCATCTTCGGTAATTTCGTGACAGGTGCTATACGAAATTTGAGGACAGATCTGCGGAAGAGGCAGCTTAGGTATCATATCCAACGTCTTATTCTTAAAATTAACGAGCTGGATGAATCTGATCAGAAATCGCATCCTTCTACTCTTGGTACTGCAAACAAGAAATAAAGAAAATCAGATGTCTTACAGAGCTATGTAACTCAATTTTTCATTTTAATAAATACTTTGAATACAAAATTTTGTCAGTTATTTATGTATGTATTAGTACTCGACCTACTCACCTCCATGTAATCCTTTTTCAGTATCTGTATAGTTTCACAACTCTGGTTTTATTTTTGAAATTGTTTGAGCTGGTATTCGAAACAGGAACGATACGAATCTCCTGAAACAAAAATAGTATGTTAATTATTATTATTTATATATTATAGTTATATTGCAGTTTCTAACTTTTACATAATAGTACTAGTCATTTGCGTAGAATTGAGTACAAAATAAAAAAATGTTCTACTTGAATGTACGTTTTACCAAAAATTGCTTGTCATATAGACGTCATCGACATGAGTGTCAAGTGTCAGTGCCGTCGTGTATACTAACCTCAAAACTGATGTAATAAAATCTTACCTACCTTGTTTCGCAACAGATCAGACCGGAGCAAACGGTGGCTCGCGGGCCGGATCCAGCCCTCGACGAAATTCTATTCGGCCCACGAAGCATTTTGGAAATTACTTTAATTTTAAAAAATATGTAAGTATGTATAATAATAAAAAAAACATTTGAGATGATTTTGTGACCGTGTCATGCCAAAATGTTACTTACGTCATAAAATAGCGCCAACGAGAAAGCATTTACAAATTAAATGAATATTCGGAGAAGTTCTGCTAATTTTACGACCCATATTAAAGGTAGGTACTGGCGAAACAATACAATGTTTTCGCCGACAAACCTGTGTTTGTCGGATTTTTACAAATGAAAAAGAGGACACGACTTAATTAAGAAAAAAAGAAATCGTAAATAAAAAAATAACATTTTATTCATTTCAGCAATAATACACTACAATAGGGTAAATGCACAATAAAAACATTTGTAAATTTTTATCGTATTGTATCCTATTCTTGAAATTCGTGTTAAGATCTGTAACCAAAAATGATCATTCATCAATAAGGATAAACGACAATCTTGTGATCTCATAAAGGCTCTTTTTACTACTAAAAAAAGAGGGTTTTCCATAAATAACACGCAAAAATTCTTCGGTGCATTGAATGAATATTTCTTTGTTACGAAACCGTCAAAGAAAGCAATATATCACCGGAAGACAAAAAGCACCGTAAAGCTACAACATTCCCGTTGCATAATTCTACCTCAGAGATATCAAGCAAATGACAGTTTCTAAAGGCGTATACATAGTTTGTTCTAAGAAGCGAGTACAACGATTGGCTGGATGATTGTGATTGGTCAGCGAGCTTTGCAGCCCTGAATACATAGGGCTGGTCTCCAATGAGGACCAGGCAGACACTCGAAGGAGCAGATTCGGCCCGCCCGCGGACAACATACGATCATGGACGCTCACATACTGAGAAGGATTCCACCATACGAACACCAATACAGAAAGTGATTAACCTCCGCTATACTGTCTCTGCCAAACCAATCAGAATTCTAAGGATCTTTCGCTGACTTTATCCCTCCGCCAGTTTCTCCACCACCGCTCGGAGAATAACGATCTCGCCAATCATAGTTTGTCGCAATATGTAAATCTAACTAATAAAATTCTCACTAGTTTTCATCTGCGTCTTACTGGCTGCGAGGTCACACCCCAAGGGGTTAAAAATAATTGTAGAACACGCTCTATCTATAGCTAGGGTTATCAGGCATCCTGGTATTTCGGAATTGTCCCGAACTATGATCCCGGCGTCCCGAAGGGACCTTTCGGGACAGCCAACAGAAGAAAAAAATCATAGATTAGCTTAATAAGTATGCCACTTTTCCAATGGAAAGAGATAGAATAAGTTACGTTTTATTAGCGTATATGTGGTTTGATCCACATTGACTTTCAATCCTCGTACATAATACTAAATATGTATAGCATGCTTAATGTAAACACGTACCTGGTTTATTTGCAATTCGGTTAATTATATTAAATCGGTAAATCAATGGAAAATACTTTTGTAGCGCATGTGGTTTTTTAGGGCTACGTAATTAAAACGACATTTTTGGAGAGGTGGCGGGGATGCGGGGTGTTAGACCGTAGTCAAGGTGAGAGAGGGGAAGAATGTATATATTACCAGTTGGTAAAAAACCACCCGCTTCACAAGTTGAGCGGTGTTGTGGCAACACTGGGAACTGTCAGAACGCCGCCACATTTTTATCATTTCGACCATATTTTTTATTTTATATGAATTATTTCAATTATATTTTATGATTAATCATTGTAAGCTCTTAAACTTCAAAAAATAACATTATACACGCATTCGATAGTGATCCTTGTGTATTTTGTTTATTTATGTACATAGTAACCATTGTCTAAGATCATGCGTCTCCAAGGAAATTCAAAATAATTAAATTCTTTTTTCTGATTGGTCGGAACAAAAGAGAACTACGGTTATGCAATAATAGGCTTTATGTATATGTAAATAGATACTATTATTCCATAGCAGATAGCTATTAACATTTTTTTATAAATAATAATTAAATTATTAGCTCCACTACCTCCTCACCTATTCTATACTCCTGGTAGATTATGACAAAAAACCCGTACAAAAACTAATTTGAAGCGGTTTTTCTTTCTGAATATGCTTTGACGACTCTTGAGGTGCATAATTTGCAGAAATTGAAAAAAAAATAGTTTACCTAATAATTAAAATAATAAATTAATTATCAGCTACCTTCTCACTCATATGCACTCCTGGTAGATTTTGATAAAAAAAACCCGTACAAAACCGTCTCGTGTGTCACAAAATCGTAGTTTGACGCGATAATTTTTTAGCATATGCTTCGACGCTACTTTTGTGATTGCAGGAATTAAGAAAAAACTTTTTTTGCAATAATTAAAACAATAAATTAATTGTCTGCTTCACGGACCGACTAATGAGAGATCCGCTAAGGAACGTGTTGCCATTCGCCGCCGTCTCGTCAGTGTTACCAGAGTGCCACTTAATTTTTTGCATAATGAATAAATAGTTTCACAATATTTAATTTATCATAAAATCAATTTACCTTAAAAGTAATATTTTAAGTTGAAAGTTTAGTTACACAGCAACGTGCTACTGCAATAAGTGAAGATAAGAGACATAATAAAAAAACATTTGTAATAACGGGATGAGTAAGAGCAATTATAATGAATACATAATGATTCACAAGCAGTGTTTTAGTGGTCTAAAACATTGTTTATGTCTATTATATTTAATTTACATTATTGCATAAATAAAGTAGTGAGTTTAGTAGTGAGCGTTTCTCAGAAAAATCTCATAGTATTTTTTTATTATTATTATTTTTTACTTTAACTGTATTTTGTATTTATTTCCGGATTTATACATAATTTATTCTCTTAGTCTTGTCTGTATCTCTGTTTTTTCAGTATCTGTCCTTATTAAAAACTTATTATGATTTGTCATTATATGTATAATTCTTATTATAGCATTACCGGTATTGACTGGGTTTTTTCTCGGTAATACCGTTATTTGAAATCCCGGTTTTATTGCAATCCCAGGAGTTTCGTCCCATTAGCAACTATAACCCTTACCTAATCGAGCTTCGCTTCGGTATACTGCGTCGACTGATGCTAGACCCGATCTCCTACCTAGGTTGTCGCGAGTGCCGGTCACATACATTTTTTACTATACGATTGGATATTTAAAATATAATAATTTATTTAGCCACCATTAAATTAAATGAGTACATCGAGAAAGGGATACAATGTAGAAATAAAACAAACTAGTTCACATTTGGCAACTGTAAAATTATTTTATTCAATGGCGTACATGTAGATTCATGAAAAATGTTACAAATTGGCATTATATGTATGTATATATCATTATTTAAATATTCATATATATCATTCGTAATACTGCAAATTACGTTCGTGCCCATATTGTCATACGAAACGTCGTCGTCTCATACATACACATTTTTATTATTACGTTACATAGATACGGTATTATATTTTTAAAATCCCATCCATTTTTAGGTGTATATATATATATATATATATATATACATATTCCTAATCCATCAAACTCGAAAATAACAAACAGTCTGAATAACGCTATATTTCAACAGTTTATGTGTTTAAACGTACAATATTATCTTAAAAATGTGTAAAAAGTGTAATGCCCTCTTAAAAACGTCCATCACAATTTTAAAATGTGTTATTTGTTTAATTCATAGATACATATAAATATTATATTATTTTAACATCTACGCGCTTTATGAAACTGTTAAAATATATTAAACAATAAATTGATACTCAATGTTTTGATTTTAACAGGAAATTACGATAAAATCAGGACCGCATTATCATACATTTTTAAAGAATAAACCGACTAATGAGCCCGAAATCAGGGCTCATTAGTGGATTCATTCTTAAAAAATGTATGACAAATGCGGCCCTGATTTTAGCCTAATATCCCATTAAAATACAGACATTGAATTTGAATTTATTGTTTAATATATTTTAACTAATGAGCCTTGATGATAAACCAACTAATGAGCCCTGATCCTGAACAGCTTATTAAATACTCTATTTAACGCTATTTTATCGTGTCTTTTTATTATATTATGCAGCCTAGCATACTGACACTAACTAGCAAAAATTTAAAAGATCATCACTATTGCCTTCAAGTATTTTTATCTTTAATTACAGTAACGAAAAATAACTGCGTTACATTGTTGAAAACATGAAACGATCAGTAGTAGCGGGTTCATACTAAAGTTAAACGCTACTGTTTATTAATATTAAATTTTAACAACCAGATTTTTAACAGTAATTTGAGCGTAATTGCTTTTAAGTTGTAGATAAGTTTTTTTATAGTTTAACAATATAGCACACGTTTAAAACCAGGGCCTTATCTACGTAGTAAATATTTTAAGGCATTTTTTTATACAGTGACCAAAACGAGGCCCTGGTGTAATTTAATAAATATATGAACGACGTTTCTCAAAGTTAATAAATTCAAATATATAATTTTGAGTCATAAATAATGGAGATCTACTATAGTTTTTAACTACAACATTTAAACACGTGAGATGTAATGATAAAAGTAAAATATTGTCGATTAGTTTGGCTTAGATAATAATACAATATTTTATATAATAATGGCGAAAATGCGTGACAGACTTAAATAAACTTTAAATGCGGCCCTGGTTTACTTAGCACACCACAACTGCCGCTTTTCAATAAATATATACAAATCACATTATCTGATTTATTTTTAGAATTTCGCAACCGTATTTGTACATCACATTATGATATGAATAATTTTCGATCGAGTCAAAAATAAATTTAATAAAAAAATAATATAAAATGCACACAGCGATAGTGACTATATAAACCAGGGCCGCACTTTCCCCACAGATAAAAACATATTAAATTCAGTTACCATTAAAGTATTTTGCACGTATTAAGTTGCTAATTAGTGTTTCTTAAATCGCTAAGGGCCAATCTAGTATTCAATAATTAGCGTTTCATCTACTTTATTATATTTTTTTTATAAAATGGTTGGTTATTTCACTGTTTATTAACAATTAACGCTACACAGAAACTATTCATGTAAACAATATAAATGAAAATAAACTTTTGTATTTGTATATAAAAGACACGTGAGTTATTCATTATGTATTATATAAATGCATCATTCAGACTCATCGTAATAACCACCACAGACACACTTTTTAATTTAAATAATTAATTACACACGTTATGTTATATAGTGATATGAGAAACAATTACATTGCGATTCGTCTCTAAAGTTAAATCGTCAATGCATATTAATTTTTTTATACACAGTTATTTTTTTATGTTGTGTAAAGTGAAGTCGGTTTTGTAAGCATCTTTACTTTTTTATGGACTTTAACTTTTAAATTTAATTGTAAAGATACTTCGCCGATTTTAAATAACTTAGCGAAACTACAGTCATCTTGAGTTATGGATTTAGTTGTAGTTTAATCCATTGTACCAATTGCAGGTCGTTTACAGTTTCTTATACCAAAATAGATAATGCTCGCCTTCTTCTACTAGTAGATCGTCCACACCTGAAAAGATATAAAAATTGTTAAAAATATTAAATAAAAAAATCTGCAAATTAATCGATTTTCAATAAAATATATTTAATTCATTTTAATTTAGTCTTTATATTATTCAATTGAAAAATATGATGTATTATAAATATGCAATATTTCTAGTAAAATTTTGATAATAATCTGTACGAATTTCATAACATTAATGCGTTTTTTTGCTCCTTAGTTAAGATACTATATTTAATCTAATAAGTATGATATACTGCTAATAATTCGTTTTTATATTACTTTAATGGTAGAGAGGCGTTTCTGTATGTGACTAATAAATGTGTCACAGAAGACAAAAAAATATCAGACGCCATAATTGGCAGTAGTGCATATAGCTCGTTATAAACGCTACAAATTATTTGCTCGTCCATTCACGAACCGGTCGATTGGCAAGTTATTAATTATTTGCCGGCCGACTCAGAAAGACAACTGCACTGATCAAGTTGTATTTAAAATATGTAAAACGTCATAATTGCTGGGCACTATTGAATTAAAATAATTTAACAGTAAATAGTTTCATTAAATACTAAGTTGATAAACCATCAATAATTATTATTAAATGGTCTGATTTGTATATAAAATATTATGTTTTTAAATTTCCAATTTTCACTGGTAATAATAATATTATTTAATTTACTCCGTAAAAACAAATATAAAATATATTATAATATATTAATAATAATATTAAGGTTCTCATATAATGTCTAAACAAATTTTTTTTTTTTTTCGTCAAAGTAGTAAAAGCCGATTTTAGCAACGAAAATGTTAAGCTACCATATAATTATACCATATAAATAAAATTTATAAGTAATAGAGCTAAACAAAAACTACAAGCTGAAGTGTGTCATTTTTGATTATATAACCATCTCGTATATCAAAGTTGTAGAACACAAATTTCAATAGAAACTTTCAGTTTGGTAACTCACCAACTGGCGACACAAGCTGGTTTCCTGGCGGGTTGGCAGGATCCGGTTGCTCCGGTAAGCGGTACAGCAGCCAATAATGATATCCCATCGGTTCTTCTCGGCAGCCTGCCAAAGTGTGCACGTAATGGCCGTTGGGCCATTCGCTAGCAGAAAACTCGAATCTGGGATCTAACTCAGCAGCCATTTGCATCACGTGATAGAACGAAATATTCCTGAAATATATGTTTTTTATAATACCTAAGAAAAAGTGCGACTTTAAATTAAACACTAACCTTGGAGCTACCATATACAAGGTATAATTATCGGTAACGTTGGTTCCAACCCACAAGGTATATGTAAATGAGACGTTTCTGGAGTCTGACTCATTGTATTGCCTTGGAGTTCCTTGAGCTGCACGTGGAGCTCCTTCGGAAGGCTCTGGAATCATAAAAACATAATTTTCATCAATATCACTTTAAATTAAATTATGCCGTGTTTTGAAATTTTAAACCGCAAATAACATTTTAATAAATAAATTTGGCAATAATGGCTTATGTACTCAGATTTTTTTTTATTGTTTAGTTGTTTTTTAGTGAATGACGTCCACTGCTGTGTGCGATCTATATGCGTGTATAACGATAACTATATTCGTGTTTTGAACACAAAAAAATAAAACAAATTGAGAAAAAGGAGTGGATGACTGCAATGCACCGTCCACTCCAGTGCCAGATTTAGGCGACGATGTTATTTTTTTTATTGTAGCCACTGTATCTGACAAATAATTTCCTTAATTCCTTTATCGGAATTCTGTTAATTTGCTGGATTTGTACCCAGGCATCGTGGACTTTCTTTTAGTACTTGTGCACTATATCATTAGGGTCCCAAATACATGGCTCCGGCTGAAGCAATTCCAAATAGCAAAACGTTTGCTCCGTGGTCATGACGTTGCAGTGCTCATCATGCGTGCGAATCACATGACGCCTACGAGCATACTAAAATATAACAAGCTACTCGTTATATTTCATTATGTGGACCACTATGCCCTTATCTCTCACTCACTTTCATCACTTAACACGCAAGAAAGCGAAAGGGAAAGTATCTCATCGCTCGCGCTTGAAAGAGTAATACATTTTGTGCTCCTACTTCGGTACCTTTGACTCGGTCTACAAATACCGACACGATTTGGAAGTCGCCCGAAGCTAGCCAAGTCGACTGAAGTAGCCCACTACACTCTCCGTCCTCGGTCAACTTCGAGAGAGTGTGGAGGAGGCATTAGAGTTACTAGTCTGAGACATTATGGACTACGCTATTCCGCCCAAGAGACTCGCTGCTCCTGTTGCGCGCAGTGTAAACGTGTCAATACTTTTTGCGCGCGAGGGAATGAATCAAGAGTAATCATATATAATCCGCCTCATCAAATCGTATACAAATCATTCGTTTTTATGGGATCCCAACTATGATGGGATCATACAGACTCCATCGGGTTGACTTTGCTTCGTTTCCTTTTATTTTGTTCAAATCCAGCATTCTCGACAGACTCGCCAAAACTGACAGTTGACCTTTCGCGCCTGTTTCGCCCGTGTAAATCGGAAGGGCGTGTCGGCACTCGGGCAAGTTATTCTGCGCAATAGTTGGGCGAGTTATTCTGCGCAACAGTTGCGCGCAGCAACTACTCGCAGCAAGAGCATGAATGCGTTTATAACGCGCAACTACTCGCGCAATTATTGCGCGAGTCAGTTTCGCTGCGAGTCAACAAAGAGACTTGCGTTTACACTGCGCGCAACTACTCGCGCAATGAATTGAATGTTATTGTTGTTAAACAAGAATAATTTAATAATTTTAAATATAACCACTGATATTGTAGGATAATTAAGAGTTGATCTAAGTATTTATTAAATAAAAAAATGATAGATAGAAAACATAAATTTTAATGCAAAAAATTTGAGTTAAAGAATATTTAACTGAAATATAATAGTTTAGACTTTATTTATCATAGAATATAGAAATGAAAGTAGTTATATTAAATAGATAATATCTAAAGTGATATATATATATAAGATCTTACCATGAGCATCAAGAAGAGGGTGTTCAGAATGAGGACAACGACGAGTTGTGGCTATTGTGGCACCAGAAAGCGCTAAAGCAACTTCGGCAGTAGTAGCAACATCTCCGAAGCCGCCATTATGTCCTTGCTGTTGGATAACCCATCTGATGGCTGCAGATCTATTCCATTGTTGCATAGATTCATTCTCAGTTTCTTCTAGAGCCTAATACAAGCATAGAATTATAACAGTGGACAGATAATATACTCATAATTAATCAAATATAACATACTTGAATCGCAAGAGCCGTTGTCTTCAAATTTCCAAAGCTTCCATCTGGCGATTGCTGCCTGGCAAGTCCAGTAAGTGGTCTCCTCAAGAACGGCTGTAGACTGCGATGTCTATGATCACGTACGATACATCGAAGGGCAAGAATCACACTAGCCATTGTATCTACGATTAAAATGCTTCATATTATAAAGCATTTTGATTTTATATGCTATATAAGCAGAGGCGGCCGGTGCAGAGCTGTGTTTCAGTCGCACGATCGCAAAACACTGCGCTGGTGCAAAGGTGTGACAGAGTGAGAGTGGTGGGGGCCTGCATCTCTCTCATTCTGTCACACGCATGCATCAGAACGGTGTTTTGCTATCGTGGGACAGAGACACAACGCTTCACCGGCCGTCGCTGTATCGATCGGTAATATGTAACCTAAATTATGGTCTGCTGGTGCGCTGACTGCATCCAGAAGACGTCTGACATGACGACGTCTCGCTCTAGCACCGGCACTACAGGCTGCTAGAGAAGCTAAAGCCAGCTCTTGAGCGTGCGCAGGCTCCCTATGGAGTAGAGCACCGACCAAGTCGTGTCCGTGGAATCTGCGCGGATCTCTGCACAGTGCCACCAGAGCTAGAGTGTACTCAGCCAACTGTCTTGATGAAACTGGAGTCTCCCTATGCCTACAGGAATAATAAAATCTTAGCAAACTATTTAAAAAATAATCTTGTTACGTTTAAAGAAGATGATGTAATAAACGTTTGTTTATTATCTTATTTCGCGTTGTATTGTGTATGTTAATTACACCAATATTTAACCTATAATTAACAGTAACTTTTTATTTGTATCCACTACTAGCTATCAGCGTTTTGAATTTGTATGATTGATATTTTACTGCGTGTCTCTAATCAATCCAGAAAATATTTTTAAAAATATGCTATTTCAGTAAAATCATATTGGAATACATTTTCAGCAGTAGATATATATTTTTACCAGTGAAAATATAAATTATCTGGCACGTGCTAGTAAAATTATATGATTTCAACTTTTCTAAATGTAGTAATATATATATTTACACGCTTATCATTATTTATTTACATTGATGTATGAATGTTACGGTGAATGTGTATTACTAGTATCACATTTTCACCAGTAGATATATATGTTTACTAGCGAAAATATAATTTAACTATTTGCCGCTAATATGCTGCTCTAAAATGTATATGAAACTCAATTTGACAGTTGCGAAACGTCTATTTGCTGTTTAAACCCAAACCTAACCTAACTAATAATAGTTTTACAACTTTCATTAGGACAAGTCCAAAATACAAACTAAGCCAATTCATCTCTCAGGGGGAAATAAGCGCAAGAATAAGTACAAACAGATATCGCATCTCCCATATTGATCCATAGTTTGTCTGAATTTCGATATTACACTATGTTTTAAAAATATGATAACTATCCTTACCGATATTACTATATAAGAGGGCTGATCAAAGTATATTCAAACCGAATTTTGGTCAATAGGGGAGCGCAAAAACAATTATCACTTCTCAGAAGGCAAAAATTAACGTCAAAAGCAATAAAATCGTGTCGGCGCCGTCGCAGTGGAAACGCTCGGTAAAATATGATTTTGGAAAATATGTCGCACGGTGACTAATTTTTATATTTATTTGTAGCATAGAAAGAGTTAACTCGTACCTATTATTATTTATTCAAGAAATTATAATACGATGTTAAAAATATATAAAATGGCATTTTCATCATGAGGCCCGGAATCATTGTTTTTCCAGGATCTGGGTTCGATCTCGGCGGCCCTATACCCATTACAATAAATATGTGATATAAGATACTTACTTCCATAGTAGTAGCAAGACTTCAATTTCGAGCTGCTTCGCAGACAGTTGCATTTCCAGCGAGGGTTGAGATGATTCCACTTCATTCTTGGACTCGTTAGCTACCTTTAAAGATATTTATTTTATTTAGTACGCTATTTCATGATAAAGAATCTCGTTTATTATCCATTAACTCACTTGTAGTGCAATGAGTGCCCTGTGCGTGTCGTTGCCCCATCCGAAATTGGCGCACCTCTGTTGCTCCAGCCAATGTAGAGCCCTCTGAGTAGCACCTGCCCAACCACCATCCTCATTATTTTCTGAAATTGTCATTTATAGGGGGATAGAGCCTCGTCTAGGGCCCATCGACTGTCTTCCACGCGTGCCTAATGCGATTTGCGGAAGAAAATGTTTTCGCATTGCGAGGTAAAGTGTTCCGTTTGACAGATATCAAAGTCGATAAATAGAAAAACGTTAAATAAGTATGACACTCAATAAGCAATATTTAAATATATTGCTATTAATATTATGATTTTATACTTTTACTATATTAAAAATAAATTATACAAATATTGCGACCAGACTTTTTTATAAAAAGCAAAGTTATTTAATTATAAATTATTATTATTGCTTAACAATTTATTTGAGTTCACGTACAATTTAGGTAAATATTTTATGGACTTGATGTTCTCGTCTCCGAAGATTAAGTTAAACGTAGTAATTGGACTATAATTGACGTGAAGAGAGAAGCGGCTGCTTACACGGTCTTCTCAATCCAGGCAAATCAAACGATTATGTGCGTTAAATCAAACAAAAGAAACATATATTGCTGTCATTTTAATATCGGTCATCTATTTGTATTTTAATTATCGCTTAAAACCACTTTTAGTATAAAAATATATAAAGCAAAAGCATCCTAGAACAATTGTATATATAAGATACTCGATGTTCTCGTTTCCGAATATCTGGACTAAAGTTGATGTGAAGAGAGAAGCGGCTGCTTATCCTGTTTTCTCAGTTTTTATTGACGATCGGCGTAGTTCTACTTAGTGTGATATCTACAAATTCTCATGTGTCCCAAATCAGGGATATCAGGTGAAAGTTCTTGAAGATGTTCCGACAGAAGAATATATGTATGTGCTAAGTATGCGCTTATATACGCCTAGTATAACTGGGGAAGGTTTCTGGTTCGCCACTTTCAACGCGACGGCCAACTACCAAGATTTAGAGATGTAATTGGATTTGTTTATTTCTTGCATGCTTGTTGAGGTTGAACAGTTAAAGATTTGGCACCTCTTTCTATTTGTCGATGCATTCAACTAGCTACTTTTGTCAATGTAATTGTCCTGCACTTCGTATCGGGGGTGTTTATTTTTGTTTTTCGGGCCGAGCTCTTTGGCCCGCTTGCGTTACTAGGTAATGCTTCTCGCGCTCTACCTCAGACGGTCAGCCAGAGAGGTCCGCTCCTCTTGAGTGTTTGGGATTTAACCCAAGAAGACACTCTCCCACACTGATGAATGGCGGGAGCTCAGCATGTGGTGGACTGGCGCCCATGGGCAATGTCGACGACTTCCAGATGCTCTAGAGCAGTGTTTCCCAGCCTTCTTTATGCCATGCCCCACCGTAGTCTTTTCAAAAGTCATATGCCCCACCGGCATCTTTTTTAATAAAACAGTAGGTAAATTTTCAAAACGTATATTATAATTGAAATAATTACAAAATACAAATTAAAAATGTAAGTAAAATAAAATAAAATGGTAATGCCTAATCCATTATTAAATTATTAAATTCACTTACGCTTGCTACAAAGAAATTTTATGTCTGGATCTAACTTGGTTAATTTCAGTCTTAAGTCCCCTCTATTTGTAAAAATTCAATCGATTTTTTTTAATGAGTTAATCGCTTATGGCGCTAAAACCACATTCCACTAAATAAGATGATGGAAAGGGTAATAATAAATTTCTAGCATGCAAAGTAATATTAGGATATTTTGTGTTAGTTTCTTCTCACATCCATGCCATTATTCCTTTTATATTGAATAAATTTGTAATCGAATCATCATTTTGCATTTCCGAAAGTTCTTCATACAAATTTTCATTTGAAATATCTACCAGCATTGGTTGTGTCAACCAAGCTGGAAAATGTATCTCTTTTAAATCAGCAAATCGTTCTTTAAAATCAGTTGATAAAGTTTGCAGATGGTCCAAAATCACACGTTTAGCATTATTAGTCACTTCACATTTTTGGAGCCAGTAAAATTTTTCAAAATTGTTGTTAAAAATATTTTTTTTAGATAATTCGATAAAAGTGGTAAATGCAAATATCTTTGCTTTTGCATCGACAAGTGTTTTCTCCGATCCTTGAAGTTGGCTATTTAAAATATTTAATTTTTCAAATATATCAGTTAAATAGCTTACAAATGCTTTACCGTCGACCGTCATCAAAAACTTCATATCAGATCGGTTGCTTAAAAAATCACAAAGGGTATCGAATATATCTTACGTAAGCTAGCTTCACTGTCTCTCAAAATTGATTCATCCATTTGAAGTGAAAATTTTCTTGTTTTCAGCTTTTCAACAAGTTGGATTTCAACGTTTTCACTCAATTCGTCTATTTTTCTGCAAACAGTAGTGTTGCTGAGGGGCATAGCCTTCACGAGTTTGTCATGTTGTTGTAGAACTGTTTTAAGAAATGCTGATATTGATGGCTTGGTTAGATCCTCTCCTATAGTATGGTTTTTTCCACATTTAGCGATGAGCAATGAAATATGGTAACTAGCCTCAAGACTACGATCAATACTTGCAGTTTGTGCACAAAATAGATTTGTTAATGTTTTTCGTTTTCCAAATTTTTTTAAAGATTTTGAAAGAAAATAATATCTGAATTAATATGAGTACTATGTTTCGCCTTAAAATGTGCTTCAAGACGACCTCGTTTCATTGTTTCATTGGTAAAGGATTTCTCACACAGAAGACAAAAAGTAGGCATTCGTCATGCCCAGCAGGTATAAATCCAAATTTTAAGAAATCCTACGCACGTAGGTATATTTAGTCGTGAACGAGCAAATTATATTTATATGTGGAATATTTGATAATTTCCCATCTCTGAAGCGTGATGTTCCATCTCTGAAGCGTGGTGCCCCACCTCTGAGGCGTGGTGCCCCACCGGTGGGGCGTACGCCCCACCGTGGGAAACACTGCTCTAGAGAGTCGCGATCACGTCCCTTATTCTTGCCCGTCAGCGCTCGAGAACGCTCCTTTAGCACGAGCCATCCAGCCTCTCAACGAGCTTGTCAAATATAAGGATGTTTTGGGCGGTGTGCACTATACTATATTTTTATTATATATTATATATTGTAAAAATATTTAATTGTACAATATAATAATGTCAGATTTATAATGAAAAAAAATATAATTATATTTATAAAGGTTCAGAATGATGCACCTTGAAAATATTATGTGTGATTTGGCTGTTAATCAAGAGTTAAAAACATATTTTTAAAAGTCACGTCGCTTAGTCCAAATATGTGCTACATTTTATTTTAATAAACGTATACGTACAAAAAAGCATACCTTATTTTGTACAAACGATACGTATTTTAGAAGCCATTGAATTCTCCGATTCGTATTTCACGAAAAATACGAATGTATCGCTAGCCAATTTTACCTTTTCCAGAATTGGTTGTACAATAAATAATTTAGAAAATTTGAAAGCCTTTTGTTGAAAAATATTTGCGTGACGCAGTTAAATTGACCTTGAGTTTGTGAATATATCAAACATACTTATATTTATAAAAAATGCAATTTGATTCGCATTATGTAACTAAATAACTCATCAGTTGTGCTCTCCAAAATTTAATCAAAATCATTAGTTGGTAGACTCTAATTAAGGTGTGTTTTTTTATCAAGTTTTATCTCAGAGTTGAGACAAAGATTTTGTTGAGATAACAATCATGCTTTTATGTTTTATATATCAAGTCATTAATAATTCTCTCTAGCATTAAACAAGGCAGGAATAAATATTGTCTGATGTTTTGATATAATAACATACAGATATATTCTATTTGCTCAAGGAAATATTTTCGTATAACGTAAATGAGTTTTCCATTTGACAAATATCGAAGTTAATAATTAGAAAATCGACGAGACATTTTAAAACATTTTCCATGGCATCAATTAAAGTGGCGTGTGATTAATTGGAAGAATTTATTGGGTTTTGAGTAAATATGAGTATGGCGCTTTATAGAAATTACGTGTTTGATCAAGGGCGGCACGTAAAGGGTAAGAAATCAATACAGTGTTTATGTAAAGATATATAATAATAAAACGGTTGCATATTTAATATAGAAGATAATGATAATATTGCTTTGAAATATATAATTCAATTCAATTTGCTCATTTTATATGCAATGTCATGTCACATTAATTTACATAGATTAATCTTGACATGACATTGAAATGATTTAGATTTTATCGTTTTTATTATACTAATAATAATTTATTGTACAAATGACTACATGTTACGGTAAATAAAATCACACATTCTAGTAAAAATATTGGATTAAGTAATATATCATCGAATTTTTTTGCATGACTCTTGCGGTAAAAGTAGCATATACATAATATATTTAATCTGTTTTCAGACATGTAATATTTGACAACCCTAAAATAGCATGTAGCTTATGACACTTAAATATTCAGTTATTATAATTTTGTTCATTTGACTTGAATAAGAAAACATAATTCATACTAGTATTAAAACTTAAAGTGGTTTATCGAGATAAATCGTCTCGCACAAAATTTTCCCTCTTGGATTTTTCTCAATTTGCGACCACACGTAATCGTATGAAAGTCTAACTTTTCCAACCCCACCCATTTTCCGCCCAATCCCTACGACCTTGAGCCTTTCTTTATTTCGTTTCGCCTTATTAATTCCATCCGATTCGTGGCCGCTGTGGTAATCGAAGATAAGCCTGCGGAAAAAAGTGGTACATGGAAATAATTAATTTCCAAGTTGACGTTAGACCTTTGGCTTAACCGACGGTGAATAATATTGCGCGTGACCCTAAACGGACCCTTAGCACTGTTTTCTGGGTGGAAGTTGAGTGAAGATACCGATCGGTGGCTATCCGCCAAAGCCGGCGGATTTTCAGGGCAAATTGTTCTAGTAATAAATGGATCTAGGATGTCAAGGTGGTGTCGCGGTATTTTCACCCAGATTTGGCTCGTGTTGCAATCTGAAATAACACCTATATAATAAGAAGGGATTCGTAAAAGAAAATTTTATGTTTACGGATGGAATTGAAGACAAGGATTTTACCAACACGTTTACGCCAAAAAAAAATTATATTTACATATATGAATTTACACTGATTTTAATTTGATCATATGTAACGTTTATAGATTTTTGTGCTGAAAATAAAAATAAAAACCTGGCAAATTAACTTAGTAATTTTATATATAATTTATTGTATCATATTTTTGCGTTACAATATTTAAAAATATAAGCAAATGCTGCTTTGTAAAATTTTATTTTGAACTGACTGTGTTAACACAAATATTGTTTTCTTGATTAATAAAAGTACAGTAAATTTATTTATTTTTTCATTGTAATGAACTTGTTGAAAAATATGTTTTCTCACAGTTATAGGAAAAATTAATTAACGAGTAATTTAAAATCAGAATTAAGTTGAATAAAATATAAAGACAATATAAATGTTGTCTTTGTGAAAAAAATATTGTACAGTGTAATTAACCGTTTTTTTTTATGTAGTTAATGTATTTTCATTGCACCACTGCTTGTTTTCTCGATTGCTTATTAACCAATTTTACACATAAATCGAGTTACAATAAAAAACTAGTTATACAGTGTATTATTGAATTTATTTATCAATTTATCCAAACAACCCGCGTCATTTTGAGCAGTTAATACGCTCAATTTCCCCCATGGTATTTCCAATTACAATCAAACATTTCGAAAATCCCCAGCCCATCGTTGTTAACGTTGATTACAGCACCGCGGCAAATATATAATAAAGTATAATCAGCGGTCCCTCTGTTGACAGTTCATTTGAATTATTTCCAGCTAATGCAGTGCTGAGTGGACAAATTGAACAGAGCGCAGCAGTGCCAGCCCGTCGTTATTTCAGAGAACCGAGTGTGCATATATTGCGTTGGTTCTGAACTATGTACGTGCTTTAATAATGATAGCCGAAATGTGTTTACACACGTGCCGTCGTTCTAACAAATAACTCAGGAAAATGATTACATACTGGGCGTCCTCTATTGTACATTTACTAGTGAGCATATATGAAGGAGTAAGGCTCGCAGTGAACTTCTGCGAATAAAACAAGATCCAAGGTGTTTCATGGTAGAACAAATATGTATTACAAAGGGTAGAAATGTATGTTATATATTTCGCAAAATATAATCTGGAATTCGATCATTATATATACATGAATGTATATAAAACATTTTTCAACTCTAAATTGAATGGTAGAAAAGCCAAAATGTGAATATATATATATGTATATATTATATATAATATAAAAGTGAGATATTGATTCTGGAATAAAGTAATTGAAAATCGTTAATATTGTACATATTAACATTTAACAAGCACGTTGGTATAAGTCATGCTTATTTAATTTAAAATCTTGGGCTCGAATATCATATGAAAGAAGAGAATTAATGAATAATATTATTTATAATGATTTATTTTAGGTTTTTCTAAATTTTTTAATCGAGTAACAGTTTACGTTGAGCTAAGTCGCTATCTAACTTACTAAAATAAAATATGCAACAAGACAAAATAGTACCTGTCTTAAGAAACAATTATCAGTCGATGTTTATTTTATTAGCCCAGACAAAGTATTTAAAGTCATACTTCATAATATGCTTTAAAACATATCGTAGGTTATTTGATTAGTCGTAATAAAATCTTAATATATGCAATCAAGTAGATGACATCTACATTGATGTTGTTAATGTTTGTAAAATTCATAAAAAACAAAAAGACAGCGGACAGACACATTTGTGTTTTTCACACCACACACGATCGAATTTGTGTGCCAGACATTCGTGACAGACAGATCCGTGCGTGTATGGCCAGCTATTTGATTATGAAATGAATAATAATGTATTTAATCGCACATAAGTTGTAACCGATTTAGATGTCCAATTTCTAGAGGAGTATATAGATTACCAATGTAATAATAAAGCTGTTTTTTCGATATGCGCATAAACTAAGAAGCTCAAAGACCTAGTACGCAGTATCCTTGAGCATGCTTCTCTGGTTTTGTTGACAAACATGTTTTCCATTTTTATTTCCCACAAAATTCTTACATGGTATGCTGGGATATGATTTCCTTAAGTCGCATCGACAAGTATATTTAAGAAAGCACCTTTTTAAGTTGCTAGTAAATTAAATATTTCGCTGTAACCTGACAGGTGTAAGCCCAATGCGTTACAACGTGGTAAATCTGTACCAACTGAGTAAGTTAATCAGATATAATGAATACCCACAAGTAAGTATTAATCACCAGACTGAAAGTCTGAGAATAAGTGACATCTATATTACAAATTATAAATTATTATGTGCTATACAATTTATAACCAATCCAGTAAGGGCCTTTTTTTAATAATAGCGCATTTTTTATGAATAAAAATTCGAGTAATTTTTTTTTTTGTCTGTTTTATGGACTTTTGGTCATGAAATGTTCGTTGTAACGTGTTTCATCGCACTGATTTTTTAATTAATGTGGGTTGTTTATATCAAGCGGATTACAAATTACATTAGCATATTATAGAAAATAAATACAGTAAGTCGTGCAAGGTATTGGAATTAATTTATCACTTAATGCACAGTTTTCTCAAATATATTCTACAAATAATGTAACCGAATCTTTTATCTTCAAGTTCAAAATATATTTCTCTGGTAATTTACTAAATACGTTAATAAACAAACGAGTGGTATAAGTCTCCTATTGACCTGAAATACTTAGGTTCGAATCCCATACCGACTTTAGTGTTTTTAAATTTCTATCGCATCTGGGAGATCAAAATTAGTGATTAATATATAATTATAATTCCGATCGATCATCACAGATTAGGTTAACCTAGATTTAGAATATCGTAATGAATAATTAAAGTCAAATTAGATCGTATGTATCTGCTATTGAAAATTCTCTAATAATGAGCTAATATAGCTTATAGAGAATATTTATTTTTATATTAAATTATTGTTGCTGTTCATCGTGACCGCTTTCACCTTTAAAAATAATTCGTGGTAATTATATACGCTGCTTTTAAATTGCTCACATTTTCGAGCCACGACACCTTTTTTCTATAATGTCTTATTGTCATGCGATTTTTTTCCCTTTATTTTCCAAAACAGCGACAAAATCTCCTGATAAATGAATAGAAGTAAACGTAAAAATAATAATATTCGCTAACTTCTCGCAGAAATTTGTATGTATCTAGCATTTTTTTAAACAGCTGAAGACTTCTACTGACAATATTTTCAAGGATTTTCTGTTTCGAGTTTCGGGACGTCTTCGAGAATCACAAAAGAGCCAGAACGTATATAATCGCCTATAGCTGTTTCCATCTAGCTCCTTGAAGGCTGGCAACATTGCACGTTGATCTATTTATTGCGAGCCACGATAAATTGATCCAGTTTGTATAATTTTATTTTAATATTTTATGATTGTCGAGCTTTTTAATTTTATTGAGTCTTAATTTAAAGAAATAAATATAAGACCCTTTGCAAAAGGTACACGTGCTAATATATATAGTTCATCTAATATATTTTTAAGCATTTGTTTGTGTATATGTTACAGTGAATGTATATTACCAATAAAAATATTTTTTTACTGGAATTTCAGTGAAATCATATCAGAATTTATTTTTACTGATAGATATATATTTCAAACTGTTTCAAACTGTCATTTGATAGGCGTGTAATATATAAGTAGTGGTCTTTAACTGAAAAAATAGTTGTAGGGCATCTGTTCAACTTAAAATTCAACATACTATAGTAAATTTGTTTAAGTTTGGTTTGGGTTTGAACAGCGAATAGACGTTTCGCAACTGAAAAATTGATTTTCATAGATCAGTAAAAATATACTGTCGCTAGTAGAACTATATATGTATATCTACGGTAAAAATGTATTTAGATTAAATTATATTTATACTAGTGAAAATATAACTTGACTAAAAAATGCACATTCGCTGTAACATATAAAATATTAATATTAATAAATATTTCTATAAAATCACTCACCGTGCCATTTGAGCAATGACGTCTCACTGAAGACGTCGTTTGGAGTGGCCGTGGTCAAACTTTCGACGTTCGGAGTTACCAATAATTTGGTGGCGCATGATGATGTAGTTATGAGTGTGAACAAAGCGTAGAGCAGCAGATGAAGCCGATGGTGATGAGCAGGATCCATTTGTCCCGTCGGAAAAAGCCGCTTTCCAACCTGAAAAAAGAAAAATACACATTCAGAAAAAAGGGTTCAAGAGATTATCGCCGTACATTTGTCATGGCCGTGAAAGGTGTTTGGGTTTAGGGGAAAAATGAGGGTGAGATTAATGGTCGGCAGATGATCCTTGTGTTACAAGTGCTCATGTATAATATATGTATTTGGTGAACCGAAAGCATTTTCTTTCTGAAACGAATCAATATTGGCAAGTTGTAAAGTTCAAGGGAAGGTCGTCGCATTCAATTTATAATTGCATTTTTAGTTGGCAGCGTACCAAAATGTACGGTCAAGTTTAGTTAGCAAAGTTTATACTTTCATCATGCTATTTTACTGCAGCGGAAAGGTGAAATATTTTTTTAATTAAAGGCAAAACTTTTCAGTGATTTTTTCATAAAAAATAAATGTCTTATAAACTTCATATATATCATAGTAAATGTTTATTTGAGGGTCATACTAAATGTTTATTGAGATTTTTTATATCAGAGGAGCGATTAAATTTTTCTTAACAAAAAATCCCGCCTCTCAGTTATTATTATCTAATATTCAATGGATATTTAAAAAAAAAAAATTGGTCATTAAAATATGATTACATTAAAAAATTATCCTAAAACTTTTTAAATAATTATATTATAGATTTTAATGTTTTATTGCTCATAAATATTTTTTAGAAGCCATGAGCGAGCAATAAAATGACTACACTGAAATGGAACCAAATTTCCTCAGATAAAAAACCGCCTGCATGCCAATCATTATTATATGATCGTCGTGAAAGATAGTATCCCCAAGTATCAATAGATAAAAATATGTTTTTTTTTATCGACATTGACTTAGAATTCTCATACGTACGTAGCTTTCAATCCTCATAAGTATATATTACCTGGATTATTTGCTATTCGAGTAATTATATTCAGTCAAATCTAACGACGAATATATGCATTAAATCGGAAGCAATGATAATGTTTATGTATTGTAAAAGAAAAAACTCACTTTTCAGCCTCGAAAAATTTGAAGATTTCAACACGCATATTGTTTTATGACTGTTTATATGTTAATGTATTTTTCTAATCCTCACACACTTAATTTTCACAGTTATAACACACCTAATTAATTTGCAATCCGAATATTTATATTCAATCAAATCGAACGATGCACATGACAAAATAATACAAATTATAGTCGCGTAGCAAAATTATTTATAACTGTTGTCACGTTACTGCCGGCCATCTTGTTTTATATTTGAATGCTTATTTTTCATTGGTCGAAACAACAGAATTCATTACCGAGCAAATATAATTTTTATTTGTATTATTATAATTAAATATATTTCCTTTGTTTACGTGTATTATTATATTATATACACGTTCATATAAAGCGATACGATTTACAGAGCGTATATGTAAGATGTCACGCTTTAATATTATTTAGCAAAGTTGCAAACTATTTTTGAATTAAATGATTTAAATTATGTAAAATGTGGTAATTAAGATAAGTTATAAAGTAATTAAAAATGGTGCAAAACTATTTGGCAATTATATAAAATTAAAAAAGTTACAAACTTATTTTTAAATCATATAAAATGGTACGTTTTATAATTATTATTATCTAAGCTGCCAACTCGTTTTTAACTGATTCAAAAATTCAACAAAATTTATTCAAAAATGGCTCTATGTTAAGCAATAGTTAAATATTACGAAAATAGTCGTTTACTTGGGGCGCAATTTTTCGATCACTTACGCAGTAGTGCGGGAACAGTGGTTAATGTGTTTTAATTGAACTTGCACGTGCAAAATTTTCGGTTGCAGAGAAATTGATTTTTGGTACTAAATAATAGCAAAGGTAATCTATACTATAATGTTTTATAATATTACCGAGCTATATTTATTTTATTAAAAAAAATATAATTCGTCGAGGTCTGATTGTCCAAAAAATAATCTAAGAATGTCAATAATTTTTTGAGAAACTTTTTAAAAAAGTCCGTTACATCTAAACTAGTAACACAGAACTCACGGGTTCGAATCACCGCAGCAGACTCACATTTTTATTTATAAAAAATGCGCTATTATTAAAAATAAGCCCTAGCTGCAAAATTATATGTATTGGTTCTAATTTAAAATACATTTCCTACTGGAAATAATAAAAATATGCAATTTATATATGCACCCTTTCCTCCCCTTCAAACCCATATGGAGCAGAACTGCATAATATAATAGAATTTTATAATATAATAATAAAATTGTGTTATTGTAGTCAGGTACGACGAACGCGTGGTCTTTTCCTTGAATAGAATTTGCTCATACTGAACATATATTTTTATACATTTTCGTTTTTTGAATATATACATATATGGCATATTGGTATCTGCACTTTAACTTAATATAAAACTGCTCTTATCTTAGGTTGTTTAGATATACTATATATTATAAATAAGGTAGTGTCCATTATTTTTTGACGCATACCATCTCATTATTTTGTTGTTTAAATGTAAAATGTTTATCAATTTACAATATAAATACAATTTTTTCTTATCAACGCAGTAATAACGTTAACGTTATTCTAGGAAGTTGATATTTCACTGTTGCGTGTTTAGGGTTAAATAGAATAAATTTAGAGGGTATGCGTATCGGATTTCGTATAAAAATATTTTAGCCTGTATAAGCGACACCCTAATGTAGATAAAGGAGAGATCGTTTAGGTCATGGCAAATCTTCAAACCGTATCAAAGCTCGAGCTAGCTCTTGGTGATTTAGAGGTGTGGCGTTTCTTTACACTGAAAGGCAATTGGTTATAGCAATCCCACATACGTAAAGAATTGAGATCCTACTGCAGGTCGAGGGAATCTGAAATCGACTGCACTTTCTTGAAAATTTTCAAGTCATCTGAATATAATAAAAAAATTGAATCTGCTTCTATTGTCATTAATGAACAATAGAAGCAGAAATGGACCCAATTGAGGTACTCTAGTAGGGGTCTTATTTATTCACAAGTAAAGCATGATTAACTTTATCGAATGCCTTTTCAAAATCTGTGTATATAACGTCACTTGTACACCAGAGTCTAATAATTGTGAAACACAGTTAGAAAAAATCATAAGATTAGTGACAGAAACCATGTTGCTGCTCGAGAAGCATACACCAGTAATGATTAAAAATGTATTTATGCAATACAACTTAAAATAATTGTACTTAGAACATACACACAATTAACTAATTCGGATTTATAAGTTACAAATATATCCAAATTGCTGTAAATCGATTTTTCTTTTTGAAAGTCAAGAAAATGTAAACGAAAAACACCTATTTACAAAGCGAAAATATTTCAAGTATTTTGTTTATAAACTGCTATTTTAATTTAAGAAAATTCCAAGACTTAATTAGCTAAGCTTAAAAGATTATAATATAAATAAAATCTAACATTAAATATATTATTTGTCGATATTACTTATTGATACTCATTTCATAAAACTGCAAATACTATAATATATTAATTTCGTAAAAAATCGTGCTTTATTGAGCTCTTAAAAGTATACCATCCATTCATAAATTCACAATCTACAATCTCATCCTAATGCGGATATATAGTATGTGTTTTATTATATAATATGTACAATAATAGCAGCAGGAAAAATATAAAATGTTCACCAGACGCATAAGTCAATGTTAAGAGTGGTGAGGGGTTTTAAAAATGTACGAAAGCGGAACGGCCTGGGGTATTGCGATGGTATGCGAGAAGTATGGAAGTATATACTCCCTACAGAGGACTTGACTCCATATAGCTCCATGTAATAAATGAAGCTTATTCCTCAAGCCCGAAGCTAGTGTCTAATGCGCTCCATTACTTACTTAATGGCCGAGGGCTGCCGACTGCTTCGAGAAAACATCGAGACTTTTTAAAAATGCCATCTATATTTCATAAATCCATTATTTACTCCATCTGTTGTAGTACCATTTGTTACATTATATATTATGTTATATAATAATAAATTGTTTGTAATACAAAAAGAAATACTATTCCATTCGACACTATATTAAATAAGGAATAAGGAGACAGTCAGAGATATACATTATTTGTGGCTTTATTTTATTTTTACTTATGTACGACTATATTTATTATTGATTGTAATTGAATATGATACTTAGTATCATATTACATTAGTTAAAGCTGTTTAGTCAAACATACGTATACATAAAATTGATTTGCCATTAACAAAAAAATATTTGTATTAGAATCTAAAATAGCTTTTTCGACTATTGATAAATACATTTTTTCCACAAATTGATTTGCGAGGGGCTGATTTATTTTCTATGGACAAAAAACTAGGTAGTAACACTAACGCAACCGTGGCAGAGGGCAACACATTATTTGCTGGACCACGACCGGCGGCGCCTCGTCCGCCGATCATCTGTATTATGATTTAATAATCATGTAACTAGCAATAAACTACTACTGCAGCGACCCAATTTGTGTTTAATTTATACAAATATACTGTCAAAAATTATAGTCGTAATTTTATTATTAATCATTTTTATGGCAGAATACAAGTATTTGTGTTGCTATGATATTGATATTGTTATTATAAATAATAAAAATATTTTTAACATACTGATTTTAGCAAACAGCATTCAATTGGAAAATTGCTGTATTTTACTAACTGATTCATCATAAATCTTTCGTTGCAACATGCGTTACAACGAAGTAAGAACAATCAATGCCTACTAAGAATATTTCAGAAATTTGCATTGACTTTTTTTAACAAACAGGGTTTATCCGCCATACATTCAGAATATTTTTGTATTTTCATAGTTAATTTATCAGGAATCTTCCGATGCAACAAGACTCAATGCGTTTACATATTTAATACATTACGGTCCGATCACGCGTTTTCGCGGGTTACAAATAATATACATGTAAGAATATACTGCGAACGTAGTAAAGATGTAAACTTTTATCAAAAGATGGCAGTATATACATTTATAATTATTTTTAAGGTTTAAAAAAATACATACATATATATACAATCAAAATATCGGGCTGTAATGCGTTAACAACTACTATGAAAATTTCAAAGGTTAATATAATAATATAGCTCAGAAATTGGTTGATTGTGTTTTACTGGTTTATTTATTGTAAATATTCCGTTGCAACATGACATTGTTAGCCTGGTTTTTTACAAAGAGGTAAAAAATAATCAACTAATACTAAGTAAGTAGTGAGAGAGCAGACTGAAATCAGTCTGAAAATCAGTGAGTATAATTTTATAATTTTTCAACTATTATTACTGCAATTGATTTTTTTAATAATTTATTTCGATATTTTTTCGTCAGATTAAAAAATCTGATTTGTGATAATCGATCTGAATTATAATTATATAATAATTATTAGTTCCGATCTTTTAAACACGATAGTAATTAAAAAAGAAATCTCAGATCTCTCCAGAATTAGTCACCGACTTGTAAAACTCTCTGAGGAAATTTACTATACATAGTATATTCGAAACAAGCCAAGAATATTTGATACACCCATTTTAATTAAGAAAAAATGTAAAAAATATGAGCAATTTTTATTAATGTATATTTTAAAATTTTACTTTACAATTTAAAAATGGAATACTTATAATTTTTGCGTCTTTATAAATCATAATTTGGATAGAGTTTTTAAATTAATTCTATATATTTTGTAATCATTGTCAATTGTATATAAATATTTCAATTAAAAACAAAATGAATTTAAACAAATAATTATTTTTGAAAAAAATATTATTTAATTATTATAAATATTTAACTGCAATTTTTTTACCTTATCAACCCTAACATATTATTTTTTCTTAACATATACATATTTATTGTATAACATATAAAATTAAAACAATTATAAATTTAAACTTTAAGTAAATTAATACATATAATCCTTATTGTTTCTTTTAATTAATTAAAATATAAAATAAATGTAGAATTAATGTAATACAATATATAATTATATTCCAAATTAATAGCACAAGGCAATCTGTTTTATTATTTAAAACTTTATAAAGCAAGATTTAATATTTTAAAATTTGACGCTCAAAACTTTTTTACAGAATATTCAATGAAGATAATAAGTTATTATAGTCTAAATATTCAATGGAGATTTTCAGGTTGTAATTAAAATATTCTAAAATTCATGTTTAACTTTCTCAAATATAAAATATTGAGTGAAACAATATTTTTATATGGGTTAATAAAAAAACTTGATCGGTTATATTAAAATGTTTTATCGTTCGATATTTATCAATATTTATATTTAAATTTTGTTGAATATATATTATTTAATAAGCAATTACTTTATGTATTTAAAATTATTAAATACTGTTTTACAAAAATCTGCTAAATTATAATGATTAAATAGCGTATCAATAGAGTGACAAGGGACAGTTAAGTTAAAGTTATGTTTAAATTAATTTACTATTAATTAAAATACCGCTCCGAAGTTGTTCGTTGATTAATTGAAATTATATTATAAATAATTCCAACATTGTCAGACTTTGTTTGTTTGAAGTATTGTTACACGCTTTGTGCTAATGTAATTTGTAACTGTACCTAAAATCCGTAACAGATGACGGCACTTAAAGAATTGATAAACAAAACTGATTTTGATAAACACCTTTAATTAAAAATAATTCTCTTCAGATTTTGCAAGCAATGAAAATGTTTCTGGGAATTGAATTTCCTCGGAATTTCATTTAAATACTGTTCGCTACGTTTTCTGAATAAACAAACGCACAATATTCCATCCAGATAACGCTTATGATTTATGGCCATTACTTCGACTTATCGCAGAAATGAGCAAAAATGGTAACACTTGAAACTCGGCAAACGATCGGCAGTGAAAAAATACTTTAGCAAACATTTCCGACAAAACTCCCCTACTTTTCAATTCAATATGACGTGCTTGCAAATATTTTAATTTCGCATTTACTCTAAGGCTCTGATACATAAGTTAAGGAGTTTTCCCAGTTTTGTTTTTATTTACCTTTAAAGATTATTAAACAGCCAAGAGTAAATAATTGGCGAATGGGAAGAGATTGAATTTAATTTCCGCTCACCACCTTGCCTTGGGATATTAAGAAGATAACTTAATTTCCTCCTCATAAATAATGTGCGAATTTCGTTTATTTTTTTTTTAGTGAAAATTTGAGATGTTTTCTCTCAACGAAGCGAACAACTGACGAGCAGGTCAATTAGAGTATTTTTAATTAGCACTCAAACACCGCTCCGAGCTATTCCCTTGGGATTCTCTATGAAAAAGGGTTGATGCCCGAAGGGCACGAAAGCACTCCAATTAGCAATTATTCTCGTTCAATTTAATTATAACATCGATTATAATATCATCGTTGTTCTTAATTATGGTTGGTATATCTATACTATAAAGGTGTAAGGTCATTTTGCTAAATTTAACTTAAATTTGTTTGAGTACTTAAGATATTTTAATGATTGGAATTTATATTTAATAGTCAAATAGTTTGATTAAAAAATAAATTATCTTGAAAGCATTTAGAACTTTTCTTTATTTAATTTTAAATACAATTATTAATGAACGCAATACATTTAATGAGCCTACGATTGCTTAGTATTTTATAGTTTCATTAAAAAAACGACATTTCATACCATTTATACACTTATTATTACATTATTTTCATTGTCTGCAAATATTTTATAAGATCTACGTGAGGTGGAAAGTACGCTGCACTGCGTAGCTCCGCTTGGTTTGATTGTGACTAAACGCTCGTCTGTTTCAAGTCGGAAGCGAAGTGATTTATACTATTTTAGAGTTCAAAAAAGTCCTTTGCCTTTTTATTTTTGATTATCTGGCCAATGCAATGATTCGGCTTGGAAACTATTTGGTATTGCCTACTAAACATCTAATTATTAAATTTTGCGAAATCATAAAAAGCATTGTTCATCATCAGGGTCAAAACATTACTTGATTTTTTTCAATACACAAATAAATAATAAACAACTTTCTGAATGTTTTAAGAATTAAAAAAAAAAAAAAAATTCTCGACAAATATGAAATAATACAAATATTCAAATAACGAATAATATTAAAATAATGGGTAAATAAATTTGGTATTAAGAAATAATATTTGTATTAGGAGTCTCTAATTTCAATCATAGTTCACCGACCGGTCGGCTTTGGTATTTTGGTACCGACGATATCTTTTGTTCAGTACTTTCTGGGCAAAGTGCATTTCTGAGGCAACAAAATATGCGAGTATTTATTGTAAATTTTTCGTTGTATTATAAAATAACAGTCGTAAGCCAAATACTTTAGTAAAGTAAAAGTTTTAAAGGCTTTTAGCAAATTAATGCTGAATACTAAATTGATAATATATTAATCTTCAGTTAATACATGTACATATATATATTTTTATTTAAAAAAAATATTTAATAAGATGACATTAGAATTAATTGGGTTTTTTTTTTAATTTTACAATATTTGTATAAATAATTATTAAAACTGCTATTTATTAGGCCGCCCAACGGAAAATTTTCTCACAATCCAATATGTATAATATGTTATTTAACAATTATTATTTTTTTCTATGAATTTTATTAAAAAAAATTATAAAGTAACTAACACGTATAATACAATACATATAGCATGACACAAAGCTTAAAATTTACATGCATAATATACCAAAAATAATTAGTTACTCAATTTCTCTGTTTTTTTATATATATTGGGAAAATAAATAAAGTCCTCAAAACATAAATATAGTCTCAAGATTAATTTATAAAAAAGTCTGATCTTCTAGCTTTTTATACTAATGTTATAAAAACATCGATAATATCATAACAATATATAGTTACTAATACAAATTTAGTCAAAAAAATACTATTCAGAAAATACTGTCGTTTCTGCAAAATTTACTCTTTTCGTATTTTATTTATTATTTTTTTATACAGAATCAATCAAATAAAGATTGATTTTTTAATGTGAATAAAAAATATCATTATAAATAATTTGATTATTTGCTATGGAAAGAATTACTGGATCTGAAGTTATTAAGGAAAGCAAAAATTTAATATGTTTTTAATTGGATTTATGAAATTTTCTTCATATATAAATACACAGCCCATTAAAAATAATGATCTGTAGGATATTTACTCTAGCCATACGTCGATATTTAGATATTAAATCCAGAAAGTTTAACAAGCAAAAATATACAGTTGAAAAATAGTATGAAAAAATACCATACTTCAATTAATATATACGACGATATTTTTTTATGAATGCTATGTCATATTTTTTTAGTAAAATTTGATTAATTAAATGTAAATTTATATTTTGACTATGTTTCTTATCTCATAGTAATTTTTTTAAATAAAATATACGAACGCCAATGTTATTATATATCTATATCAGAAACATATATTTATGGTGTGACTAAAAAATAACGAGAATATTTAGAATATTTTCACTTAAATTTCAATTAAATATCTGACTATTAAAATAGTTATATTATATCTGTATAACGAATATTCAAAATTGAAACTTCACAATAAATTGCATATAGTCACAGTAAGGCCCGATAAAATCAATACTCTGTATAATCAATTCATTTATAAAATATGTAGGTACATAGCATAATACGTATCGCAAGTCAACCCTAGCGATTTATTACATAAGAGGCATGATCGAATCGGCGGAATGCGAACGCGTAATCACGTTTCAAGATATAGTACAATAATACAAAGCAATTTGTTCTGGTACGACATAGTCAAAAGCCTCTCGATGTGATTGTCAACGCAACAAATACTACACGATCCTATTTACTGTTCTGTCCCTTCAAAGGAGGTATGTACCTACGATAATGCCTATTGATCCCAATGCGAAATACCTCCGACCGTATTTGATTTGCGGAGGTCGACAAATTTAGCCAGTCTCCCATCTCATTAATGCCAAAGTAGATAAATTAAGCTCAAGGCAGGCGAGAGGGAAAACATTTCCAAGAAAAAATAAAGCAACGATCACTTTCGCGAGGAGTTTCCAGGAAATCGAATCGTCGTTCAATTACAATATATCATGTATCCCGGGGCGGTCCTGTATCGCAGGAAATTTCGTTTCGGACGGAAATTGCATTGCCACGTAATATATTATGTATTATTATGTATTAAAGTGTCATTTTAAAAATAACGCTGGGTTCGTGGTCAAAATTTGATTGCTTATAGTTGGCAATCAATCAAACTGTAAAAGTAATCATATGATTTTTTTAATAAAAACATACTATTGTAAAAATACGTTACAGAGTAGATGACAATTTACAACATTTTTATTGTCACAAAGATATATAGAACAAGGGTTTTTAACAATTTTATTGCAATGCCATTTTATAAAATATATTATTTATAAATAAATTCTATTATGGCAGAATTAACTTTGGAAGTTAAATTATTTGTGTATAATATAAATAGTATTATATTGACTTATTTTATTGAAATTAATTTTATTTTAATTCAAGAATTGTTCTAATATTATTTATTTATTTAATTATAATACTAGCTTTAGAGAAAATGTCAATGTGTGGACAAAGGACTCCAAAGAGCTAAGATTCTTGATGAAGAATAAATGCTGAATGAATTTTGCTGTAGGTACCATTTTTTTCAATACAAAATTTTTTAATCATTTTGATAATAAAATATATTTATATAATATACCAAATTATAATGAACCATATTTGTATTATAGTTTAACCGTATTTAAAGCTAACGTTTCAACTACATAATAAATTTGATGCAAAAATTTTTTAAGGCTACTTCTTCAGTTAAAATATATTGTATAACTATTCCTAACTTCTCTAATCTTTATTTTGCTAAATAAAATTTCAATATATATTTTTAAATCAAAGATTCAATAACTTGCTTTAAAATTTTATCTTTATTTTTCAATGTACTCCATAGATAAACTATTACATGCTTATTTCAGATGAATCGTTAGCTTTTCGCTAAAATATCTAGTGTTAAAAAAAATCAATGATTTCGATTTTCCTATTTTTGCTATTTAAAAAAATCAATTTTTACTTTGAGCAATTACAATTATACATAATAATTCTTTATGCTATGTATTATAATATTTAAGATATTATAGTATATTATTCAATGCTAAGTTTATACTCTTAAATAAAATAACTTTACAAAAAAAATATAATCGAATGTTTTATTGATATTTTGGACGCGTAGCTATATATTTTACTTTATTGTGATTTTAACACATGTAATTTCACTGAATGATAAAATATGATAAAGTATGATAAAAACTAAAAAAAGCGTTTCAAAAAAAAATTGCAAAATAGAAACAAATCCTTTTTCAATTACAATTTATAATGCAATATAATATCATTAAAAGTTAAAGTCTCACCAAAAATAATGTTTACCTAAGATTATTTAGAATTTTGTATAGTAACCATAATTTTTGTTATCATAGTATGTTCATATATATAATATATTTTTTTTAATCGTTATTTTTATCATATTTATATTGATGGGATTGGAGTTATAAATTTAGTTTTATCACATGTAATTTTTAAGTATTTTGGGCATTATCGATTTTATTTTTCTTGTCAAAAAATATTTATAGGGTTCTTTACAACATATAATACAATTTTTTTTTTATTATTAAATCATCCATTGTAACCTGACAGGCGTAAGCCAAATGCGCTACAACGGGCAAATATGTACCAACTGAATAAAGTCAATCAGACCTACAAGTAAGTATTACCCACCAGACTGAAAAGCTGGGAATTGGTGACATCTATATTATTATTTATAAATTAGCATGTGCTATACAATTTATAATCAATAGATGTTACTGCAGCTGGGGCCGTTTTTTTAATAATAGCGCATTTTTACATATAAATAAAAGTGTCGCTGTCGGGGCTCGAACACGCAATCTCAGAATTACTAGTCTGAAAAACATCACCCAAAATTATAATTTTTGGTATCAAGTAATCAGTGGCGTAGCTATGGGGGGCGGAGAGGGCGGGTCGCCCCGGACGGCACTTGCTTGGGGGCGGCTAATTCGCGATGGGATCGTCTAGTGTAGTTCTTACCCTGAATGCACTAAAATATATATAAATCCACGAATAACAAGAACTTAATAATAACCAATTTATTATTTTAAGAAATGCTAGTTTTATGAATCTGCAAAAAATGTATGGGGGGGGGGGGCGGCAATTTTAAGGATCGCCCTGGGCAGCACATACCCTAGCTACGCCACTGCAAGTAATGTTTTAATCGTCCCTTAACGTTTCCATGTTTTAATTTATTGAAATTTTTTTTAACACATTTTTTGTACATGTTAATTTTATTAAATAAAAATATAGATATAAATGATAAATAGATAACATTAAAAAACAACTAAAATTCAATCAGATTATCACCATATATTAGATATCACCATTTTTTTCAAACTTTTTCTATGTCAAATCATTTCAAATCAATACATTTTTTTTAACAATATTTTTCTTATTTTATATATAAATATTTTTTAAATCAGATAATTTTTGTTTAAGAAATATTAAGAATAGAGAATGATATTTAAATGAAAGATGTGAATATTAAATATTTAAAATAAAAAAAAAACAAACAAAAACCTGATGATTTTGAAAACATATTGTACAAAAATGTTCATTAAGGGGTTGAACAAATAATGAATCGACAAAAAAAATCTACCTAAATTATCAGGTTAGCAAATCAAAATATTATTACCAAAATAATGTATATATTATATATGTATATACATAAATTAGATACGAGCTCCAAATATTTGTTAGGAAAATGATAATAATAATAACTACTAAAGCATAAGCTAGTAAAAAACTATACAAATCATTATTTTTATTGTAGTTTTAAAAGACAGAATGGGTATATAAGTGCTTTCAATTTTTACATATAATGTAAATAAAAAAAATTGTAGATAACATAGTTTATTTTACTTCTATTGTGTAGAATTTTAAAGTTTTAACAAACGTAATTATATTAGTCAAATAAAACTTTTTAATGAAGCATCGTGTATTTTATTTCTCAAAGATTTTTGCCCTTATCGAATAAGTAATATCAATTTACATACACAGAAAATTATAATTGGTTTAATTCATACAACGCAAATATGTTTACGCTTTAGACGCTTTTGATTAAAAGCTAAAATTAATACGCTTATTTGATCACAAAACTTTCACTCGAACGCAAACTTCCATAGGCAAATTTTAATTAAATCCTATCTAATCGAAAATCAATTTACATAGGCGAAATAATATGTATAACTAAAATAGATACGCTAAATTGAACTGTGTATCACTTAAGCCACAATACAAACACAAGAACTCTTTGAAACAAATCACTATTTTGAAAAGAAAAAGCAAAATAAACCATCTTTCGTATTCCGCCTTCGACTCAGCGGTTGCAAACTAGCGGTTAGCGTACCCCCATGGGATACGGGAGCCCCAATTAAATGGTACGTGAGATAAATACTAACGTTCGTTTTATACTTTACTGAAAGCTTTAAAAGGGTTATATAAATGTATGAGATCCGTCAATGAAATATCACTACTGGGAATTGAAAACAAAGTATAACAACATAATTTTCAGTTTAACCGTATTGCTATTATTTTTCGATTCGATTTAGAATCGAAACTGATTTAATTACATTTATCCCTAACCGAAAGCTGTGTAGACAAGGTGGCAATCAAGTTGTGGGAAAACCGCGATTTCCCACAGGGTGTGAAATGTTCACGGAACGCCCGGGGTTGTTTATATTCTGTGTAATTTTGTGCACACACATACAGCGTGTTCCGAAACAATGTGTAATGGTGAAATAGTGAAACGTTGACTTGTGAAACCGACGTGTCATTATGCAAAGTCAACGAGTTATTAACTAATATATGCGCCAAAATACTTAGTCCGATTTTAACGAGCGTGGAACTGAAACATTAACATTTATGCTAAATGAATGGTGAACTATGATAAAGTAGCTTTAGTAATAATTTATGAAAAAAAAGAAGAGCATTATTCTCGCGAAGCTAGTAGCAATATATTTTTTTAATATTATATATTTTAAAAATGAAAGAAATATAATTAATAAGGTCTCATAAATGTCTTGGTGCTTCTTTATAAGATTAAGAGAAACAGCTAAATTTTTACTACTACAGATTGTCCTAGAAATATTATTATATAAATTCACATCTTCGGACATCATTCTATATTTATACTTATCAATCCTTATTTTTTAGTATTAAATCGATAATCGCAATTTATAGCATTGGACTAATGGTATAAATCGTTGACTCTAATTTTAATTTTTTTTCAATTTCTATTATGTCTAAAATATCAGAATTGGTGATTATTATATAATATTTAATTCTATCGATCATCACAGATTAAGTTTTCCTGTATTTACCTAATCTCGCAGATAAATAATCAAACAAAATCAGAATATATTGTGCATATATTGACTGTAAGTTGTTATAATAGCTTATTTTTTTAGTATTTGTTGATTGGGTTCACCCCGTTCTAACGTATTGGGCTAACGCTTGTCATGTTGCAACAATGTTTATGGCAAAAAATAAATAAATATAAATATTTAGTTGTACACTTTATTTTTTTTATATTTGACTGTTGTACTAATGTTTCGTATAAAATAAAATATCATTTTATTTCATACAAAAATGTCGAGGCTTATTATTCTAAAATTATTTTGAAAGATTTGCAATAAATTAAAATATATAATATTTTATTTATTTTTAATTTCTTACTAATTCAATCACTTTTAATATTTCTGGAATATCCAACCATTTCAATTTTTCAATCATATTTTACAAGTAGTGAAAATATTTTAACTATACTCAATTTTGTATTTTTTGCAACATATTCTAATCTTATTCATAAAGCATATTAAGCGATATTGTTATATTTTTAATAGATCCCAACTGCTGTAGCTTTTAAAACAAGCAGTGGTAGAAATACGCTAAATTCACAGCTGCATGCAAAGCAGGTAGTGAGAGCGTTTATCTGCAAAGGGCACGGAATTCCGATTACAACTACGATTAAAGACCAACTTTAGTAGTTACAAAAAGCAAAAAAAAATTCATGTATATTGCTAAATATAAATCTATTTGCACAAAAAATGCATTAAATACCAAAAATATTAAATATGTAACTATATTATAATTATACAAATACATACTTAAGACATTGCGCATATAATTTTTGTCTAAATTACATTAATTTGTAGTAAGGCTTTGGGGTTCAGTTGTCCCCCTGTTCGGACGGCATATATATGCTATACTTTTCATTCACTTATTTTTATTATAAAACAGATAATTTAATAGTAGCTAGATATAAAAATAATGGCAGATTGTGTTTTTATATATGTAATAATAAAGTTACATTAAAAATAAATAAAAATCAGCTGTTTTCTATGTATATAAATGAAACTTATTATTTATATTGTATTTTATATGTACGTTCTAGTTTATTTAACGTTGCATTTTACAATTGCCTATTAATTAATTTAAGCTAGGGTACATGTATATACAAATTCGAAAATTCAATCTATTTCCGTATATGCTAAAATTATATTACGATAAATATGCTACAGGGAAATTCAATTATAAATCCAAAAGTATAACACATATAGTATATGTATGTATATACACTTAAAACAATTTCTACAAAATCGGTATAAATTAATTGAAATACATTGCTATCAAAACTTTTAATTAATTGCTAAAATCAATAAAAAGTGATTATAAGGAAATTCAATCTAAAATATTTTCAATAAATATATACAAAATTAATAACGATTTATTTTAATTTTTATTTATGTATTCATATTTTTTTATTATCTTATTTTTAAATAGTTTCAATAAAACTGCTTTTTTATAAATACAAATAAATATATAGAAAACACATTTTTTGTATTCTATCACAATATATTCAGAAATAAAGAACAAAATAGATTTTTTTAGAAATCCAAAATGTTTTACTGGAATCCAAAATGTTTTACTACACTACACTCTCTGGAAGTTGGCCAAGGTTGACCAAGGACGGAGAATATAGTGGGTTACTTCAGTCGAGCTCGGTTCTGCCCGCTCTAAAATCTCTCGGAAGTTGTCCGAGGCTACCGAGAACGGGAGGTAAAGTGGGATTAATTCAGTCGACTTGGCCATCTTTGAGCGCTTCCGAACATTGTCGGCAAACGGACCGAAGTCGGAGCTGCTCTTTCGAGCGCGAGCGGTGAGATACTTCACCTTTCGCTCTCTCGCGTGTTAAGTGATCAGAGTGAGAGAGATAATGATATGGTTTTTCGCAAACTGAGATAGAACGAGTAACTCGGTTCAATTTCAGTATGCACGTAGGCGTCCTATGGTTAACACGCATGACAAGCGCTGCATCATGGTCAAGTTATAATACCACATGCTTATCGGAGACTTCAACAGATTCTTACTGACATCTTTGAATATTTTAGGGAACCAAAAGAGATTAATTATATTTTTGATAGTATATTCTTCTAACAGATATCGTTATTATATTTTTTTTCATATAAAATTAAATAATTAGTGGTACTTGATTTTGTTTAAAAAAATCGTTTCGAATATCCTTATGTATTTTCCTAGATCGGTTTATATAAACGTCACACCATAACGAATTCTTATTTAGAATCGATGGTGAAAAATTCTAGGATAGTCACCAATGTGGTGTTCGTATTCTGAAGTATAATTTTTATGCTTTATGGCATTTTGCAAAAGCCGACAAAGATTTTGCGTAAATTGAATATTTACGACCGAAAGTTTTCACTGATATTGTATTGGTGAGTGCCCACATAAACGTTTATAATTATCAGTAGCGTAATTTTAATAATATGTCAATTTAAAAATTGCGATTATTTAGCACATCTTTCGATCGCGCGCAAATATGCCAGCTGTACATGACAGCAGCCGCTGTGCGGACATCATTCACGCCCACCGTCCGGACGGCATATGAAATTTTTGTGGCAGTGTGGCCGCTACTCGGAAGTCGGCGACTTCGGTCGACTTCAGTTAAGCTTAGGTTCGGACAACTTCCAGAGAGTGTAGTGCAAGAATTACGTTATCAGAATTAAGTTATATTAAAACGAACAATCAGATCTTAAAATTTGGTCACATAACCTCGTCAATAATTTTTAGATTAGCAGTTGTCATAAATATTCCACTAGTTGTTATCTCGATTGTGCTACATTTTAGTATTTTTAATTTCTAAATAGATATAAATTGATTAAAATAAAATAAAACAAATATTAAACTAACATTTAAATATAAATTATTTGTTATTTATACAAATTTAGTAGTCCAGAGTGTTTTTAATTTTATTTTATAGTTCTTTACTTAATTACACACTATAAAAAATCAAGTTACATATTTAATTTATTAATATTATATTATTTGGATGTCTCTGTTATTAAATACTATTGAATCCAATACATAAACACATATGTTTATCATATTATAAATTATTGCAATAGATATAATAGCCAGCTTGCCACTTGGACTATTAGGTTTACTACTCACATTTTTACCTTAACCCTTATGTAACATACTCTATTTTATTGGTTCAACTCCACGGGGACTATCAAACTTTTCTATACTTTACATTTCTCTGTGCACCATCGCAAATATACAGGATGGCGCAAAAAATATTAATATTATCGTACGTATCTTACGAATTGTTAATGCTAAAGAAATCTATTTTAAGCATTATAATAAGCTTAACTAAAATATAATTTAATTACGCTTATTAAACATAGTGTATATAATCTATACATAATATAAATAGTTACTGTCATTTAAAAAATAACACTTAATTCCCTTCATCGGCGCTCTTAATAACCCTGACCATCGAAACAGCAAACCAAAGGTCTGAAACCCTTCTTGAATTCTTAATGTCATGATGGACATCGAAACAGCGTCTTAAGCGATCGTTATCTACTCCTGTGGGACCTTAGAAAACGGCCTCGATTTGGTGTTACCTAACTCCGAAACGAATCGTACTCATTGTCGGAAATCCCCGCCAGGGTTTCACTCCGCTTCATAAAATATGTATCGCAGTTGGCTTTTCCAAATCGGACCGCGGGGACCCATTTTGGGACTGTCGCGACGAGCAACGACCTCGGTTTCAGCTTTTAGAATAAAAATTAATTAACTTGAATACGTTAAAGTAATGCCATATTAAATGACTTCGAAATCTAAAATTGTAAATAGGCTAATAAATAGTTCTCCATCTCAAAAATATATTTGATCATAATAAGAGGCTGGAGGCGAATTTAACTATTTTTATCGTGTTTGTATCCTAGTGCCATTGAAGTACATACTTTTAAAAGTTGCTAAGGGGAGGTGACTTTCATTTCCGAGGTTTAAAGTGCCCTAGAGAGTTGCGATCACGTTCCTTATTCTTAAATAAATGAAAATGTTTTTATACCCCTATAATATTGATTTTGACAATGTACCACATCAACTATAAATGAAAATTTTAAATGTTAAAAAATAAATTTCCGTCGAAAAATATCAAGCTATTTAATTAAATTTAAGGAATTAGTATTGCAAAAAATATGATAGTGGAAAAAATGTTTATTTTATATGTAAAGTATTTATACAGAGAAATTTTTATTTTATAATATAATTTATTGCTCATGTAACAAGATAAAAAAACGACCCTATAAGTAGTGCGATCAAGATGAACAAACAAAACTAAAAATTAAAGAACATTTTTATTTTCATACTAGAAAATATTATCAAAATACCTCGCGAAACCACACTAACCCATTAAGCACAAAATGCCAAAATTCTTAAGAGGCTAAAGACAACATATTACTGGTTTTGGATCTTTAATAAAATGAACTCAAATTAGCAATATTTTTTTTGCTTAAATTGTAAAAGATTTTTTATAACCACTAACGTTATATTTTAAATTCTTATTTTTGATCAAATTGTTGTTAATAACAAATTGTAAACATGAAAATGGTTATAAGCTAGTTACTTGTACAGGAGATCCAATTCGAGTTTTTTTATGATGGCAGTACTGTAAATCAGACAGCTGTCAATAATCACGCGTGTTCAAAGTGTCAAATGCTAGTTTGCAACAACACATCTATGAAATTCGTTAAAGTTGTTAACAATTAAAGAAGCGTTAAAGATAGAGTTAGGTATGTGCGTTGTTGTGGCGCCTGCTCAGCTGAGAATATTGCTGCTATAAGTGAAAATATGGCCAAAGACCCAGAATTGTCGATTCACAACTTTTGGGGCTTATCTTATGGCTACCTTTGGCGCATTTTTCAATATGAAATTCAGATAACACAAGAACTGAAGCCCAAAGACAGCGAATAATTTACGCAGATTGGGTCTTAGAGCAGCAGGAAGTTGATGATGATATTTTAATGAAATATATTTCTCTGATAGGGCAAGGAAAATTCTCATGCGTTTTACGTGAAACCATTCCATGCCCAAAAAATGACTGCTTGGTGCGCATTGTGGTCAGGCGGCGTCATTGGGTCTAATTTTTTTTAAAAACAATGAAAGTCGGACTTTAATAGTCAACGGCGAGCGCTATAGGCGCATGATAACCAATTATTTTTGGCATCAAATCATGTGGTTACTATCATCCACACGTTGAGTGCAACCGGTCACTCGTGCGCCGAAACTCCTAAGCCTGATGCAACCGTGGGAGGAGGGGTTGTGCCCAAGGACCTTCCGCATCGAGTGTAACGTTGGATGTTTTTAGTTGAAAGTTTCCAGGTCACATTTATGGCGATATGTAGCAATCAACCACTCGATAACTCACCCTCGACCAATCCCGTACGCAGATCAATCAACCAATCAGAGAAGCCGGACGAAATATATTCACACGGGGTCAAAAACCCCAGTCGACACTTCATCGGATCGAACACCGCAGACATATCGACCACGCTACCTTCCCGACACGGACCAGCATCCAGATTCGCCGAGACCACTATATAAAAATCAAGACCCGGAATTCTAACTCGGACATCGCTTTCCAGAGATACCTAGCCGACTAAAAACACCACACATTATTTCACGTTTTAGTAAAGTCAACTCGCCGCCAAGATCATGCGATTTAACATAGTAGAGTAACGCTAAATCGTGTCTACGCCGAGAATCCCGAAACGTTAAAGCACCTAAAAACCAACATCCGCCAAGTTATAACCGCGTTACCGCTCGAAATGTACGAAAAAATTAATGGATATTACATCGAAAAGATCGGCTGCTATAAATGATCCAGAAGAGTTCATTTTATTATTTTTTTTTATAATTTATAAAATACTTCAAATGCTCAATTAATAAAAAATCAGAAGATATCCTTAAATTTGTGTTGTTTTTTTAGTTGAATCACCCTCTATATTGTATATAATTAATATGTTTGTAAAATGAAACTTTTTAATAGAGCCAAAAAATGCTAGACAATGGGGAAATTGTGCAAGCTCAATGTTTGAATGTCAGAATAAACCGAATTGGTTAAAAATATCATTTTAACAGACGTGCGAAAAAATTGTTTGAAATAACAATAGATTTATAGATGTTAAAATATGATCCAAAAACTGAATTGAATGAGAGAAATGTATCATGAAGAATTATTTTTGTCAGAAGAAAACAGTCCTCAGGTACATTGCTGATTACACCACGATGACGCACACGAGCTTTTGGTGAAGATAAACAAAAGTATAATTTGATTCGTGCGCCGCAGCGCAAATAAGTTTGGAATTCTATGGAGATTCACAGTTGCAACGATGCCACGTCCTCAAAAACAATTATTTTGATACCGCATACAAAATTTAATAAGCAAACACTCACGACAAAACCAGCCGTGCTATTTGAAATTTTAATGACGTGTTCAAAGGCTCGCATGGCGTCGGCATGGCTGCACAGCGAAAAAGCACAGGGGCGCATCGGGCGTCCTAAATATTTATTTAACCGTAATTTTCCAGGTGACGTAATATTATATATATTTCCCTATTGCCAGACAATGCGAGGCGAGGTGGGTGGGTGGGAGGACACAGGGGTGGGGCCGGCGGCAGACACGGTCGATATCCCGGCTCCTACCCTCGTCGTCACCTTCCGAAGGATGCCGACCTGTACACGGTGACGTTGCCGTCGTGTCGCGTCGCCCCATCGTCCACGGGGAAAACTATAATTCGATTTATGACAGGGTACGAGACAACAGATCAATAGACATTGTGATTACGACGGAGAACCTTACGATGTAATATGCGGAGTTTAAGTGAATGCAATCAGGCTTTTATCTGTATAATGTGATCCAATTTAAAATTATAGGTAATGTATAATATGTACTGATATACTGGTCCGACTCTGGAAAAAAATCATAGCAAGAATATATGTATAAAAAAAGTAAAAACCAACCTGAAATAATGAATATGAAATAAATTACAATTGTTTGAGATTTATTTACTGATGTATTTTAGGTATAGTTCCTTTAGCGCTTTTTATACATACAATAAATATAAGGAACGGAACATTGCCTTCAAAATCACCCACTTTCTAGTACTACTTTTACAATAAACATTAATATTCAAAAACTCCATACCTATACAACCATCATTAGTAATTGAAAAACAAAAAAGCTTTTGTTAATAGTATTTTCTAATAAGGCTAAACGCACGTCCCATTTTCATATGATCGTCACATATTTTTCGTAAATATGTCAAAAAAAAATGTAAATAAAGATTTTCGAAAAAACAGTAGATTTTACTGAAATATTACCTGAATGAACAGAAGTAGTTTTTATTCAAAGACATAATTTTTTTTGCGTGAATAATAATTAAAACCTCGAAATTTTATTTACGGAAAATAAAATAATATCCCATTTTTGTCGCAAGAAAATATAGTCAACCTACGTATAATCTAATCACACACGACATGGATAGACAACATCTGGTTTAGTTGTTTCGCCAGTGGTTTGTATAAAAAAGGTCATTGTTAAAGGCTCGTTTTGCTATCTATTTTTTCGAAAGCACAAGACGGCGGTGTATCTCTACAAAAGGATTCACTTCCATCCTATTATCTCAATCTGACACTTATTTTTAGAAGTCTGCATGGGTTTTGTATGGCGATTCCTCCAGAAAATTGTATAATTCCTTGAAAAAATCATAAAAAAATTAAAATGAATCGAATATTTCTAAAATAAAATGATGACTGTTAAACTTTGATAGACTTTATAGTGACTAGTATTTGCTGCACCAATTCTTTGGCATACATTTACATGGTTATCGATAAAATGTTTGTCGGGTTCATCAAAATAATCACGCTTTAATTCACAATTGGACAGGTCCAACACGGTCGAGAAGCTTCTAGTCAAATTAACAGGCGTAAGAAACTAAATATTATGCTATTAAATCATAAACGCCGATTAAAAGCAAATCAAAATAGTTCCAGTTTCAACAAAAAGACAAAAAGGGGTTCCTTGTTAAAATGGAACACCACCGTGAGAAAACTTTTTTGCATATTAAGTCATAAAGTACTCACTATAATCGCTGTCGGAAATGCATTGAAATAACACGTGCTACTTGAGGATTGCCTTTTCGGGAATTGCTCAATCCAATTGTAACCTGCATGAATGACCGGAAAAAAATCTGAATATTTTCATACACAATTTATAATAGATCATAGACCTATTAGCAACCCGCCTCCATTCTCGATCTAAGCCATCACAATGTCTTTAGAACATATATTTTTTTATTTACCAATATAGTCACTATGGATCTGTGCCTGTGAACTATTTTTTTTATTTTACATTATATAAATCTCACTTTTGGTCTTTTTCAGCATCTAGCACTCTCAAAGATAGTGATCTTAAGATAAGGGATAATTTCACTAATTTTTTTATCATTATCAGTCACCTTTTATAATGTAATTAACGATGTATTTCAACTGCATGGAATAAACTGATCACTAAACGAATCTATTTTAAGAGATACACGGCTATTTTAAGCACACAATACAAGCACAATTTTATTGCGACTGAGGTCACATACATTCTAAAGAAAACGTCTGTATAATATATTATTTTAGTGGTTAAAGTTACATTGGACTATTATCTATATTTATTGTAAGGTACCAGTTTCGGTTATCTATATTTTACTGATAATTTTGTTTTGAATCAGAAAAACCCGTAAATTTATGGCAAAGTAAAACTTGTCTACTATAATACACGATAAACTCATTAAGCAATTAACAGCGAGGTCCAAGTCAAGGTTTCGTATATCCGACGAGCTACTTAGAAAGAATTCCCGGGTTAAATCTAACGTGGGCGTTTCTCGGTGCTGACCTTTACGCTTTTTTTTGTTTTCGTCGTCTATTATACACCCTTAACAAATATCAACTGGTTAATTGCGTCCTAGTTAGTCACTGCTTAATCACAATGTTATTCTAGAAACTTATTTATTATGTAGACAATAAAATTCATATAAATTGTATTCTATATTTGAGGATTGTTAGATAAATGTAATATTTAATTAATATGTTATGATTAATAATATGTTTAATATAAAAATGGCTGAAAAAATATATTATTATTTTCATATATAAACATGAACTTAAACAGCAGTTTCTATATATATATTATTCTTGTGCCACTAACTTAATTTATCATATTTTAGCTTCAATAAATTAACTCACATATTTGCCTAAACACGATACCTATTCTACCTTAACCTTATCTTATATTGCGTTACTATATTTTGATTTTAACCCGCTAATGTGGTTTTAATCTATAGCCGAAATTAGATTATCTCCGATTCAGTAGTTCTTGAACTATACAACCCTTGCGTAATGGCCGTAATCAAAACGTGGCTTTATATGATTAGGGATAATTTTATTACGGCCGTTTTGGCATAATTTAATTAAGCTTCGACGACAGGCCCTCGAGGGTCGATAAAATTATAAACCTCCCAATTAACATTCGACGGGCGCGCAACAGATTTTCTTGGACCTCTTTGAAGCCCTCTTTCGGACCTTTGGGCACAAAGGAATAAATTAACCGGTTGGTCCGATCGGTTGCGCTCTTTTCCACTACCAACGAAAACTGGGATTGGATGCGATCAAAAGAACAATTGATTTTACAGTAGGCTTTGCGCTCATTGTGCTTATTTGTTTGGGGGTGAGTTTTCGATTTTGTAACCCCTTCAAAGAGGCAGTCCAGTTTTGCAACTTTCGACTTAATGAAACGTTTTTGGAGTGTATTGGCTCTTCTTGCTTATTGAATTAATTTAGAAATTTAACTTAGTAAATAAAATGTTAAATATATACCTATATATAAGAAGGCTCAAATTTATTGTGCTATTTGAATGTTCTGTGTTTAAAGTTACCAATAATAATTTTCTATATTATGGTAAAATATAACGCTATATGTTTTTTAAGACTTTTTCGTAATTATTGTATATATAGCACTTAGACTTAAATTTGCCTATATTACAAACGAATTAATTTACACAAAAATCAATTTTAATAAATCAAGGAACTGATTAAAAATTACCACTGTATTACTATTTTATCACAAAGAAAAAATAACCTAATTCATATATAAACTCACAAGTTTTTTTCAGCTCCGTTAATATTTTTACCTTAGTTTTTAGACATCAAAATAAAAAAAAACGCTTATGCTTTGACAAAATATTTTTAATTTTATTGTTATGCTTGACCATGATTAACTATTTTCTCTCTAAATTTTAACAATTGATTTATGATATAGAAATTATATTTTTGTATGAAAATCGTTTTGCAAATAAGTGTTCATTATACAGCCTTGGCCATAATAATGGGGCACCCCTTAAAATGGCATGTAACTCTTTACAAGTGCATTGTCTGAGCGAATTATTTTAGTAGGTAGTTTCAACCGTAATTCTAAGGACTATAAAAAGATTTTTTTTGTTTTTAATTGCTCATTTGAGTCTTAAAAAAATATTGCAGGTCAAATTGTTTAATATTTAATAATTTATTTTTAAAAATAAATTAGTAAATAAAAAAAATTATAACAGCAAATAAAGGCCGAAATCACGCAATATTTTTGCGAGTGTTGGGTGCCCAAAAAGAGCAAGCGTGTAAGAATAAAAAAAATAGTTCACAGGCACACTCAATGCATGGAATCCACAATGACTATATTGACAAATAAATAAAGATATGTTTTAAAGACATTATGTTTAAGTCAATCTATCATGAAAAGCTCTATAAGTATTTTATAATACGATTAACTACTAATAATTGAAAGACCTGGGTTTAAATCTCATATGACCCCTAATATTTTATAATTATAATATCACTATTTATTTAGTAGGTGTTGATTGTGTTGACCCAGGTGTAACGCATTAGATTAATTCCTGTTTTGTTTCAACGGAAAATTTGCATCAATAAAAATACATTTTTTATCTATGATTCGCGTTTTTCTGGAATTTCTTAAACATTTTAAAAATGCCAAAAAACGCGAATTAAGTGATGCTAAAATACCTAATATAATTTTATTGCATTCGTATATTGCATATTATTAACTGAATATATCGGAAATTAGAAAACACAATAATTAAATACAACTCCCCATGAAGATCAAATGTAGATTCGCGAATTCCTTAAATATCGTCAAAAAAAGTTTCTGCAAGCAAAGGGCCATTCATTTTGAGAAGAAAACTCAACAATATGGAACTCAGAGGTTGTAAAGCCCGACACAAATAAATAAATAAAATTAGAGTAGTACCAAAAACACCGAGATTAGACATCTGAAGAATAGGCGAAAGTCATTTGGTCTGATGAATCCAACTTCAAGATAATAGGTTGATATAAAAAAAATAAAAACTTAATTTATTCAAAATTTTTAAAAGAAATAATTGTTTAAAATAATCATACTATTTTTAACATTTTTTTTTTCACAAAGTTTTTGGGACCCTGGTGTAGTACACGTGCGTCGAAGAGTCGTAGTACCCGAAGTCAAATATGATGGCGGAAGCATGATGGTCTGGGGTTTCATGGCAGTAGCAGCACTGTACATTTGCGATGGTAATATGAATAGTGATATTTATATTTCAATGTTGGATTCCTACTGGAAAATATTTCCAAGCACAAAACACGCTATCTTCCGATTCCAGCAAGAAAACGCTTCATGCCATACTTCTCTAAAAAGCATAGGTTAGTTTGCGGGAAATGTTTGACGCTTTTAGGATGACCTACAGAGTCAATAGACCAAAACCGTATAAACATAAAAGGTTGCCCAACACGACTGCAAACCCAAAAAAAAAATTGCAGATGGAATGCAGAAAATTGTAGTCATTAGTTGCCAGTATGGCAAAAAGTGTTGCAGCTATAATTATAGCTAAGGGTGGGGCCTACTAAATATTAAAAATAAACTTAAAATAAACACGTACCATCGACCTTAATCGGTTTTTTATTTTATTTCCACGATTTTTTTAGATATAACACATTTATTGGGTTGCCCCATTATTATGGCCAAGCCTGTATTATACAAAATTATTATTATAGTGTATTCTCGATTATCCAGGTACGGATTATCATTGCTTAAAATAAACATTTAAAGAACATTTACTTTTTAATTTTTTTTTGTTAAAATTAAAAAAGAAAAAAACATAGATCATTTAAGAGGACTAAAATAAAAAAATATATTGATTATTTTAACCAAAAAGGAGCATAAGATTGATTCAAAACCAAATAGGTTTTTGAAGGAAGTGATTTTTTTATTGCAAAAGTTTCACCGCTTGATGTTACAAGTTTAATTCGACACATAGACCAAGGTGTTATATTATAAATGAAACTGCTTTTAATAAATTTCTTGTAGTACTATCTTGGTCAAAAATAAAAAAAAATCTAACGTGGAAGTAGATGTATTGGATTCTAAAGTGTTATATTTAAAATATGCAGATTAATATAAAATTTAAAATGCTTTGAAAATATTGATCGGAAAAATATCAAGGAGTGGTTTGATCGCAATTTTAGTGCTCCGAGTTTCCATGCTTGAATGATATCGTTTCTATTGTCACTCAAACAAAAGAGGAAGAGAGTAGTAGTGAGAATACAAGTGAAGAAGATACTATTAATTACATTAGTCACAAGACGGCACTAACTAATGTAAAACTTTACTGGAAAACATCCACCAAATTGGATTTAAATGTACCAATATAAATGCGCTTAGAAAAAATTGTACTAATATTTGAAAATTTTAGTGAGGTTCTCAAAAATTCTAATGCGTTTATAAATATATTATACATAGTTTGGATTATCTTATCAATCATCGATAATAATAATAATCGAAAGCTTCTTAAAGGATCCTACATAATTTATAGATAATGCTAATCGCTATATGGAAGATTTTCCTAATCCAAAATAATGGTATCTGACTACTGAATATACTCTTCATATTCGTATCCTAATTGGAAACTTAATTAAAAATTGACATATGCCCTTTTCTTTATAAATGTACCAACTCAATAGTCGACGTTAACAAATTTACGGCTTCAAATGCGCCATATTGATTTTGTGTCAATTCAGCGTTATGATTATGTATTGTGTGTAATAGGTTTAATGACGAAATTTTCGATACGAATTTTAGTACCAATTTACCGCATAGGCGCACACTAATAAAGGCCGTGCTGAGCGTACATTTGTGTGTATTTAAAGGAAACGTAAAATATATTTCTTTTTTTCAATTTTCCCTTTCGCCTCTCTAATGGATTGGAAGAATTCGCGAATGTAACTCGAGGCAGATTGAATGAACAGAAATGTTAATATATAATGTATGTATGTATATACATCCATTATATATATTATACATCTAACGATCTAGCATAATCTAAATATAATTTTTTATCACGATATGCATCCGTAAGAAAAAGAAAATCTAGGAAAAACTTATATATTTTTATTTTATTTTTCTATAAAAAATCCCTAAATCTTTACACATTATTTTTTATAATAAATCTGGCCACTTTACAAGTTTTCCCAAAGCACTATTATGACCATAATATAATCAAAGATTTAAATTAATAATTAAACAGTTATTTTGTACACCTAAAATAGATAAGCACGGTCTATATAATTGTTTCCAGCTCCTCATAGCTATCGCTGAAAACATATTTGTTGAGGAGTTGGATGGCTCGTTCAAAAGAAACGTTCTCAAGTGAACGTTATGACAGAATGCGAATGATTTATTAAAATTGGAGTAACATTAATGTTATTAGAAAATAATCATAATATATATAGTTTAAGTCGATACAATTATCGTAATAAAAGTGCTAAGAACTAGTGAATGCATTTTGTATAAATTTAAAAATTAATCATGAGTCTAGAATGCTAGTGAATTTCGTATATTTGTGTGTAATATGATAATAATAATATTTATACATACATATGTATTATATTATAGAGGTTTTCTAAATGTGTTGTAAATAATGTACAAATCGAGCTATAAATAAAACAAATAAGATTACTGATATGAAAGCAACATTTTTTAATATAAGCCTCTTCCACATTTAGGCAGAAATATAAGGGTATAAAAAATTTAAAGCGCCGACACAAAACTCATTCCCATCCCTTCACAAATTAAATAGCTTTAAGTGAGTTTTTTTAGTATTTTTATTTTATTAAAATAAAAATAATAAACAATCGTAACATATTGTTGATGTTTTATAAATTGTGTTATTTTTTCACAATAATCACATTATAAATCGTTAAAGAAGCAAAGACACGTAGCTTTCGACGAGTCCTTGAAAATCAGATGCGTATAATATTTACGTGATTTTTTTACTAAATCACCATACAAAAATTGTTTGTCATTAAAATTCTATATAGTTTAAATTTTAGCTATTGGTGTATTACCAACGCGTGCGGCACCCTTCGCGCACTTTGCAAAATTCTAAGCTCTCATTCAACGCCAACAGAGGCTATAATGTCGATGACAGGTTAAGCTTAGACAGTTACCGGTTAAAATTCGCTCAACATAGCTCTGTTTGTAAATGGTACACTCTATTAAGATATGAGCCTATTTTTCAACAGTAGTTTATTTATTAGAGAAAAAATGAAGATTGCCACTTTTTAATTGAAGTTAGTTAGAATGAATTTTGTATCATATTATAAATTTGTTTTTATTTTTCAAGCAAATAAAAAAAGGGTTGAATATCTCTGACGTAATAATATATAAATATCCCATTAAATTTAATTATAATTCAATTAATTCACATTTTATTAAGTGTAACATTTTAACGTGCGCGTAAAAGAGCATAATTGCTGGCGTTATAATTCTAAACCAAATTACGCCATGGACGTTAAAACGCGCGCTTCGGCCAAAACATTACATTTTTACTCGCGCTCGCGAACACGCCGAGCTTTAAAAAAACAAACCGCGTCACGACATTCGATTTGAAACGTGCGTGCGCAATTTTACATTTTTAGATTCGCTTTTTATGCATAATAATATTTCGTCGAATAACGACTTTACTTCTTTCACTCACTCCCCTTTTTATTTTTCGACCCCAAACCCTCGACTGGTTTGTGCTGTAATGTCATATTTTATACAGCCACAGTACCGGGCGGCATGTGCTGGCGACAGACAGAATTATATGTATATATCAAAAAGCGCAATTTTTACACGCGGCAACACTTGACGTTTGAGCCCGTGCGTTTATATTTTTTTAACGTACATACTCACACGCTTTAAAAATAAATCACCGAATACGAAAAAGGTTGAAGCGTGGTACTTTATTTTTATTGTATATTTACGATGGAAAGTCAGTAAGTTCAAAATTCAAATAGTATCGTACGTCTCTGAAAGATGCGATTTGAATTATTGTCGCATGATGACAGCACCGTGCGAGAGTAAAATGGGGTACAAACTATTGCAAAATGGTGGTGCCTATCAATGAGTGTACCATTAACGAGCAGCGCTCTGTTGTGCTTAAGTCTAGCAGCAGTCTGATACAGTCACCACTTGACTTAACAAATTTCTATAATTCATAAAAATATTAAAACTAGTACTTTAATGAGCATTTGTATTGCTTTTGTCGTTAAATTTTGACTTAATAGATGTGCATTCATATTGAACAAATTTTGGTTCAAATGTATTTCATCTAATTCTATGTTCTTTGAAGTCATTGGGAACTCTTTATACTAGTGCTTTGTAATCTCTTAGAAATATTTTAACATTTAAGAAAATATGTTAATCAAATCGGCGCATAAATATCTACTACATATAATATCACATCGTTTTATTTACGATGGATTTTAAAAATAATTTAATTCAACTCCGTTCCTTCCTTCGTGGCAAAAAATATATTTTTGTTTCAAAAAGTAAAAACAAAGTAAACTAATTGAAAATAATTCAGAATACCAAACTTCAAGCTTTCTTCGTAGTCAAAGAATATTAATCAAGAAAGCACTGAGATTTGCTCATACTAAGTTGAGTTTCTTAGAAGTGTTATAAAAGCACTTTGCCGAGTCACATCGATTTTTCAACTTAAATGAGAAACAAAAGTTATAAATCAGATAAAAACACCATTCGTTATATCCTTATAATATGACCATATTAGTAGTTCAAGCATTTTAAAATTATATTAGATTAGATTAATTCAGATGAAGGTGATACTGTGTCAAATCTATATGCAAAAATATCATTATTGATAACAAAAAATAAATAAATAATTTTTTGAGAAAACCTACAAAAAGCATTTTTAACATTATACCGGAAATTGATTTATTATGTAAAAATATGCAATCATGTCAACAGTAATAAACTGTTTATAAAAAATGAAATCAATAGAATGAGAAAGTTTACAGAGTACTGTTTTTCAAAACATATTTTTTTTAGTCGATCGATCAAATTTTTATTTATATAACTAAAAAAGAGAAAAGGCAAAAATTGAATATTTTTATATATCACTGTGATTTATCATCATCAATATATTTTATATCTCAAGCAATTATATAAAAATTAAAATCACTGGTATAATTTATAAGCTAATAAGTTAATATACAATAACCACTAAGACACGTCTACACATGACTCTGCACACCAAATAGCATTGTAGTACGTATTTGTTATCATTATCGGATGAATGGCCATAAATTACCTATTGGAAGACACTCTTTCACTAAGGGATGTACGGAAGGCGAAGCTCTAGGACTCTCAAGATTCACCAATTTGATTTAGCTGAGCTCAAGAGGAACCAGAAAACAGAAAAAATCAGTTTTAAACTGCGAAAAGGGCACTTGCATTTTTATTTCACATATATAATCTTACATTATCTTAATAGATACATATAATCGAAATTATAATATTACTTTTACTCACTTACACGCCTTTTATATTTATTTATTTTATATATGCATTTAATATAATATTATAATATAAACGTATTTTTAGTTGATTATACCGTTTTTTTATAAATTTTTAATGTATTGTTCGGTTATGCAAAATATTTTTTATCCCTACATTCCGTTTTGCTTAAAGCGAGTTTTTGTGGTTACTTTGTCCTTTGTGTCCAGTTAATAAATGCCACATTTTTTAATTTAATTATAACCCAAAGCCGTTTCTGAATAAATATCTAGATAGCTTAATCTAGTGCTATGAATAAATGATTCAAAAACATGTCAACTTAATTAAAAGTTATATGACACATGTTAATTGTATTATAAATTCCAAAGTAGTGAATTGTGTCTATAAATGACCGCAGAATTTCAATTGGAAAACTTTAAATAGAATTTAACCCTTTGAGCGTACACGTAACTGTTTAATTTAACTGTAAACAACGTATGTTCAATTATAGGCAGTACTTCAAAAGATTAAAGTTGACGCGGTCGACCGAGCGACGGGCGGTTGGAAAATTTGGAAAATATGAAGGAAAAAGAGAAAATATGCGCAGATTTCAACCCTTTCCGCTCCTTTGAAGCGACACAAAGGGTCGAGGATACGAGCTGTGTGGAGTTTAGTCAGGTGGTTTGGCGGGTCGATTACCCTTTTTGAACCTTGTGCTCGGTAAACAGTACACATTACTGTCTCCAACATCTGAGGCTGTTTTACACGTGATGTTTCATAAAAAAAACATGAATGTGCTAATAAAGTAAATAGGAAAATTATCGATTTTAGATTGAAATATATCTGACGATACGTGATGAGCCATTGAGATGCTAACATTTCACAAATAAATTATTTAAAGTAATAAATAAATAATATTGCTACAAATATTGGCAAATTCAAGTGGAATAAATATGTCATTAAAACATCCATAACGTCGCAGTTTGTAGGCGTCATGAATCATGAAGATTTAAGGTAACCGTGGTAAATGCTTAATATGGGATAACACGTGCATTCGGGATTGCTATCTAAACGCCCGTTCGTAATCTGCTCTGGCGGCTAACGACAATCTGTTGTATTGGGGAGGCCATGGGTATAAATTTGGGAACGCGGGTAAGCAACTATCACTTCCTCAGACACTCCCTTAGAAACTTTCTGTGATACTTCTACCGACACATTTATTTTGAAATTCAAAGCATCATAACCTTCATAACCCTTAAACTTGGAACTAATAACTTGGCATGATCTTCACTATTATTTAAATTCGACAGAAGTGTCAAACGCTTCTGTCGAATTTAACATCTAATAGCCTGTACTTTTATAAATAAAAAATTCTTGAAAAATAAATTGATCTTTGAGTATCATTGAGTACACAATAATCAAATTGGATATATGATAATTTATATTGATTTTAATAATTGTAGTTGCATAAGTGATAATTATATTGTATGCTTTACAATCCATTCAAAAATGTCCTAATAATAAGGATGCATTTAGGATGTTAGTTTAATAAATTAAAAATTTTAAGATAAGAAATATTTTAAGTAAATGTATTAGGAAGATCTTGAATTGCAATTAATAGATTTTAATATATAATCAAAAATAAAATTTTATCAATTTAATTATAATAGATTATTAGATGTAATTAAAAAAAAAACATAATAAAGAAATAGTGAGAGTCATAATTTTTTTCATAATATTTGGAATCAAAAATTTCATAAATAAAAAGATCATGTTGCTTTTTTACATGCTTAACTATATTAATTTGTCTATGTGTACTAACTTGATACAATAAACTTAAAAAATATAATTTTTAATTTATTTTTGTAGTAACACACAAAAAGGTTTGTCATCCCTGCAGTACTGTATGACATTCTAGAAATTATTCTTATAATAACACAGATACTTTTGTTTATTAGGGTTTTAAATCGTGGCAATTTAGTTCGCCATCAATCTCTTGACATTGTTCATTGTTTGAATGAGTCCATGTTTCATGGGTGGAATGTCAAGTTTATGAGATGCGTTAATACGTTTGAGTATAGTGAGATGTTTCGTATGCAATGTTGTGTCCATTACATCTTTAACGCGTTAACTGCCATTGCTCACCGGTATGGCATCGCGCCATAGTGTGTAGCGGTGACCGACAAAGTTTGATAACAAAAAATCCATATGCGCACAATATGGCGTATTTTTATTGCATCATTTTAAGAATAAATTTTTAAGCAGTGAAGATGTATATGTGTTTCAGAATGTCATCATGTTTAAGAAGGCTTTCCAATTGGCATTTTTATAATTACATAATTATTAATAAATATGTAAAATAGTCTGATAATACTGTAACTGATATAATGATATCGTCCTTATCATAACAGACGTCAGCAAATTAGGTTAAACGAAATTACAGAAAATTTTACTAAAATCCAACTATTAAACTTGTTGATATACGTAATTGTTTCGAATTGCTGTTCATATTTATAATCTAAAACAAGTCTTTACATAACTTGTTTGTAAACGCTTTTAGAATCGTTTAATAAATAAATTGTTACTGGATCATGACCTTAAGATTTAATGAAAATAAATCGTAAATTCCGTTATTAAAAAAACAGCTTATAAATTCATAGACTTTAAATGCTATATTGAAGTAATGTTTTCTAAAAAAAATACTAAGCACAGTTTTTGTAGCGACTTCTTATTTATTTTATTTTTATTTATTTTTTATTACAAATCTAAAAAAATAGTTATGGTACACATCTAAAATAGATGAGCACCATCCAACATATTTTTAATAGCTTTTTATTGCCGAAAATATCAGGGTGGCTCATGTAATAATAGCGTTCTCAAGCGCTGACGTCTTGGCCGCAACGGAAAAGAATAAAGAGCGCAATCGCGACTCTCTAGCTTGAGCTCCTTCGAAAAAGTAGCTTATGACAAACTTTGTCGAATACTTTTTGAGTCAGTATAGACTACATCAACCTGGATGTGATTTTTCTACTTAAAAATCATAATTATGTATATATTATATAGGAATAACACTACATATGGGAGACGAGAATTTTCGTTTTGCGGCGCTTATTGGATAAAACCAGGAGACAAGGACAATTTTTTTTGGACTACAATGTTGAGATTGCGTTCTTCCATCTACAAATATAAACTATTTTCTAATTCATTAAGTGAGATATTATTTTTTTTACGATTAGTTATTGTTTAATGATTTTTTTAATTAAATAATAGTATGTCTTACTAGTTGATAATAAAAATGTAATTAAAAAATATTTTGCCAAAGTTTTTTTTGACGGAAAACTAATAATATATCTGAATTAAGTGGAGGAAAAATTATTCTTAATTATTGTCTAATAAATACTTTTTTTTATTTTTGCACAGAGCGAATTTTTGAAATAATTCAGATGACTTCCCAAAAAATATATTTTTCTTGTTCTGTACTGATTTCAATTACCATATTCTCAATTTATTTTTTATTTACTTACAAAAATATAGTTAAAAAGCTTAAGAATCGAAAGCTAAATCTTTATATTCACTATTAAAAAATATCGATATGCTATTTTTTACATAATAGTCGACATTATTATACAATATATACAATATAAAATCTTTTAAAGGTGCTTCACTTTCATCAAGCGATAGTCACTTGAATTTAATAATTATAATACAAAAGGAAAAGGTTCGTTACCGTTATAATCCGAATACACAATAGGCGACCGCAATAAATGTGTTTCACGAATATTGTTTAATATCTCTATAATTTTCAGTTTAATTTATTATATTATGATGAGGATTTGTTGCTAATGATTATATCTAAGACCTTGTTGACTAAAATCATGGTACATTTACAGCAAAATGTCATAAAAAATTATGATTGTACAGACATACAAGTTGTATCGGTTAGATATTTTTTTTTTTTAAATATATTAAAATTATTTGGAAACACCATTATGAACATATTTACGTTTCTTTTTATAGTAATACTCGTGTTTCGCCCAATGTATTGTTCCGATGTACAGAGAAAGAAATCTTCTCGACGAAGATTTCTTTCTTTCGGTCGGAACTTTCTTAATTTCCACCGGTAGTATAGTTGAAATCGTCCAAGTTTAGCACTGATTTGTCGCCAGCGGCGCTCGGATGTCATTTTGCGCCCTGGCGAACACTCATTAAGTCGAAATAGCACCCCTAAATTGCATGAAATAGCACCCCGACAACCATAACACCAAGAGCGAATCGTCTTGGCTGTAATGATTTTCGCGATCGTAAAATTAAATTCTCCAACATTTTTAATGACTTCATAAACTCGCTTTGCCGCGTTAATATTTTATCGCGCAAAATTTATATTAATTTAATGATATTAATTTAGGGGTAATATAAGCACACGTCAGTCGGGTAAGGGTAGAAATTATGGTAATATAGAGTGATCGCAAAATGATTCAACTTACAAGTCGGGAGAGAAACCAATCCAAACACTAAACAAAATAATCACAAGATTGCTCAGTAATCCTGATTTTTATTTACGTGGATTTTGTAAGTAAGAGTACAAAGCTTAACCATGCGATAAAAACTAAATAAAAACCCATACTTAAAGCAAATCCTTATTTTGATCGGATGAAAACGAATAGTATCGCAAGATTATTAAAAAACTAATACAATGTGAAGTTATATTTTCCCTTTTTGATCCCAGTTATATTGCAGATCTAATGTATCGCTTGTGACATTGCGACATCAAATTGCCCACGAGTGCAGCTTTCAACGTGAATCAAATTGGTAATTGAGAGTCAATAAAAAATACATCATATTGCAAACTCTATTGCAAGTTCTAATCTAAATTCTTAAACGGCACATTAAGAGCTAGTTTTTACTGTGCTTATCTACAGGTATATTAGGAATTCCAGATCCCAACTAGTAAATTTTAATTTAAAAAAATAAAAATTCACATAATTTTATTTTTAAAAAATGCAAAAATAAAATCATATCGCTAGTGATACACTGATTCACGATTTTTTAGTAAGACAGAAGTGCAAAATCACACTCTTTATCAAAATAAAAATAAAAATGTTTGATCTTGGCAATGATTCCCAAGAGGCATTAATCATATAGGCGGATGTTTGCTTTGAGAGAGATCTTCGATTAAATTGGCAATTTGGCCAATGTTGATCTTTGGTCGTGTCATGGATGGTTGGTTGGCTGTGGGTGGCAAAAAGCGATTTATTCCGGGTCCCCGTGTTTTTCTTGGGTTTATGGCCAAGTTTGCTTTGTACATAAATCATAAAGGGCAGTTGTCAGAGTTGGGACGCTTTTATGCCCGCATAACGTTTTCGACAAACAAATGTATCATAATTGCTGACGGTGCCGATAGGCAAATGTGTCGTTACGTAATGTAATAAAATATTGGGGTTATGTAACTGAACATTTTTTTGAACGAAATGTTGATGAAATCCCTCGGGGGATGTATCGACTGACAGTATTGCTTTATACAACGAAAGAGAGTAGCTTTTTTAATTCACAGTATATGTAAAATAAACATATATTTTCATCCACGGTACACCAAAACTCTTGCTAGAAGCCTGAGCCATACCACAATAAATATATATGAGTTTAAAGTTTGTAAAGATGCAAAGTATGCACATCTAAAGATATATGATCTATAATAAGCCATATTATTCTCCTAATTTAACAGTAAGCATACTTGAAAATGGATCATAATGTAAACAATATGGGCTATAAGAAATAATGTAAGATGATATTTTTTGTACACTAGGTATTAAGGCGCTTATCAGAATTAAACTCAATTTCATATATCAAACGAAAATGATCCGAACTGTAAGAGTCCTATTGTCCAAACGGATTAGGAAAAGTTTATGTCGAGATCAATCCAGTAAAAGTTTTTCTTTCTTTCATATGTATGTTTACAAACATGAAACGTTTGTGTTTTCTCACAAATAGTAACTTTTTAATCCAATAAATTATCGAACTAACAAGCTTCTACATTACCATAAAATACCGATTGACTAAGAATACAAATATTTCTTATCGATCATACAACTCATACATACAACAAATTAAGATAATAAAAAAAATAAGTTATGTACATATGACTAGTGAGTTGTTATTAATATCACGAGATATGAAAAGTGCTCGTGATTAACAAATTATGTACAATTGAAACTGGTTCTAACGTATGATTAGTAAGTGTCTTTTAAGTTCTTAATGTTTGCATTAATATATATATATATATATATATATATATATATATATATATATATATATATATATATATATATATATATATATATTGTATATATTTTTTAATATTAAAATAAATATATTTTTTCATTATTATTTTTAACTAGTAAGCAATATCTCACTGTTGCGAGTTACCGTAGCTAACAGACGAATACGAATACCGGACGCAAAGCTTTTTGCTCTTCTGTTTTTTCCTACGTCTTTATTTTGTAATTATGTAGTGTTAAAATAATTATTTTTAAATACAAATATTTTTATAATACAGTGCTTTCAATAAGTCTCGCCATTTTGTACTAAAAAAATATTTAATACAGAATGTATTACACATACATAAAAAATATCAGCTGACAGATTATGATCAGCTAATACAAAGTATATATAACACCTTTTATATAATATCATAATGAAGCTTATTTGGCAAAGAACCTTGTTAAACTGGCGTGGGAATTTAATTTCATGTTTAATTTGGTTCTGATTCAATAAATAGTGATTAACAGTAGAAACGCTCGGTTATCTAGACTTTTTATAACAATATTATGACTTAAAATAAGTGAATATCGAATAAAGAAAGCATATTTAAACCGAATTTTGATCAATAGGAGAGCGCAAAAAACAATTATCCTTTCTCAGAAGTCAAAAATCCGCGTCAAAAGCAATAAAATCGTGCCGTCTTACAATACACTTTGATCAATACTCTCATATATCAGAAATCCATAGTTTTATCGGTAAGGATAGCTAACATATTTTTACAACGTAGTGTAAAATCGAATTGCAGAAAATATGCGAAATGTGACTTCTGTCTATACTTCTGCTTATTTTCCTTTGAGAGTTGAGTTGGCTAAGTTTATGTTTTGCACTTGACCTAATCTAAGTTCTAAAACAATAATTATTTTTAGAAGTCATTAGGTTAGGTTTGGGTTTGAACAGCAAATGGACGTTTCGCAACTGTAAAATTGACCTTCATAGACATATTAGAGCAGCATATTAGCGCCTATCAGTTAAATTAAGAAACAGATATCTACTAATGAAAATGTATTTGGACTTCACTAATGAAAATATAACTTCTTCAAAAAATACACATTCACTGTAACATTTATACATCGCATATAAATAAATAAGTATGTAAATCTATATATTAAATAATATAACTTTACTAACACCTGCCAAATAAATTATATTTTCACTGGTTACCCGTAAAAATGTTTTGAAATATAAATTAATTTTTGTTTCATTCTGGGCGCCAGTCCACCACACGCTGGACGCACGCCATTCATCAGTGTGGGAGAGTGTCTTCTAGAATTAAATCACAAATTCTTGAGGGGAAGTGACCTCTCGGGCTAGCCATCTGAGGTAGAGCGCGAGGCACTACCTAGGAAGAACAAAGCATAGCAAAGTAACGTAAGCAGGCCAAAGGGATCGACTTTTCCTGGGGTCCGAGGGCTAAAGGCTGCGACTGAGGTAGCATGAATACCTGCAGGGTGGTGCTAACATGAGGATGATACGCAATGCCGACCAGCGAGCAAGAGCCCGTCTCCCTAAGACGCTTGGGAGAGAAAATTAGTAATACGGGGGGTGGCGGAACCGCTCACCCGGCCGTCACAAGCTGGGTGTCCACCCATAGGGTTGGACTCGTAAGGATTTATTACCGGTAACGGCAATGGTGCACGCAATTGATAACACGTAGTTAAGTTTCTGTTTATTTTATTGTGTCATCCTATGTTAAGCTATGAATGCAATGTATATCAGCAGTAGAAGCTCTTCACTAAGATCTGTGCTTCTTCAAGTCGATGAAGGCATATTAAAATATTGACGATATCGTCTCAAAAGTAGCCTTAAAGAAGTTTAGTCAGCATTTATGGTATTCAACTGACGAAATAGCTGTATCGTCACTATTTGACAAGGAGTTTGATCAAAAAATAAAATTAAAAATAGCTACTAATTTGAACAAAGAAAATATTTCGAGTTTTGTGCATCGATACCGTCAAATAAAAAAAATTGAGGCTCATTGATTCGTCGATTCGTTAAATATATCCTAGAGAGCTGATATTTAATTAATGAATACTTAGGGTCAAATATAATATATTTAGATGGTATGCGTACCAGATTTCGTAAAAAAATATTTCAAGCTACACCTTAACGTGCTAGCAGATTAAAATACATCGTCCATAATAAATTGTTAACATATACAAATCGATATTGTTATTGTATATTATTTATAACCATACATTCATCACATTTACTCACAAACACAACAGCTAATATTATTATTAATGATAGTTATACACATAAACATGTATCTTCATGGATAATTATTCGCAAAAACGCTTCATTACAGACCTTATTATAAATCAAAGCAAACTTTGGCATAACATCTTTGTTAATTAATATTAATGGCGTCCCGATTAACAAAAAGTAGTCCCTTAATCTCCGAGAGGCCTTGGCGGTATACGTGATTATTGGAAAATTCTTACCGCGCTGTTTTGCGCCCGCTATGAAAATTTATTCCAGGGATGAAACATCCTTCGGAAATTTCTACGAAGACCGTTCAACTGGAGTTACAAAAAAATAAAACACGTAACTAAAGCAACTTTGCCGATCGATCATGGAGTGTTTGTATGAAGTGTGAGCTTGTGTGTCTGCGCCAAAGCATGCTTGACACGTTTGATGAAAAGAAAACTGTGTGCTTATATAATATGACGACGCAAACCTTGCGAGTACACGTTTATTACATAAGATAATAATCTATAAGTAAGGGAGAGTGATAGGCTTTGAATGTGAATGTTTGATCAGATCTATTGGCTACTCTTTAAATATTATTTTAATTTGTATCAGCAATAGTTACATAATAGAAAAACGCCTTCTATACAGAACATATTAACTAGATACTCGATTATAAACTGAACACGTGATATGATCCAGTGTAAAGTATATAATAATGACTCGTGACATATGAGTGGTCAATTTACTATGAATATGCAGTCTTAGGCAGAGTTATGCTCTTAGTCATAAACGATACAATCGTGCCTGTATTATTTTAATATGCAGATATATTATTTTATGTAAATGTTCCTAAAACATGAGTTACAATAGAGTAACAATCAACACTTACAAGCAGGGCTTTTTTAAACAAAAAATGTGCCGGAACTCACATTTTGTCAAGCTTTTTACTAAAAAAAATATCATTTAAATTAAATTTAAAGCAGATTTTCCGATGCCACGAAGAGTATTAAAAAATATGAGAGAGCCCGGACAGATCTGTCCGAGTGTCCTTCGGGCAAATCCGTACGTGTGCTTAGCTAAATCAGTATAAAAACTAACAGGTACTATTATGACCAAGAAAATATTTTTAATTACTCAACAGCTTACAATTAATGGAACAGTAAGAACTAAATTTGTATTACTATTTATTGTACTCTTGCAATATGACATACAATGCGTTACAATGGGATAAGTACAATCAACAACTACTAAGTAAGTAGTGGCACACCAGACTGAAATCAATCTGTAAGTTAATGATATATATTTTAATAATTATTTACTATTATTACGGAAATCTGTAATTATCGATTGGAATTATAATTATATAATAATACTGAAATCAAATTTTCTTAATAGAAAAGAAATTAAAAAGCGCTCTGATTTGAACCTATATTTTTTCGGGTATTATATCAAATTCTGACATTCTATAGAGGTTTTTAATTCCTAACGAGATATGGTAAAACTAATCTAAATTATATATTCACAATCTTTCAAATGCGAAATAATAATATAAAGTTATTAATTATTTAATTTAGCGGCTTTCTATAAATTTTTATAGTAAAATATTGTATTAAAAGTAAAATAAGAAACATATTTTTGAAGTTAGTTGTGACCCAAATATTAGTAAATATGTTTATGCTTTTAAATCTGAGCTAATTAATTTTTTTGGGTATGTAAAAAAATAGATTGATAGTAAGACTTACTAGAAATACTGTCTGATTTTATAAAATACAACAATATTATTCTTATGCGTTATAACCGATTTAAATCATTTTTAAAAAACACTTACATGTACTATCCGTTGATTTATCAATGAGTGCATTTGTTTTTCAGTTAACAACAAATAAATATTTGCTTCATAAGCTAAGAATACAAAGGAAATAATTGTATATAAATGTATACGTTGAATGTTAGTGTAAAATAAATATTAAAAACTGACCTGACTTAATCGATAATATACAGCCTTGGCCATGATTATGAGGAACGCCTTAAAATGGTGTGTAACTCTTTATAAGAACATAGTCTGGCCGAAATATTTTAGTTTTGAACACTAAACAAAGGAATTTGTATAAATAAATGAACAATAAGAAAATAAATATATTTTATTTCAAATGCTAGAAAACGCGATTTAAGTGAAGCTAAATAGCGAATATAATTTTATTGCATATTATTGACTGAATATATCGGAAATTATTGTATAAATCTCATTAATTGTTCACGACACACTGTCCAAAATGATTTGAAACGGTTCAACGAATCTGGGTATTACAAATCAAAGCCGAAAACTGGAAGAAAACGAAAGACAACTGCCCAGGAAGAATGAATCTTTGTTCGTGAGTCATCGTCAAAGCTGGCTGCTGAAATTTATGCAAGCGAATAGCCATCCGTTTATTCGCAGACGGTGAGAAGACGGCTTAACAATGTGGGATTCAGAGGTTGTAAAGCCCGACACAAACTGTGGCTTTCATGAATAAATAAAACTCGAAGGTTAGAGTGGGCCGGAAAACACCGAGATTGGACGTTTGAAGATTAGGCTATTGAGGTAACTTTAAACTAATATTGGTTAATATAAAAAAATATTAAAATCTTAATTTATTTTAGTTTTTTGGGACCTCTGGTGTAGTACGCATGCGCCGAAGAGTCGGAGAAAAATATATAGCTGATTGCGTAGTACCCAAAGTCAAATTGTTGCGGAAGCGTTGCATGGCAGCAGCAACGATAGGAAACCTGAACATTTGAAAGGTTAGTATGAATAGTAACATTTATAATTCAATGTTGGAATTCATTTTATTGGATTCCTACAGGAAAATATTTCCAAGCTACCACCCGATTCCAGGAAGGCAATCCATACTTCGCGAAAAATCAGGGGTTTGTTTGCGTCAAAGATTTTGACGCTTTTAGAATGGCCTGCACAGTTACTAGACCTAAATTTTATAGTGCATTTATAAAAAAAATAAAAGGAATGTTTGCCCCACCCAATTTTAAATCCAAAATTGCGCTACAAAAAAAAGTGTAAGCCTACTAAATACTTTAAGCAACCTTGATCGGTTTTTCATTTTTATTTTTATGATTTTTTAAGATATATTAAATTTATTGGGGTGCCCCATTATTATGGCCAAGCCTGTAGTTTACAACAATAAAAATAAAATATTTTATACACAGACTTTGAAAAGCACTGGTTAATGCGCAAGCTCTGACGCAACTCTGACGACGCCTATCGCTTTAAAAACGTGTTGACTTTATTATTTTAATTATTGAATTCAATTAAATCTTCAATTGCAGCTAATTTTATTATAAAAGTAAATTATTTTTAATGACACTAACAATATTAAGATTTTTTCAATTTATAAATAAGGCCATTTATTTACTTAATGTAAAGTTCAAGCGTTAGAAGCGCAAAATTCTATAGTTCGTTTTATATTTTTATTCTTGTTTATCGATTTGTCCATTGTCCGCGGCGCAGCTCACGTTCGACATTATCTAATGCCGTATCGAACACATATGGGTTGCTTTATGCTATTTTCCCAACCGGAAAACTATAAACGAAGCGTTTGATACGTAACAAAATTATATCGATTGGATTATAATTAAATTGTAAAATTAAAAAAAAAAACTTTAAATACATATCGTGACCAAAAAATACTTTTCAGGTAAATTAAAAATACATATGCGATTAACATGCATGAATTTTTAAGGTAAAATGTACGAGGCACGCAAAAACATTTTTTTTTTGACCCTATTTTTTTTTTTAATTAAATTTACAATCATAAATAATTCATTCATTTTTTGTGCTTGTTCATATTTTTTAACACTCACATGAATATTAATGTTTATTAAATAACTTTAATTTAATTCACCCTCCACTTAATTATGTATGGTTTTGTTTCGAGTTAACTCGATACCAAGTTTGGAAGTAATGTAAGAAAGTGTTTTAAAACGAAATTACGACGTTTAATAGGCAGTCAAGTTTATTCAACTAGATTAAACGAGATAATTTTGTGTGCCGTATAAGTTTGACGTGTAGAATAACGTGAATCGACTTACTTTTATGTAATGCGGTGTCAGTAATGAAGCAGTGGAGTGCTGAGGCCAACACCTGATAGAATGAATGCCCGGACACTAAAAGTCTGCAATAAGGAGGGGGCGGGAATATGGGGATGCGTGCGCAGCTACTTCCGCGTAGGGTTGTCAAAACGTTTATTCGTAAATATTCATGGATTCCATATAATTTTGTTGAGTATTTTATCTATATATGATGAATCATCTTGAGCTCACAACTGTTTTAGGTATAGTTTAAATACATTTTTCAAATGAAGTTTAAAACCCATAGCGCTATATTAAAGATGTGTCAAATTAATATTCTTGCACCTCTATTAATATATTCTAATTGTAGATATGGTCGTTTCATATAATACATCGGCATCATAAGATTCCCTATCGAGCTCGACGGTTTACCGTTACATTCTAATTAGAATCCACTACTATTTGCCTCTCAGCCATACATCGTGGAAGGTGTTAGCCTGCGCTTCAAAAGAAATATTCAACATTTTATTTTTATTATATAATAATGCTCTTTTCTTATAATAAATACAAATATTTTATTGCTTTTGGAAACAACAATAGTAAGTACACATTTTATAATGACTATAATAATTATATTTATTTAAAGGATCTTTGAAATTCTGCGCAAAATTAAAAAAGTCAGATACATAAGTAGCAAAATTATGAAATGAAGTTAGTGGTATTGTAGCTTAATTAAATTTATTCATTTAAGTTTTTTGGAAATAAGTGTTATTTCCTGAATTTTGATATATGTAAATTACTTTTGTAATGTTCTAGCAGTTTAATTTTTGTGCTTATGTGTTATTTTATTTGTCGCTTTTGTGTACATGTTATTTAATTTGTAAGCAAATATTAATGTAACTTTAAATTTCAAAAAAAGTATAGTAAAACAAATTGTCTTCTAATAAGCTGCATTTAAAAATATTTTATAAAATTACATGAGTAAAATTATTAAAAATGACACCCCTCACATGAACACAATTCCTACGCCTGCTGCTACTATTTAACTCTTGACCACTAATGTTTGTATTGAACTTTTTTAACTATTTCCCGCATCTAACTTACATAAGTTTATAAATGATATTCCTAATATTTTGATGATTCTGATCTTAATATTTTTTACTTTTAGTCTTTCCTTTTTATTTTATTTTAAATTTCATATCATGATTCGATTTATTTTACACTTAAGCTCACAGTTAATGATAAAATTTTAAGCTTTGAGAACCCTAAAGGTGTAACTTCTTAGAAAGTAAGACATTTGGTGAAAACTAGTTTTATTACATTATATTTACATATGTTGCGACAGACGATAAATGACGAGATGTTTTATCCGAGCGGTGGTGGATAAGCTGGCGGAAGGATGATGTCAGTAGACGATCCTTAGAGTTCTGACTGGTGTGACAGCGCAGAAGCTGTGTGCGTCCATGATCGTATTCGAGTGTCCGACGGAGTCGGATTGCGAGTAGCTGCTTGTGACTGACTTCTCCTCATCGAAGTCCAGGCTTACGTATCCAGGGCTGCAAAGCATTCTGACGAATCACATTCATGCAGCGATCATCCAGCCAATAGATGTACTCGTTTCTTAGAACAGCGAAATAGGTATACGCCTTTAAAAAGCGACATTCACTCGATGGGCATTGTTCAAGGCCGTATATTGCAACGGGAATCATGTGGATTGTTCAAGGCCGTATATTGCAACGGGAATCATGATTTATTATATCCGTGACCGTTTTGCAACAAATAAATATTCTCTCAATGACGGAGAATATATATTACTGTAGGAACACCTGCATGTTATTTATGTGATTTTTTCTGCTCATAACGATGGTTTACTCTATTGTCTTGTTTCCTTGTTGATGGATGATCATTTTGGTCATAGTAAATTTACGCAAGTTTTGAAAATAAGACCCTTTAAAACAAAAATAGTATTTAAAACCCAAAAAGTTGAGGGTCCGGTAGTCCCACACTCGCTAGCTTCGGTACCTCACGATAGTGAGATACTGACAGCTAGTATAAATATCAGGGCTGTGGAGTCGGAGTCGGAGTCGGAGTTGGAGTCGTGGAGTCGTGGTGTTTTGGCCGGAGTTGGAGTCGGAGTCGGAGTCGTGAAAAATGAGCGACTCCGAGCATTTTTTAAATTATGAAATTTATCAATTTTTAATTGCGTAATAATGAATGTGTATAGCGTATGAATATTAAACTTGTAGAAAAACACCAAAAATACCTGATAAAATTAAACTTTTTTGAGTCGGAGTCGAAGTCGGAGTCGGAGTCGGAGTGGAGTCGTGTTGTTGGTAAATATCGGAATTGGAGTCGGAGTCGGAGTCGTGTTTTTTTTTAACGACTCCACAGCCCTGATAAATATACATAACGTATATTTTTTTATTGATTTTATTAACCCTTGTTTGATTTTTAAACGGCTATGATAATTTAGTTATATCAAGTTTATTACCGTTGTTATAGGCCTTATCAAAACTACTCTTTTTACTCAAAAAATCAATAAAGAGTTTTTACATAACATTTAAGGAATGAATTAATCTAGATAATCTCCAAACTAAATCATATTAAAATCTTGATTTTTTAAATATTTTAATTTTGCCAACCCTTGCAGTAGAACTGCACTTTCAACCAATCAGAGGGTAGCGCCGTGGTCTAACGTGAACTGAATGATTTTATATAATTTATACAAAATTCATCCACTATTCAAAACGTTTATAGCACGAAACTTATGTATAGCGTTTATGGTGACGTAACGAGCAGCCAGATTTGTCATTTCTACCCATGAAAGCACAAACGATGTTCCGAAAAAAAAAACATTCACCCTCGCTAACCCCATGATTCATTCATGTGACTCAGATCAATGAGTAATGAGGCAAATAAACACACAAACGATATGCCATTATTTATTTACACACACTATCGCTAATTGTATAATAAATATAAATATTTAATAGGAATAATTATATATTATAAAAATAAATATATGTGATTCGAATAATTAGATACTCAATGTTTTTCTTCATCATCTTGCTTTTGAAATTGAATCAGTATTACTAGATAGGTCGTCACTGCTGCAGTTACCTATAAATATATAGAATCAAACATAATTACGATTATTAGTAATACTGTTAGCAATAAGAGACGGACCGAAACTACTTTTTATAATTTCTGTCATAACCGACACCGATTTCTTTACATGACATTGCATTATCTGGTGTGTGATAAATTAATAAAAAAATGCCAGATAAACTTCTAAGGCTTCAAGCATCGTAAAAAAAATTTGGTCAGTCTTATATTATTTTTTTTAAATATTAAAGCTATGTATAAATCTATATATACTTACACTAGCTATAAGCGGACGATCTAAGCTACTAACTCCCAAAGCTGTAAAGTCCGGAGAACGATGCAAAAGTTGCCTAGAGAACAATTCTAATCTTCTCAAAACGACGCTATTTGCCTTCCAATGTCCCAGCATTTCTCCAACAATGTCTCCGGTCTTGGCTGCCTGTAAAACGACGTGCGTTAATGTTGACTAATAAATATTTTAGCTCAAATATGAAATACCTCTTTTTTGGTTCGGTGGCATGGTTCGACTAACATGAACAATCTTAGACCATGAGCAGTACACCATAGGAACTGTAGGATCAAATTGTGAGGTCGACGAGGTCCGCCTATCATTATATATAAATAAAATTGCGTTTTTCAGTTCAATAGGGATAATGAGAGTGCGATTTGTGCTTAGTGTGCTTAAAACACGATGCTTATCTGTGTCACTATTTATGTGAACAATGGAAAAACAACGCCACTGCGTGATTTACAATCTAGCACCTATAAATTGTATGATTCATGTAATCATTCACGATCGACACTTTACGTGTACTGGCATATTTTGTGTTTACCTAAAATGTTGTTTAAATAAATATTTATATTATAAGCGTATGTACACCACTGAGAAATAATTATTACATGACAGCTTTTGTATCAAGCATCAGATTGGGCGATTGTTCTTATGATTTATCTACTTTCTTATTTTATGATTGGCACAACGCCTTTTAACATGCGAGTCAAATTCTTCAGCAGTATAACAGAGCTACCAACATTTATTTCTCATCTTAATACATTGCTCGTGCTGCGGTGTGTGCCGGTGCATTATCGTGTTAGTGCAACGATTGTTGTTTTAAATGCATCCATGACTTTTACAGATTTATTCTATACCAATAATCGATAAATGAGATCTTACTTTAATCCTTAATAAAAAATGAATGACGAAAGAGACATATACTTAACATATTATGAGTTAATCATCCATTACATAAAATCCATTTATAATCATTTTAAAATATTCTCTAATTGCGTATTGTAGTACTGCCTACTTCATATAAGTAGAAGAGAAACAAAGAAGCATAAAATCCGTATAATAGATACAAGTAAAAAAATGGTAGAATGTGCTCCCGGTCACGACCGCAAGTGATTCACGTCCTTAATCGGTGGCAATTTTTAGTCTCAGTGCTTACCCACTTCCAAAATTAGGAAGTAAGGCGTCACGATCAGATGCAGTAGAGTACTAATCAAGATGATCAAGACAGGAAGTCCAAAACTGGTGTCCACTTCGCGTGCAGCAGCACAAAGGACACCGTGCAAGTCAGAGAGTCGTCTTATACATTCGGCCGGTTCCTGAGAAGTCACGTTGTCCTCGTCTGAAATGAGTCAAATAGCAATTATTAGATTATTGTGAGAAGCTACTATGGTGTGATATAATTTAATATGTAGACTGTAGGATGCGTATTAAATGTCGTATTTATATTAAAAAAATATTTTTAATAACAAATTATAACAATAAAAATATGTATTTTTATTTTTGTATGTCAATATCAACAAGCGTTTCATAAAAAATTTTCCATATAGTAAAAATAAGGGAATCGCAAAAAACTAACATTTTTCTTAGACATCAAGCACTTTTTTTACTAAAAAAATACGCGACAATCAATCAATCAAAGGAGAACACAAAAAAAGTGATTGTTTACGTCAGTGAAAGTACAATCTTAAATATCAACAAAATTCAGGCTATATTTTAAAATAAAATAAAATTAGGCTATATAATAAATTAATAATTCATTAATTACTTATCTAAAAAATTGCAAAAAAAGTTTTTCACTTTCTTACATAAATATCATATTATTTAAAAAAATTAATCTAGATATTTGCTTCAAAGAAAATAACAGAGCTTATAATTAAAATAATGTATTTTTGTATGCACTTTATTTTTATTTATTGTAAATCTTTCATTGCAACATGACAGGCGTAAGCCCAATGCGTTACAGTGGAGTAAATACAAACACTACTAAGTAAGTAGTGAGATACCAGACCTAAATCAAAGTTTGTAAATTAGTGACATTAATATTATTAATTATTAAAACTGGTTAATGATTGCTTAAAAAATTTAAATTGAAATTAATTTTATTAAATAGTAAGGGAGATATTGAAGAAAATGCGGAAGTAATAATTAATGGGTGCAAAATAGAATTGGTTAATATAATTAAATACTGTAAAATATATATTGATGATAATTAAAAAAATATAAATCCTTTGATAATATATTAAAAAAGATTTAAAATATTATGATAATTAATCAGATTAAGATAAATTTTTATTGAATATATATAAAATCATTATTTCAATTAAAATATTGTAGAACCTTATTTTTTTAGAGAAGATGTGATAAAAAAATTGCAACCATTTCGACACAAAGCAATGAGATATATTATAAATAAATATAAAGCGTATAAATCATTCTTAATTATTGCTACATTTTAATAAAAATCTGACATGAAATGATTCGTTACCTGTCACAAATCCCAGAGTGTCCACAAAATTGCCCATCTTTTTAGGTCCCACGTCATGTAGACTCATTTTGATGACAAATACTTCAGTGTTAGTCGTTGGCAAATCCTCCATTTTTGTATCTATGATTAATAATATCGTCATATATAATAAATTACTTTCTATCTATTTAATTGTTGAAGGATAAAAATATAACCATTTTTGTTGCTACTCTCAGCAACGAGCGAAATATTTCTCTTGGAATCCACAAGGATTCGATCTGAAAGTTTTTCACAGCGTCATAAAAGACTGTCAAATTAATTTCGGTCACGTTTCCTGCTTTCACGTGCAGGATAAAATAGAATGGAAAAACTCGTACTTTATATACCTTTTACCAAGGACAAATTTCTTCCGGTCGTCGCTAATACTTCGTTGAGCCTCTTTAGGCGTATATAAATGGAATATGCCAGGAAAGCGAACTGCACCTCCAGCATCACAACCACGTAGTACAGCAAATAAAATGGCAAATAATTTTGCAGCAACGTAACTTAAAAAAATGTAACAGAATACATATTTATATAATTAAAAAATAATTTTATTAACCCCAGAAATAATATTTAAGGTGTAGCAAGCGTAAATATGTCTGACCATTTTAAATTTATTTATTAAAACTTTTTTTTTACTTTGCATCATGTGTACATAGAGTTAAGTATGAAAATAATGAAGCTATTTATAAACAATTCCATACATATTAGGGGTACCCATAAGTAATGTCGTATTTTCAGAAAGCATGGTTTTAGGTTAGTTGCATTCAGTCATTTGGCTAAGAAAGACGTATCCGAATATTTGGTGTGTTGTGAAAGGTCTTTATCTTCATTTTGCGGAGAAAAAAAAATTTTTTACGTGTCCCTTTTAATAATGATAGAGACGTGTCCATCTGAAGAATATTTGCGAAGTTGCATGCTTTTTCAGTTTTATGCAAAAAAAAACGCATTGGAGGCAACAAGAAACATTTGCGAGGTTTATTAAGGCGCATTAACTATCCAGGAATGGAAAAAATGGTTTAATAAATTTAAATCGGGAAATTTTGATTTAAAAAATGAGCTGAAAAGTGAACAACCCCGTGAAGGGGATGAAGCAGCCCTAAGAGAAGACATAGACAAAAATCCTAGTCTCACCATCAAGGAATTATCGAGTCAAGTCTGTACTTCATTGTCGACAACTCAAAGGTGCTTGAAAATATGGAGAAGATGTGAAAAAAAGGAATCTGAGTCCTACATGCGTTGACCGACCGTAACAGGCACTCGAGGCGAACTATCTGCGAACTATTGTTTAAAAAAAATAGTCGAGCTCGTTTTTGCATAATTTTATCACGGGAGACGAGAAATGGGTACTCTATTCAAACGCTACAAAAAGAAACAATGGTTAAATCAAGGAGATAAAGCAGCCCCGATCCCAAAACTTGGATTACACCAAAAAAAAGTGGTATTTTGTGTATGGTGGGATGCAAAAGTAATAATTTATTATGAATTATTAAAACAAGGCGATATTTTAACATCACAAGAGTACTGTGACCAATTAAAACACTTAAGCGCTAAGTTGCGTAAAAAAATACCAGCTTTAGTGAATATAAACGAAAAGCTAATCCTCCTGCATGACAACGCTCAGCTGGTTTGACCAAAAAAAAAATGGACGAATTGAATTTGAGGTCTTTATTGCTTCCGGCCTATTCTCCAGATATGGCACCAACTAACTACCATATTTTTCGCTCATTGGAACATTTCTTAAAAGAAAAAAAATTCAAAACACAAGATGAGATAAAATCGACCCTTTCGTCCTTTTTCGACTCTAAACCTACAGAATTGTATAAGAAAGGAATTTTTGATTTACAAAATAGATGGAGCAAAGTCATCGCAAATCATGGAAATAATTTTGTATAAATATATTAAATAAATAATTAAAAAAATAAATTTGAGTTTCATTAAAAAATACGACATTACTTATGGGTACCCCTAATACTTACATTGACTGTTAGTACTTTCAGCTATCTTTTCATACAGACTAAAGTCGTCGATGAGTAAACAAGTCCAAGCAATCAGCACAACGATTATAATGATGCACAATTTTTTTTCTTTCTTATAAACCATTTTGACTCCCAGACTATTATCCACCTAAAAGCATATTTAATAATATAAATCAGAGTATAAACACATATAATATAACAATGACAGTATTTTTTATAGAATCGAATATTCTTTGGGGAAGACGTCACATAGTCTCCCTTCCCAAGACGTCGCCATATAATTTTCCATTGACGCGAGCTTGACGTTAATGGACTTGCGGATATTATGGAATTTTACTAAGTGTTTTACCGCGACGAGGGATTACACCACCCTCCACCGTGCCAAAAAAAAATTGTTTCACAACCACTTAAAACGCGAAAAACACCCTCGTAAAATATTGATTCTAGTGTTCGGGTTGTTTTTTTATTTATACACTCTTCGACAGAAATGTTTAGTATTAATATTATACCCCTTTAATGTTAAGATTATATTTCTCGATGCGCAATGGATCTGTGAGCCATGTATAATTACATAAAATATTGTTAATCTACTTCCTTAACCAAGCTAAATATGTTTTTCTTCAAATAATGTGTTTATCAGTGATTGTCACTGATAAACACACTTCTATCTTAATCATGAACAGCACTTCTTTAGCCAGGATTTAATTCACTGCATCATTTAACACATTTCACTTGTACATAACATCATTGCAATAAACATAAACAAGTTGCACAAAAGAAACGGATTATGAAGTCTTGTACTGGATTGAGAATTGGCAATCTTATTAACTACTAATTAAAATAAGTAATATTCATATAACATACCTTTGATAGAAGCTCTAACACTTTCAGCAGCCTCTTTAATCGGTTTGGTGCACCATAAATTCCAACAGCCGAAGTGACTAGCACAGCTGATACATCTCCAGAGCCCACAACTCGAGCCGTCATACTCCTCAAGCGCACAGACATATTAGGCGGCGTGCGAAGCTCTCGACTCAATCCGTAAATGCTGAAGATCACTACACAGTAAAACAACAATCAAATCCCAACCTAAACCTTTAAAAAAAAGTATTATCATAAAACTTCCGGAGCACTCGTCTGATTGACCATCTCTTCGGAAGCAATTTACATGACCCGTTTATGAGGTTCATGTCATAGCAATCAAAGTTTGATGGTAGCTGCGTTTGGAATATAAAGTACCTCTCTTATGGCAAGGGACTCAGATTCTAAATATTAGCTGAATAATTCAGGAATTAATGTTATTGTTGCCGGAGGAATAAAAGTGTTCGAAAGTGCTAAAGAAATCCGTAGAGATTATGCTTTTGCCAATTTATTTCATTTTTTTATGGTAGCACCTGTAGAATATTAAAATGATGGCGTGGAATAAACAAACGTGCGGAGATAAAATTCCTCACGAAAGGTGAATAAATTATTCATTCCTCTTCTTAATCTTTCACGTCGTCTGGAAAGATAATCCCAAATGTGGCATATTCCAAGCATAATTGGACTAAATATTTATTTTATGTGGTATTATGATATTAGGATAAATGTGAAATCATATACTGATAAATATTTGTATTTGTACTATTTATACTAATAAAATAATATCTAAACATCCCTTAAAACGTATCATATACATTTATTTACTTTAATGAGTAATGAATTAAGTGTTTATTATTCAAATAGCTATTTTAAAGTTCCTCTAAAAAACATATTTAAATACTTTAAGATATATAAGAAATATAATATATTCGATACAAGTTGTATTAAAGACAAAAAAAATGGACTATAATAATAAGATATTTTATTGTCTCTAATAATCCAAAATATTGATTTTATTTCAGCCCTGAAAGATAATGAGTCTTATATTCTGAAAGGCAATTAGCGAACTGTCAAATATCCATTTCGATATCAAATTCTAAATGCATGGCTTTTGAGACTATAAAATAATTAAGTAGTATCATATGTATGTAACATTTTTGACCAATTATATTTTTATTATGTACAAATTAGACTCTTATTTTTATCACATAATAAGAAAGGGCCAAATTGTATTTAAAATATTATTTATAATTACACTATACAATCATTTGCTACAAAGATGTATTATATATGTAAAATATAACACTCGACCTTGACAAACATAAAATTATATTTATGTTTTTTAATGACATAATACATATCAAACTGTGTTTTTATCACTTGCACAATTTATTATAATTGAAGGTCATTCATTAACGATTTCGAACAATCGAATACAATATCTCTAAAGTACGCCAAACACTCTATTTTGTATTACAATAGAAGAGAGATCTCGTGACTAAACAATTGTGTTAATAATTGGAAATATTTTACGGACCACCTAATATTTGTTCCGAGATGTTATTCACTCATCAACTAATTATCAACCGCTCCTCGTATATAAAATCTTTATATGCTTAATTGCATCTTTAAAAACAAAAAAAATTAGGTTTCTAAATCTTAAATGTATACTGCTAAAATAAATGTTTATAGCCTATATAGTTTATATTGTAATAAATAAATATATTTATATTAAAATCTAGTGGCCACATAATGCTGACTTTACTATGAAAAAGATCTTTTGAAATGTTTAATTTGTCAATAATTTTATCACAGTTTGATGTAAAAATAACATACCCAAAACAGTGAAGATGAAACAGCTGATGATACAGTATTTTTTCGATATAATTAAAGACCATTTAGAAGGCACGTCCTTAAAAGGCTTTGTGAGTCGGTTGAACTGCACAGGAGCCAAACCCACAATCCTTGAGACGAACAGTACGAAGGCATGAGCTCTAGCAACTGCCACTTCTCCTTCTGCCATCTCTTTCTCAGGCTTTGTATTTAGCCTAAAAAGATAATTTAACAAACAACATCAACAAAAACACACGTGATTAATAAAAATTTCGTGCTTATCTTAAAAAATCTCACACGTGATATTCGATTTTATAATACTTTTTTTAATCATATACAATGCATATTTACAACATATCCATATTGCTAAGATTATAGTGTATTGCGTATATATGTAAATAAAATTATATTACGTACCTCTTCCTCCGACGGATCAGGTAATCTTCAAAGATTTTCACTTTCCCGCTGAGTAGGATTTTCATTATCCATAATTTTATATAAGTCAAGATGTGGTATTATTAAACTAATATTTTATGTACTATATATTAGATAGATAAACGACACTCAAAAGCTATTAAACAATGGTGCATTGAGCACCGTGTTCGGAAAACAACTACACTGCAAAAGCTCTATCGATAAGTGGTCGTGTTATAAATCTGGGGTCGTAAACCAACCAAGATATTGGCAACATAATTATTTTAAAATTGCCTTTATTAAATTCCTCATTTTGTGGACAATTAAATCTGAGATCTCCCCAATACTTTTCAAGTTTTTATAAAAAAATATTATTAAAAATATTAGGAAGTTAATATTAATATTATATTTTATTAGATATTGTAGTTTTGTTTAGTTTACTACCTTAAACATACTAAACTGATGATTGAATTTTTTTTCGTTAAAAATAATAAGCATATAGAAGTGAAATCGTTTTTCAAGTGGTATCCAGCGGAAACCAATTATATTGAAGATTCTATGCGAAGAAAGGTCTGTGCTGTATTTTTTCTGTCTGATTAAATTGAGTTTATTATATTTTTTTTATTAAATAAATATTTAACAAAAATAGGTGATAAATCAATTTACTTTAAGCATTTATTAAGAATTACATATTTTTTAATTTGTTTTAATTTAGTTCAGTTACCAATGATCATGTTAATTATGTGTGTATTTTTCAATGATTTTTGAAAATAAATAGATTAGATATTTATTAGACAAACATTCGTAATTTGTTTCCACCCAAAGTCATCGCATTAGCCAGACAATTAAGAACTGGAAGGGCGAAAAATTTTCTCTAATTCTAAAAAGGTATTTAAGGTTGAGCACAGCATATAAACTCACTTGCATCATAAACTTAATCCTACCACCACTTCGCTTCCGACTTGGAATAAACGAGTTTATCTGAACTCGCATCAAGCAGGGCCACGCCAAATATCGACCGAAACGACCCATAGAAGACCGAGCAATGCAGCAGCTGCCTATTATTAAACCTTGTATTTATAAAAATAAACTCGCACATCGCTATGTACGCACATTATTATTATACATATATTGCTTTTGTGCAGCTTTTATATCAAATAAAAATCTGGTTAATCTAAAAATGTATCACTTGGAGCAAAAACGGTATGATTGCACTTTTTTTAAGTTAACCCTAGATGGACAACATGAACAAAAATAATATACTTTTATCATTGAAGATAAATAAAAGAGGAAAAGTAAAATATTTCAGCTATGTATTGTAATTATAATGGTGAGAATTTGATTACCTTACGCCGCTAGTAATACATTCTTAAAACAACCAAAGGATATATACGTGTTTGATATTTTATTAGTATTATATCAATCTAGAATACATTGTAGAGAAAAATAAAAAAATTAAATTATTATTGTTAATCCTTAATTTGAAACTGAGCAGTGTGAAATATATTGATTTTTTTAGAACTTTTAACCTTTAAATTGTAATTGAAAGTTTGAATTATATTAGTATTATTTTTTTTCTATAAAATATTTTTCGGTCCCAAAAATATTTTAAAATGGGTCGTCACCCTATTGTGTTAATTTATTGTTATGGATTGTCAACCAATGGTACTTGAGAGAATTTAAAAAAATTAAAATATAATTCAGAGAAATGCAAGTATTTGTTCTGATTTCGTCGTGTTTGGTATTAGTTTATTAATATTTATGCTCTACATATAATATATAACTTTAATTTTTAATTTTTCTCGAGTTGGCTACTTACCTAGTGCAAAAACGATTACGAGTGCAAAGGGTTAATGTATGAGTTTATTTTTAAATAATTATAATCCTATTCCTTAATGATATGAACTTCAGTAGATTAAATAAACTTAATTTAATAAATTTTAATTATCTACTTTATAATTTTGATAAACAGTTTAATAAAAATATAATTTTTAATAATTACCTGTTGACGATATCATCATATCGTAGTCGCGAAACTAACGATTAGTGCAAAATAAACGTAATAATGAGAAGCTCCGAGGTCAGTCGATATATCACCAGTGACACGAAAGTAAACATTTCAGATGTCCGGATACATTAGACAAACGACCATTACACTAGTACAAGGGATATTTTATAAGCAATGTAAAATTACAAGTCTTTTTTTAAATATATAATATATTTCATATAAATTTTATCACAATATTTCTTTCAGTGTCGTCGCAGTACATTTTAATTTATTGTCGAATAAAAAACAATCCTAATAAAAATGATAAAATAAAAACAAGTATATAATATACAATTCTGAATCTTAATTAGACATATTTCTGATGAGCTTTTGATCTAATTTCGTGCTTTAAAAAACGTCTTTCAAAGCTTACAACAGTCTTTCCGTTCGTTATCATATTTTATCCATACAATAAATTAAAATATACGCAACCGAAAAAAATACAACAACAAACACGCTTCCGACAAAATATAATCCACTCGCCAAATCACCAAAACGAAATATTGCATATCAAATGCGCCTTAAAACTACCCTGGAATTCCGCAGAACCCACTTATATACTTTGCATGACATTATTTACATTTCAATTTGACAATTTGAATAACTCTATCTAAACATTATCTGAAAATTGTTAAATTTTTTGCATACTTCATTGATATGTCGATTAAAGTTACATCAATCGAAAGCTTTTGGCAAATGTTTCAATATGAATGTTAAACGATGGCTGTTCGTTCATATTTTGTTCAAAATTAACTAAACGAAATAACACTACAATTAGAACCTTATATGTATAATACACAGATGATCTAAAACATATTTTTAAATGCTCATGTCATGTGTATTATTAATGCTACAAAAACAATAGTTCACACACTCAAAATATCATCCATCTCTCCTTTGAAATATTTTTTGTAACATTAATCTATTACGAACATTTTTTTAAACGACTGTCGCATCCATTACGTTATTGATATTGATCTTTGATAACTATGAGCATTAAAAAATATTTTATAAGGCACCTGTACATAAAAAATAAAATAAAAATACATATCTGATGAGAAAATTCCAAAGATATCACTGTATATGATGACGAGAAATATTAGCTATAGAAATTTATGCAGTGCAATAAATACGCTGTTATTAAAGTGATAATATGTTTTAAAAATATATTTCTATATCCATCAACGATACATAACGACGGTTTTAGAGATAAAATATAAACATATATTTATTACTTCTGCAACAATAAATAAAGCAATTTAATCAACTTATAATTGTAATTATTTTTATGCAGCTGCATCTTATTGTGTTAAATCACAATTTAAAACTTGAAAATGACTAATCATAAAAAAATACAATAACTATACATTCAGTGGATTTACTAATTATTCTAACATTCTCAATTCAATCGTGCGAAAATTACACATTTAAATAACGACAAAAAACAGTATTGTCACAGAAGTACGATTACTAACTAAAATAAACGTAAATTTTGAAAATATTAACATAAAACATACAAGATCTTAATCAAACATTACAAAATATAATTCATAACTGTTAAAAGTATACATACACATTATTACTGTAGTATATATTATGTAATAATAAAAATTACAAAAATATCAAAGACATGAGTTTATTTGCAACGCATAGTATCAATCCCATACTTGTAAAAAATATTTGATATTAGATCAGAGGTCTCGTTTAATAAATCTGATACATACATATAACAGATGTAATACAATCGATAAAATATACTTATTAGAATAATAAGATTCCTTGAATTGATTTTTATCAACGCAACACTTCACTCAATTGCAATCATATAAGCTCAACATATTGTTACACTGGTCGTATTTATACTTTAGAAATACTTCTATAAATTCTCAATCTATGAGTTATCTTATTACCCAGAAACATTATAATTTGATATATATCTTCAAATAAATCGAACAAGTCTAGGATTGATTCTAGGAATCTCACTTAATTCAATTGTGGCGTCATTAAAAACTACTCCTCAACGACAGTATAATTGTTCAGTTAGGCCTGACATTTTCGATAAGCATATAGATTACCGAGGCCGACTTCGAAACCGATGAGTTCGTCCCGCGCCCGTCATCTCGCGCCCGACATATTTTTTGGTAGACTATTAGCCGGACTTTGAAGATGATTAGGCGCATCGGCAAAAGCGAACTTGAGCCGATACGCTTCGGCCACAAGCATCTCGATGTGCGAGTCTTGCCAATTCTGCGTCGGTACATTCTGCAGCAGTATCATCAGCCCTTGAAAGTCTTTCTCTTTGAGGAGTTTGTCGCGCCAGTGCAGCAAGAAGGCGGCGCACACGTACAACTGGAATATGGCGAAACCATCCGATTCGGCGAGGTACGTGTCCCACAGACGGATCGTGCAAGACAAGGGAAGCTCTCTCGTCAGTAAGTTGTTCATCCACCTGAACGAGAATTGCAGATAGTCGACGCCGTGCGTTTGGAGGTGTTGGTGCAGCGGCGAATCTATCCGACAGATCAGTTCTCTCAGTTGATGGACCTGAAATGTGGCATGGACTTATTAAATAATTCACAATTTAAGGTTATATCTATTTACCTAAACTGATTAATTTGTAGCAGAGTTAAAAGATATATCTATACCAAAAATTTGTGAAATAAATCATTAAAACTGACAGCATCTAAAACAACGCCAGCTGCTTCATCACGACAATGCACCAGCTCACACCACAGCATGTGCTATAGATTTTTCAATAATTAATAATAATAAAAAAAAGGGACGAAACGTACTGAAATTTATGTATAGTCTAGAAGTGGAGTAGGAAGCCCCAAAATAACATGAGTTCTATGACAAACTAACCTACACCTTGCCCCACACAAAAAAGGGTTCATATTTTTAAGGTTAGAGTACATCGGTCAGAATAAATATTAAATGGTAAGAATTATTTAGACAGATAATCAGAATCGTTTTGGTGTTTATCAGTATTTATTGCAGTTCATTGGTCAGTCTTTATAAAGAATAGCCAGTATTTATATTATATAATCTGTATTTTAACTTCAACGGCAATTTTATGCTGACAGTTAATCAGCATAATAATACATGGTCATCACAACAAAGCAAGAGAGCTCTCCGCCGCCGCTTCGTTTGTCGCTCTGTCTGTTTAATTGTATGTAGAACTTCCACATTCTATAATACATACGGGAGTATAACTACTTTAGCATCCTTTGCGTGCACCACTGCCGTTACCAGTACTTGGGCCCTACGAGTCCAACCCTATGGGCGGGCACCCAGCTTTTAACAGCCGGATGAGCGGGACCTACCCCCTCGTAGTACTACATATTTATCAGAGTTTCAATAGTATTTCTCTTGAGCGCGCGAGGAGACGTGCTCTCGTTAGCTAGCCTGCATTGCGTATCATACGTTCTACATACAATTTAATAGATTTATTGAGAGTTATTCATGGAGTGTTGACTATTTTGACATTTTATAAGATATTTCTAAAATAAATTATTTATTGAATAATAGAATTAAATAATGATCTATTTTTATTCTAAGAATTTGATATTAGTTCTGACCCTGAATAATATAATAAATAATTTCTAAAATATTTCTAAAATAAATAATTTATTGCCCATTTATATTTATTAATGTTATAATAATTTTTTAATTCCCATGATTGTCCTATATTTTTATTCTAACCATTTGATATTTATTCTGACCCTAAATAACATAATTATAACCAGCCTGTTTATAAAATTTTAACAAAGATTTGATTTTTATTCTGACCCAAAGTAGATTTAAATTCTAACTATTTAATTTATTGCCCAAAAGCACTTCCTCCATCACAAGAGTGTTGGAGAAAGAATTGTAAGAATTATAAGAACTCATTTCTGTATTAAAATAATAATAAAAAATTAAATCACCTTGTGCTGTATTCCTAATTGAGCAAAAATATAATTATCTTGAATGCTATCCAGGAACTTTGAGAGACACCAGAAAGAGTCGGCTTCGATGACTCTTCGCTGCTGCTCCGACAAAGTGTCTACTTGCCAGTTGTCCAAGTCCTCCCCGATGGGCACCACCTCTTGCAGGAACACCATGAAGAACGGTGTCACCAGATCGTTGATGCCTTGGACGTAACCGGACGCCGGATGTCTTATGGCCCATATGTACAGAATGCGTTCAAACATCATTTGCACGGTAGTCTGTTGGAACAGTGAAACGAGGGGACTCATTCGCGGAATGTCAATATGAATCTGACGGTACGTTTCGTCGTCTCTTTCGGCTTCATAATACTGCTTCACTAAATGCCAATAATCGAGACGCTTCCGCTCCAAGACTTCTTGGCGCCGTTCCGAGTTAGCGGGCAAGTAGCCTGATAGAAGACGCCAGGTCACAGCGCGTACCTGAAACATTCGTTAGGTTTTAAAAATATTTATGAAAAAATGTAATTCTTTCAACATGATAATCTAAGAGGGCTTCAAACCGTGTTTTTTTCATTTGGGTTTTCGTTCCGATTCAATTAAAAAAAATATTAGTAGGGTTCCTGTTTTCGTTCTAAATACTCCTATATTTTTATTTTGCAAATATAGGAGTATTTAGGAGAGAAACCTGATACTGCGATAATTCATGACCCAGAACCAAGTGAATAGAATCGTCCAAAATGTTATTTTTGGCCTAGGAAAAAAATCGCAAAATCACTATCAAATGCCACATGTGCTATAACCCAATAAAAATAATATATATTTTTTTATGTTATTTTTAAAGTTTTAACTATATATGTAAAAAAATTATATTTTACTTTTAAAATATTTATAATTTTATTTTTCTTCTTTCGTTATGTAAATAAAAGTTTTAAAGAATTTATTAATTTTATTTATATAACACTAAAATAAACAAAAAATAAATAAATATTCGATATTTCAACTTAAAACATTAAGAATTGAGAGGTGGCTATTCGGCGGTTAAAAAAATATTTTCTACCATAATTTAGAACATTTTATTCCTTCTTTTGTAATAAGCATACTATATTAATTGATACAATAATATTACATAAATAATAATAATTACTAATTATTTAAAGGTATTGTAATTAGAACTAAAGTATATAAATATGTCGAAGTATATTTATTTATAATTATAAAATATCCTCCAATGTATTTTCATTTAAACTATTAATTTTTAATTCGTCTTGTTATTATGACAATTATAAGGATGAAGGTGATAAAAGACTAACTGAACGACCACCACGATAAGCTGCGCAGAGTAAAACAGAAAACAAGAGAGTTTCGCATATTTCAGCTTTGTATTTAGCTTAGGAAGAAGACAGATTCAAAATATTATAGCATCTGGAAAATTGAAACAATAATATCAGAAGAAAATTTCATTTGAACATTTACTTGCTATCAGCTGTGATGGAACAAATGTAAACGTTGGAAAATATGGTGGAATCGTGTCAAATCATATCGTCGTTCGTAAACGGAAACCGGCGTCCTTAAACGGTTAAAGCTAAGATAGTATCACACAGTGTAATGCCACGATTTACGATTAGTTCACTTTAAATATAATTATGTAATGACTTTTTTCTTTTTAATACATTAAATATTTACCTTGAACGGATATTTTATTGTAAAAAAAATGAAAAAAATTATCATGTTAATTTTTCATAACTTCCAAGTCAATCCAGACAGAACTTTTAATATAATTAAAAGACATAATTTGGCAACCTTTTTTCACTATAACAATTCGATACGTTTACATGTACACAAGCTTTGAATAGAGAGCGTCGCGTCTGCTCTATAAGCGACCAGTGAACAATCAGTTAAATTCTGTAACTAGGTGAATGACGGTATTCATAGAGTTGATGCTGAGTATGCGCAAGAACATATCAGGGATACATCATCACAAATTAGGTTTTCCTATATTTTTCTAATCTCACCGAGATTAATAATTTGCGATCGGATGTACAAGATACTCACTTTAACCGGCACACCAGACCAGCTGAGTTGTTTCAGTTCGTTTATATCTAGCACCTCGCTCTCCTTGAGCTGGTTGAACCGCTCCAGCTTGGATTCGTAGTTATCTTCCTTAGCGGCGAACGTACCGGGACGGACTTGTTCGGGCCGACCCGGATAGTGCCTCGCCGGAGGAGCCGGCGGCTGAGGGGGCTGCGGAGGCTCGACGGCGGGCGCCCGCGCGGGAACGGATGCCGAAACTTCATTGGCGACGGCGTTCGCCTCGGACTCCCTCCTGTGGGAGTCGATCACGCTCCAAGCGGCCGACAAGGAGATCACCTTGGATATGTTCGCGTTGGCCATCCCCGAGACTATATCGTCGTCGCCCAAGTCCCAAGCGTCGTCCACGGACTCTTGAAAGTCGCGGAACGAGGCTGCCGCCTGGGGGGGCGCCGCCCTGGGGCTCGGCCTGCCGGGGACGCCGCCGCCGCGCCTCCAGAACGACGAGTGGGCCGCGCCCCCTCCGACCCCGCCGCCCCCGGAGTTCTGCATCCTACATGGATGTGACACGCGACGTCGTCTTCGCCCCGCCGGCCGCAACGCCGCAACGCCGCAACTGTCAACCTGGCGCGCTGCCAACCGCAGCGAACGAAACTGCCAACCGAAGCGAACGACAACAATCGGCCATGAACATGACGATTAAAAATACCTTTTCTAAATTTTAATACATATACATACATTCATTTATTTTTTAATACTTTTTTAATCACTAATTTTGTATAAATATTTATTTATTTAAAATAAAAAAAATATTTTTATTATACTGATTTAGTTCTGATTTTAAAAATTACATCCATTTTTTCTATCACTTGGGTTATTTCACAAAAAGATTAAAAAAATGACACAAAATGCAATTTTAATATATTTGTGTTTTAATCTTGACACTGACACATAAACCAGAAATACACAAATATGAAAACTAAAATCATTATAAATGTTTCCAAAAATACCAAAAAAATTACAAGTCATTATAATTACGTTTTCTCTTTCTTTCTTTTTTTCCACTTTTTCTTTTATAGACTTGTTTCAACATCCAGCAATACTCCGCGATCATGTTTACACTCCATCTCCATTGGTATCGCATTTCCATTATCTTTGTGTCTTGATGAAATCTTTTACCTTACTCCTCGCTTATTGCACCCAAATTTTTAGGAAAGTAGTCTAGATATTAATGGAGAAAATGTACTTTTAAACTCACGTTACAGCCCAAGATCTTGAATTTTTCAACATATCTTCAACAATATACTCGTAGTTTGAAAGTTGGTTACAACAAGTTTAAATGCTTTTCATGCCTCTTTCTCATTTTTTTCATTTTTGTTTTGAAATTTTCATTCTTCATAAGTTTTCGATGTCAGGTCCAGCAAAAATACCTTTCTTCAACGTTGCCTCTGACAAACTAGAAAATCGGTCACCGAGATACTTAAAACATTATCTTTCTTTTGGCAAAGCTTTGTTTTGTAAAGTGGTGGACGTAGAACTTTTTCGGATCAATAAGGCACTCTCTTTCAGTGCTTTTTTATTCCAGGCTGTAATTGGCCAAGATTTTTTCATTCAATCTGGAACCGATAAGTTCTGCAGATTCCTTAGGAAGATCTAAGTCTCTGACTAAATCATTTAACTTGAACTGGGTGAAAAGTTTTGGATCATTGCTGCTAGGACTGTCATCACTGTCATGTCTGGGGCAGTGTTTCAATATCGTCTAAAATATTTTCTAGTGGGAACAGATATTCTAGATTAATGTGGGATAGGTCATATTGCTGACGGAATGTTAGGATAATAAATCACATTTTTGTTCTTCAGATTAAAACCTTGCACATTACTAGAACAAAAGTAGCAGTCATCACTATGATTTTTTGGCTCCTTCCAAACCATTGGTATATCAGATCGGAAATATTTCTTTTCACCATGAAACCACTGCCTCAGTTCTTTCACGCAAATCGTACAAAATTTAGCCCAAGGCTTGTCCTGATCCTCCAACTTCATGCCAAAATAAGCAAAGTACACTTTTTCCACCAAATCTGAAATGTTTCTTTGTTGTTTTTTTACAATATAATTGCCACAAATAAAGCAAAAACAATCTGGTGAGTTGCCACATCCTTAAGAAGCCATAGTTGTTAAAAAAAACAATCACAAACACTGGGTAACTAAAAAGTATTTTAATTAAAGCTCAGAGCACTATGATACGTGTACTGCACAAAGTCTAGATACACTCTGTAGGGGGACGAAGAGACCGGACAGACACTGAGATAGAAGCGGAAATGTGTGGAGGATGGGAAAACAGACAGGCGCCAACAGACTAGTTAACAGGTTTTTCACTAATTTTATTGCTGTAATTATGCTAGTTTTAACTGGTTTGAGAAAAAATGCTTTAGATTCTGATTTGTACTCTCACACACTAAAATAGTTAACACACCTAAAATAATTATTTAATGCTTTAGATTCTGATTTGTACTCTCACACACCTAAAACAGTTAACACACCTAAAATAATTATTTAATATGCCATAAATATGTATGTATTGTACATAGCAACTTTTCATTTTACAAAATGTCACAATTAGAAGTATGGTTTGTGAATAAACTGTATGTAATCGATATTTTTCATGGTTTTTCCAGTGATTATCACCTGAAAAACTATATAAATAACTATTTATATTCAAGATAACTTTTACATCGTGGACTATTATATAAAAATGGCCTGACTTTGGTATTAAAAAAATTGTCGTTTAAATCAAATTTTAGTATAACCAACTGATATTTAAAATCTGAACAGGTTCTTAGCTGAGTAAATTTGCCGCTAGATGGCATTAATATTAAGTAATTTAATAATATAAAATAAGTAATTTCATAGTCTACTCATAGATATAAAATAAAACTACTAAAATCACATTAAATATATAGAAAGATAAATAAGTCATTCAGTCTTTATCTTTTCAGAAAAAAATATCAGCGATTTCTTAGTTACATTAATCTGTCGATAGATGGCAATACAGTAAAATGGCATTTTTCATTCTACTCTCATTAGATATGATCAACAAAACACAAAACATTGAACAAAACAGAATTTAAAGATATTTTAATTATTATTTATTATGGTATATGTCCGTAAATTTTTAAATTAGATTTTTCGCTAAGTTGTGATAGAAAAGACGTTGATATATGTCAATTTAATACTGTAAAATTGAACTATTTCGTAGTTTTAGCTCTTATTCCTTTTGCAGAGTATAGATGACGAGTTGGTCTTTGAGCATTAACTGTCGGAGGCAAATTCGATTCCCTCCACTCTGCTTCCAAACGGACATAAACTCCACCTAAAATTATATACATTAACAATTTTACAAAATAAGAGTAATTTTTTACAAATAGCATAATTACATACCTAACGGCTGCATCAATCTCGACTGAGGCACTGCAGCTTTTCGAGCTAAAAGAATTCTCATTTGTCTAGCAGCACGTTCTTCATACTGTCTCTGCTGATCTTGGTTACTTCTAGCAGACAGAGCTGCCGCCCATTGTCTTCCACCCATTCCTAAACGTCTATAATAAATTGCTTCAATTATTAAAAATCTTTCTAATATAACATATACAATTCTTCTTCTATACCTTCTAGTAAGAAATCGGGGACGCCTTCGCATTAAACCTCTTCGATGAACAGGAGAACGAGGAGGACTACTTTCTTCACTATGAGAAGATTCTACACTTGAAGTGTCTGATTCTTCCGCTTCTCCACTATCAGACGAAGACACTTCCTTGGGTTCGACGTTACTCTTCTGTTCTTTGTTGGTAGTGTTAGGCGAAACAATTGGCTGTAAAATTTTAAAGTGGTTATGTATCTATCCTCAAACTATAAATATTATTAAATAACACTAATTAATACCACGACTGTTTTAGATAACTCTGGCTTTGAATCTGCCTCTGTATTAATAAAATTTGAACTACTGCTCACTGATAAATTAACAGCTGTATTAGAAGATGAAAATTGTAGCATAGATATGCTTTTAGTAATACTTTCAGTAGGAGATGGTTCGTTTTGTTGCATTTTATTATTCGCTACAAAAAAATAATCATGATAATTACACAATTATTAGACATATTAAAAAAATAATAACTTACATTGAGCTTTTCCTATTATGGAACCGGAATAGAGTTTACCCAAAAGACCTAGGGGCTGACGAGGCGGTGCTAGCTTCAAACCGTCCCACCAAAACACTTCTTTATTGCTATTTTTACCACCATCATCGTTGTTTCCATCTAAAAATATATAAATTAATATCTTCCCGAGAATTATTGCTTAGTAATACACCAAACCTTTCATAACTAATCTTGTCGATCTATCCTGAACGACGTGCCTGGAAGGATCCACAAAAATAATATCTCTGAATTCACCATACACAGTCAGAATAGCTACGTCGTGATCAGTCTTTTGCTCTGGGCAATGCTCTCTAAATTGACACCCTTGCTGAAAAATAATAAATAATTTTATAAGGGCGATACAAATAGAAATCCTAAGTGGTATAGTCCTGGAGTTAGTAGGGTAACTATACAGCAAGCACGCCCTCCTTTTCAGAAAATGGTATATAAGGGCTTGGACGAATCTACAGCGACAGACTGTTTGGAATATCTAAGGAACGTGCGATTTTTTTATTAATTTGACAGACATGGCATTTAAGGGGGTCAAGTTTGCCCCCCCCCCCCTTTGAATTTGGCCAGAAAAATGCATGTCATTTAATAAAATTCTATGAATCTTAATGAAATTGAAATATTAAAAGACAACTACTAACTGGCCAACTGTTGCCCCCCCCCCCTGGAAAAAGCTGAAAAAGCTGAAGAAGCTCCAATTATCCCGCAAAGAAAATCTAGAAAAAACAGTCTCGAATCTATCCAGAAAATATTTTTTTAAATATAATTTTAGTGAAATCAATTCGGAATACATTTTCACCGGTAGATATATATTTTTACCGGTGAAAATATAATTTATCTGACAAGTGCAAGTAAAATTATATAATTTCAACGTTTTCATACCTAGTAATATATACATTTATACACATACTTATCATTATTTATTTACGTACGGTGTATAAATATTTCAGTGAATGAGTATTTTTCAGTCAAGTTATATTTTCCCTAGTACATTTTCTCTAGTAGATATACATATATTTTTACTAGCGAAAATATAATTTAACTTATAGGCACTAGTGAAATTATATGCTGCTCTAAAATGTCTATGCTTTTGACGTGGATTTTTGACTTCCGAGAAAGGACAATTGTTTTTTTTCGCTCTCCTATTGGTTAAAATTCAGCACAGTACGTAAAATAGTAGTACAAGAACGACAGAGTGGTAATTTCCCGTTCGGTTTGGGCCAAACATTTCTTGGCCATAATAGCATTTGTATCGGTCATGTCGCAAATTAATCAAAACAAGAGTGGTTTTATGCCACTCTTGCATAATTATTGAAAATATTTATATATATACATTTACACAAAATTCAACGTCACTTAAATAATAATAATTACGACTCACCGTGCTATTGCCTAAAACTTGAAACCTAAACGCTCGTTCTCCACAGCATGAATAGCGACCTATCGGTAAGCAGGTGGATCTAGTCGGCTCCAGCGAGAAATACTGTGGCATATCAGCGTGATAGCAACACCACTCCATCTTCATTCAAGAAATAACATTAATAATTAAATTGTCATTTAAATGTAGCAGATGAACAACAAATTACTTGATACACCGGAAACCAATTTTCACAAACAGAGCATTTTAAGAAATGAGATTCTCCCCAGAGTCTCCAGTAAACCTTGCGCCACGATTTCAATTCGCTGTGTAACGATGAAATGTACTCACTCGGATTCCAACTCAGTTCTCTGTTAAATATAATTTAATTATTAGAGTAAAATGATTGAGTTTTATGAATCACAGTGGATTACCTGGAATGTGAGCTGATGATATTACCCCACCGGTCTATGGTCATACTCGAAGGTACGCATGGAATATGATTGGCTAAGTGCTTTTGTAAGTGTTTATTGCATCTGTAATAAAATGAAGAATCATTAATCGTATAAAGCAGCGTACGCCACAGCTTCCACTTTTTATCCAAAAAACACGCACACTAAACTAATACAAAAGAGGAACACCATAGAAAGTCGTGTGCTGATTCTATAAGAACTTTCAACATCAGAGTGCAATCGAGATACGTCAAGGTAACGCTTTATCTCCCGTATTGTTAGGGTATACTACGAAAGATTGGTCGACTGGATATCATCTCACAAATCGAGTATGAAGTCCTGCAGCATGCAAATCTTTCAACATTGCTGCTTCTCATATCAAGCCATATATTTATTAAATCATTAAATAATAAAATAAATTAAAAAATAAGTACTTGCTACACTTGTACAAAGTCGCCAAAGTTGCATAGTGTCCCCTCAGCGTTTCGGGTACTGGTTCACCCAATGACAATATCATCTTGCAGAACAGCCTAGATTGAATTTTGTCCTTTCTGTCCTTGATCGCTTCCATTTCCGTATTGGTGTACATGGCGCCGAGTCTGAAACGGTATTTTTCATTAGAATATTTTAACTGTCTAATCCAGTAGCAGAACTTAAAATTTTGGAATCTTTGATAAATTCTAGTTTTATTTTATATAAATGATAACCAACTTCAATAAACATCTACAGTAAAACAGATATGTAATAATTACTACACACATACATACCAAAACTGGTTGCAAAAAATATATTATACTCCAATATTATTCTCAAGTTATTTTTTTTAAAATGTCGAAAATTAATAGTAGGCATTTGTGCGAATACTCTGAAACATGCATGTATGTCGTTAATGAAGAGAAGATAGAGCAGAGGACCCAGATTGGATCCTTGTGGTACTGCAGAATGAGCGCATATTGCTGGTTTACTAATGAGTCGCTAATCAGAAAGACCTGGGTTCGAATCCCATATGTTCTCAGTTTTTTTCGATTTCTACCGGATGAATATCATAATGATTAAATAAATACGAGTTAGATCATATCAATGGATATTTTTTTTCCATCAACTATCAAAATATTGACGAATTAATTATTTAACAATAAAACAGTTAAGCCAGAAATCTAACTTAGCGGTTTTAGTGTTGAATATTCCTAATTAAAAGTTGATATACATACTTGAGTAACTTTCAATATAAATGTTTTGATAATCCATAATAAAGTTAAACAAAGTGTGCGAATCTTACGAAGATGTTAAAAAAATATTCTCAACCTAGTCAATATAGAATCGTTGAGGCACGCCAGGTTTGTGTTAGTCTTTACTATATCACTCATGTTTGCGTGACAAAACATCAAACAGTCGTGAAGCAGAGGATCCATCTGTAAAACAATTTTGATTAGTAGTAACTTAAGATTATGTTCTATGTACTATATAGTCATTATATTAATTATACCTGTAGAAACGATGCTGAAACCAATATAGGAACGACGTTCGTCGGGTTCAATTGAGGCCAATCGGATACCAGAATCGAATCTTTCTTCACCCATCTCATCAACCAGTCGAAGATCTGTATATCGCAGTGCACTGATATGTCCATATCTTCCAATTTTTGACCCGAAGTGACGTCAGCGAAATAACCCATCTTGGATACCAGGAGTTTCTGAGGACATTTGAAGTCCTTCTTCAGACCTTTCACTTCGTCGCACACATGAATTTCTACTTCGCCTCTGTTTTACAATATAACAACTATTAGCATTGTAAATACAACCAATATCAATTGCACTTATGGATGTAATAAGACTTACTCAGATTTAGAAAAATATTTATCGCCGCTAGTCGAAGATTTTCTGCGACCTATGCGCGGTACTACGCTTGATTTGTCTTTGGCTTTCTGATCGTTCAGTAATCCTTGAATAATAAATATGAAGAGCTTATAAAATCATATTTTCCAAGATTCTCCTTGTCGGCGGTTTTATTGTTTATTTTAACTTCTACCCTCATAAACTAATTTGCTTTTTATAGTTCGGTTGAAATATTAACATAGCACAAAGGTGTCGGCTAATATGGGTATTAAAAAAAATGTCGAGGGTTGCTGCTCATTCGAGTCTGACCACGTGTGTCAACACATTCTGTAATCGTTAACGCTTGAGGCTATTAAGTGATTCAGCGGCTCCAAACATTTTATAGCAAATGTATAATACAAATATATAAATAATTGCACTGTATTGCAAGATTTCTCCCACAAAGTTAATCATTTTTATTTGACAAAATAGGCAAAACTATTTGTTTTAAATAAATAATAAAAAAAAATATGAGGAATTGTACATTATAAACTCGATTGAGTTTTGAGTTCTACAATATACTTATAATTTTTCCAAGTAAAATTTGGGTCTTGTCAATAATAAAGTATTTCGTTATTGACGCTTTTACCATTTTACGGCTAAGTGTGACGTGTAGCTGTCTTAAAACATTATTTTGCTTACAATGTTTTGCTACAACAAATTTAAATAATTCATAAGTAAAATAATGCGCTGCTTTCAAACCATCATTTATAAGTCAAAATAAACTGTATCGTTCATTAACCGATTTAAAAAAAACGATATATAAATCAGATAATTTAATCTTTGTGGCAAAAAATCATAAGCTATCGATACATTATTAAGATAGGTTTGCAAGGGTGCTATTTGACGGAACTATTTTAAGCGATTTAGCATTTAAATAAATACAATGTTCCATAAAACTAAATTATAATAATAAATAAATATTAATATAAGAAATTAACTCAACCGAAGCACTTTTCACAAAATGACAATTTAAATTGATTTTGTAAAAAATATTGCAGCATTATTCGTAGAGGAAACTTTTTCTACTTCCTTTTCTACATAATCTATTCCAGATTCTGAAGCCTAAAACTTAGCTTTAAATAAATTAAAAATGTACTACAGTCAGTTCTCGAGTTACGACGGGGTTCCGTTCCACCACCTTGGTCGTAACTCGAAAAGGTCGTAAATCGAAAATCATACAAAAAATAATTAAAAACAATGCATACATGCGAAATACAAAAACCACTTTTATTGCTGACTTCAAGTTGTTAACTAAATACTTTTTAGCAAATATCTACATAAATAATTTATTTATAAGAATTGATCTAGAGTATTTTTATCATCTGTGCTACTGATATCCATTGTTAATTCTTGAGATTTTTCAGCGAGTGCAGTGATAGTGCTTGTTTTTCTTAAAAAAACGTCCAGGTTTGTTTGTACAGTTTGTTGTTTCTTTTCTCTATAAATTTCATAATAACACGCAAGTGCTTGCTGAATAAGGCCGTGTACCCTCGAAGATCTATCGATGTCTTGGTCCATATTTTCAAATTTTTTAATAGCATCATTGATTTGGCTCAAAGCTGCAGCCATGTCTTTTAACACAAATTTTTTTGGTGGTTCTTCGAGTTCATCTAATTCTTTTAGATCCATCACATTTTTTCTGCAACTCGTTGTTCCTCAATCTCAATCAAATCTTGGTTTGTGAGTTCCTCAACATCATTTTCCAAAAGATGAATTACATCTTCATTATCAACTTCCAGATTAAGTTGTTGAGCACATTTTTAAATAATATTTGCTATCTCATCTATTTCCCCTTCTTTATTAAAATACATATTGTCATTATATCTTTTAAAGAGTTTGTTCCATATGCCGTTCATACAATTCGTCGTTACTTTGGACCATCCTTTTGAGATATTGTTTATTGCATGAAAGATGTAATTTTTCCAAAATTCTCTCAATGTCTGATGTTTTTCTGTTCCTGCAATTGCTTGGGCAAAAGTGATTCTTAAATAATGGGCTTTGAAATTAGCAATACCCCCTTGATCCATCGGCTGTAGAATGCTGGTGGTGTTTGGAAGTAAATAAACCACTTTTATATTTGGATGTGATTCCCCTAAGTGTGGAGGATGGCCTGGAGCATTGTCAAGAATCAATAAAATTTTAAAGGCTATGTCGTTTTCATCACAGTTCTTCTTTACTTCTGGAATAGAACAGTTATCAAACCAGTCTTGAAATTATGTATATGACATAAAAAAAAAAATTTTTACAACTTTTTTTTCATCGTAACTCCGAATGGTCGTAACTCGAGAACTGCCTGTATTTATCATTGTCTATCATAAACAGTCTTAAAAAATATATAATAACAAATATTTTTTATATATTGTCAAAGTAAAAGCGTTGAAGAACGATTAATTTTAGTTTTTTTTTTATAAACTCTAATGAAATAAATAAATAAATAAATCTTTGTGGCAAAAAACACATTGTTTTGTATAATAAATTAAATGTAAAAAAACAAAAAAATATAATTAAAATATATACACTTATCCCTCAATTTACGCGGTACTCGTTTTCCGCTGTTTCACTCAACACGTAGTAAAGATTTTTTTTTTAAATTCTCTAAATCAAACATATTTGGTTCCACACGTGAAGCGCAAAGTTGTATAAAAGCAAAGTTTATTTCCACTTCTTGCCCTTGACTTACATTTGGAACCTCTTCCACTGCCCATGCAGTGTGTCTTGAGTTGCTTTTTGGAGTGCACACGTGTACACGTGAATACTGTGATTTTAAAACCATTCTTATAATAAAAATGTTTTGTGTGTTTATTTTAGTTTAAAAAACGGTCGACTGTGTAAAGTAGATTTCCACAATAAATAGTGAATATTTACAAAAAAAAGATAAACAAAAACCTAACATCGCAGTATAAAATAGTTTCGTCCTCGCCTCCCGCTTTTAACTGATTATCGCAAAACGAAGATTCGCGTCTCTTGCATATAATACACATTTCACAATTAATTTTAGGTTTACATTACATCTTACGTCAACGGGTTTGAAATCACTAAAAAATTTAATTAGAATTATAACAAAAATAGTCGATCTGCACGCGCTATTAGCGAAAATTAATAAATATTAATGTCAATTCTTTCTTTAAATAATAAATATTTACGACATAAGTTGGACGTAAATAAACGAAATCCAAACATCCCAATACAAAAATTATTCGTCCCAGTCTCCCGCTTTTAGCCGATAAACATATAAAACAACAAAACATATAAACATATTTGACATTATACTGCATCTAACATCAACGGGGCACTAAAATATACAAATAATAAGATAACAAAAATGATTAATCTGCACGCGCCTTAACCCTTTAAGTGCTGAATTAATTTTCATAAAAAGTCATCTAATTAATCAATTATACAGTGAAAAATAAATTTAATGATTTAATTATTTATAAGCTTATATTTATTCTAAGCTGAATCTATATTCACCTTCAAAATTAAATCTTTATTTTTTTACTTTTTTATTAATTACGTGACTTTTATGAAAATTAATTCGGCACTTGAGCGTGGGATAAATCTGAATTTCGCACTTACAAGCCGCACCTAGCACATAAAGGGTTTTGAACAGCAGTAAATAAAATATTTTATTAGTTCATGCCTGTGAAATCGTATGTTAATTTTGTAAATTACCTCAATAAAATTCTGTAATATTTTCTATCCCTATAAAAACTACCCATGCTTTGAAACTCCCACGCGCAGCACGTCATCTAACAAGAGTTGTTTGTAACTTACCGCTGAAAGTCGTGGACTTTTTCGTATCGTTTCCAGATGCTGAAGCTGCCCCCTTTTTGATAATCGGTTGATGACACGTGACTGACTTCGAAGATTTAGAGTGGCCGACCATGTACGGCAGAACTGAATCCAGTATACCTTCGTTTAGAATCTAAAAAAATATAAACACAATTAATAAAAAATAAATTATGCGTCATAAATCATAAATGCTCACATCGGACAGCTTGGATTTCAGGGCCGACTCAATAAAACTCTCTTCTGGGTCGACATTTGGATCCCTTTTGTTAGATAGGGCCTTTCTGCTGAACACGCTGACGGAATTTCTTCTAAAGTCACCTAGCAAATACAGAAAAAATTATAAACATAAATTGAATATCGATCTAATACTATGCATACTGCATTCTTGACATTGAACTCGATTTTGCGAACGCACGCTTCGACATAATAAGACTAAAAAGCGAACTTTCTGCTTAAATGAAAACGAAAGGTGGCAAAACATCCGAAAGACATTAGTAAACTTTGAGGTAAGACGAATTCCGAGAATCGGCATATTGTTCGTTATGTGCTTTCTGCTCCACTGGAACAAACCGCAATAAATTGCGTCTCGTCATGCCTCATGGTTTTTGGTTCAACCTAAAATATAGCACAAACGAAACGCAACCCCTTGAACTAAAAATGTGTCGCATAGTTTTATAGGTTTTGCTACAATTTCATATTTTCGCTTCATTTTTGACCACGCTTACAAGTATGTAATGTATGTACAGATTGAATCTCACAAATTGTGTCGTATTTTGGAATTAAAAAAATAAAGCTTTGATTGAGTTAAATAATTTTAATAGATCAATTCAAGGTTCTTATAAATCAACCTTCAGTAACTAACTTTCCACTTTCAATTATTAAAAATGAAAAGCATTTTTGATAGATTCATATAAGCGATTATCCACACATAATAAAAATAGTTTTATATCACTTTAAGATCCTTAATAATGGTTTTAACACATATGTTCCTGCCCCTAAATAAACTACGTATTGGACATTTATATATCGAATTGATTTTGTCAATTAATTTAATTATCCTTACAACAAATTCTTAAAACTTAGTCAATATTATAATTAATATATATGATCAAATCGACAATACAATAACCAATTATTTCTTTAATTCATACATATGTACATACTACATACATACTTATGTATGTACATATGTATGTATGAATTAAAGAAATAATTTTATTAAGGATTATATACAGAGGTGAAATGCTTTGTTCATAACAGAGACAATCGTTTCAGGGAAGAATTCAAGTCGTAAATTTGTGCTAAATATAGAAAGTCAAACAAGTTTCAATAATAACAAACATACATACATATATGTATGTGCAATATTTCTATCGTTCAGCTTGACTTTGATAATAAAACGTTGTTTATGTATAATGAGATGTGTGAAGTAAACATTTTAACAACCGAAGTGACATGTTAAATGCAAACAACAAGTCGGTTACTATTACCTGAAAGACCTAGATTCGAATACCAACTGTCTATGAAATCGGAATTAGTGATTAGATTAGGTTTTCCTAGATTTTCCTGATCTCGTAATAATTAATTAAACCGAGCTAAGCTAAGTCGTACATGTCGGTATTAAAAATTCTCTAATAATTAGTTACTTCATATACAATATTATATATGCTTGATAATAATAATAAATATAATACTAATCAAATTATTTTATCAACGGTGACTTTTTGCATAAATGTCCCTAAAAAAATTATAAATGGTTTTTATTTAATATAAATATAATTTCTCGATATATGAAAAATTACAAAAATAACTTTCACAGGGATACGAATCTATGATATAGAATTATAAACCGGTGTCGATTTAATCAGCACAAGCCAAAGTATTCGAAATCAAACTTCATAATTTATTTATTTATTTAAATTAATTAACGTGACCTAACAGGTTACCCCAATGTGTCACAATGGTCAAAAAACAATACATAGTATTATTTCAATACACAGAAAAAATATAATAAAGAAACAAAAAAATAATACGTAAAAAGAAACAATAAAAATAAATCATAAAATATTAAAATTCAATGATACGAACCGGACCAGCTCCTCGTAGCTGACATTGAACAGATCAGTGTGCAATGGCAGCATATTAAGGAGCCGGATGGCGACAGCCATAGGCGAGTCGGTTAGTGCGGACGTCCTAGCCCTAACGTACATCAAAGGAGGACGCGATCGTGAACGGAGTGGGCATGCTCGTTGCCGAGCGTTCTCACTGTGACGGCGCTGACACGATTTTATTGCTTTTGACGTGAATTTTTGACTTCTGAGTAATGATAATTGTTTTTGCGCCCTCCTATTGACCAAATTTGGTTTGAATATACTTTAACTAATACTTTCATATCAGAAGTCATTCATATAATATTTTTTAAATATAGTGTAATATCCAAGTTCAGAGAAACTATGGAGCAATATGCGACGTTTATCTGTACTTCTTTCGCTTACACTATTTACCCATGAAAGATGAGTTGGCTAAAGTTTGTATTTTGGACTTGACCTAATGAAAGCTATAAAACTATAATTAGTTTTAAAACTTTCATTACGTCATCTTAGTTAAATTATATTTTCGCTAGTAGAAATATAGTCGCGTGCAAAAAAACCGCATCACTTCTCAAAATCGTAAAAAATTAAGATATATCTGTTATCGCTTGCTGGAATTCTCAGATTTATTTGTGTTCATTCAGGTGTAAGTCTGAATTGTTCTCTAGTAATTACCTATACTCTATTTACGTTAACACGGTCAGTTCGAAAGCTATCCATTTCATCATTATTCATAATTGAGAAAGATATGGCAAGTTTGAGTTTAAAGTACACGATACGGATATGCGTTCGATATACTAATCATTGATCGATAAATATAAAAAAATGTAGTAATTATTTTAATTTCTATAAATTTGTTTAAAATATAATATACAGGAGTAATGATAAGTAGATCGAACGTATTTTTATATCGTGTGCTTTAGAGCTAATGGTAAAACTTGACATATTTTTCAATTATGGATAATGATGAAATGGATAGCTCTTGAACTGACTGTGTTAACGCAAATATAGTATAGTCAGTTGACTGACAGCTTTCAAAAAAATATATCAGAAACAACAAAAGCTGACAAAAACATTTTCATAAAACCTAATAATACAACTAATAATAAAATAAAAATGGTGGGGTATAATTCCATTAAAGGCAGCAAGATACATTTGAAATAGTACAAAAATATTACAATCAAATATCATCGGAAGCTAACTCAATTATTCATGATGACATCTCGTTACTTGTGAACTGTCGTTTTAGGTGGATGTATACAAAATAATCGCAATGTTTAATGCAATTATTGATTTTCATAACTTATATTACAATAATTGTAACTTATATTAATATTCATAATTATGCATTTTATTGTAAGTAGCAGATGTATTAAAATAAATATAATGTTTTTTTTTACCTTTTCTAAATTTTCCCAACTGCGATGGATCCTTTCCGTCATGATACGACGTTGAAGCTCCTTCCATACACTCCATAGCCACACCACCCAGCGAGCCCCTTCTTCCCATCAGATCTTCATTGCTGGCAGGCAGATTGTCCATGAGTAGCTTTATCACCGGATTTTTCTCCAACTCGTCCCAGTCGATCTTCGGATTGTTCGGAATCTCCACGTTCCCTTCGACGCATTCATAGACCAAATAGGCAGTCCTCATGAAGTCGAAGAAGTCCTTTCTCGAAATTTCGCTTAGCACGTTGGTTTTTTTGCTATGATTGTTGCCTTGACTGTCATCAGTGCGCGCGCTCTCCTGAGCATTCGCGCTTTTGTCGAAGGGCGACTCAGAAATGCGCAGTTTGTCCATTTCGTACTAGGCTTTGCGGTGACAGATTGTAATCTCAAAACTGTAACTAAACTCCACAAAACAAGCTAACAATGTCAAAACGAGGCGTTGCTACGAAATGTCGTAGTAAACAACGCGGTTGCTACGCAAAGCTAACAAACGATGCCACGATGCTTAACTACGACTGTTATTCGATCGTAATTCTTAAGCTCTGGAAAAAATTTAAATTACTATGTTATATATCAAATACAAAATAAATAATAACACCTGATATACCTTTAGAGCATTACTTCTGAAACTACGGTCGCGGACGCAGGGGGAGGGGACATATTTAGCAGAAAAAAACACTAATTTGTCTATAGTAAGCTTATTTTAAAATCGTGTATTTTGTGCTAAGATATGAATAACTTCGATGCATAAAGCTGCGGCAAGGTTAAACATAATTTGATCTTCACGACGAAAAACTTTCTTAAAAATGTTTTGTTTTTTAGGATTTACTAGCTCTAAGGGTGCGACTTCACAGCCAAAATGACGCCGTTGGAAACTGGTAATAATGTATTACAAACTATGGTGGGCGAGTATGGTTATTCTCCGAGCGGTGGTGAAGAAGCTGACGGAAGGATGATGTCAGTGGAAGATCCTCAGAGGTCTTGTACTTGTGGCAGCGACAGTGCTGCAGTGATAGTCTGGTAGAGTAAATTTCATTCCATTTTAAAAACTTGTTTCACAAAATGATCACCATTTTTAATTGCAGTTAATCTAGAATGTAAACCATTTCCAATATCCATCACCATTTTTAGATAGTTGTTCTGAGGTCGTCAATCAGAGCAGATAGATAGCGCACTTATATTTTGCTTGGCACTTGTCGGGCCGCTATTGCAAATCTCAAATCATGCCAGCATTGCAGCGGAAAATCATGCTTCCGTCCTTAGCCGAACGTCCCCATTGAAAACCCCACCTCATTTAAGGCATTCACCGAATCAGGAACCTATTTTTTTCTTTACAATTTTAGATCTACGTAAATATCTATTTTTAGAACAAGTTTAATTTCTTTGTAACGAATACCGAAATAACGAAATTCCCAGTATATCGAATCTTCAATTTGTCCCCCAAAAACTTCATACAAAATGTTTTCATTGTAACGAAGACTGATCTCAGTTTAACGAAAATACGTTACAACTTTACACAATATTTCACCGAATTCCTGCCGGATTAAAATAACTACGATTTCTTTAGTTTTTCAAATAGTTGCCATTTTGATAAAATATTACTTTTGAATCTTAAATTTTATTTTTATAATAATTTTCTTGTTAACTATGGCGGTTTATGTGTCCTTAAAAACTGTTTAATTCTACATAATTAACAATTAATATTATTTTTAATGTTTATCATTAATTGTAGTTCCAATAATATAATTATTATTAAATGTTTTTTACATCTTTAATTTTTTCTCTAAGATTATTTTTATCAGAGTTACTATTTTTTGGATTGCCGCAATTTTAAAACAAGTTAGTTTAGCCGAGATTTACATAAAGTCTATTGTTATATATTGTTATACCTGCACTTCACTCTCCGAAAGTTGTCCTAGTGGAAGTTCGACCGAAGTCGGTCAAGGTCGCAGTTTTTCGAATAGCGTTCGCACAGCCGGGAATTTCATACGCGTGCGCGCTTCTCAACATGGAGAACGTGCCGTCACCGCCCTATGTGCCCTCGCGTATTATAACTACGTGCGTGTTTTAAACACAAAAAAAATTAAAGCCAAATGGAGAAAAAGGAGATGGTGGATGATTGCAATGCACCGGAATAGATCAATGTTAGTAAATAAGACATTTTATGTTGAATCGAGGCTTCACTGTCACTAATAAATAATAAACAGGAAACGTTCAAGTGTGCAACTAATGAATAATTTCTATTATTTTTTAAGGAAAAGTATGGAAAGTCAATTTGCTGAATTGAGATTTTATATACAATATATAGCTTAGGTCTTTCTCTTTATGATACATGCAAAATTGACTGCGGATTTTTGCGGTTTTTAACACATTGCATACCTTAAAAATGTATTATTCTTAAAAATGGGACGGGGCTTAGTCGCGAAAGTTACGACCTAAAAATTTGTTCAGAATCACCAAATATACACATATTTAAAAAAAACGATACCGGGTATGATAAAATGCTAGTCAAATACTTTTTCTTAATATAAAACAGCAAATTTGCGACATTTACAATTTTTTTTTTTACGCTACGCGGCTAAATTTTTTTATTACGCTACGCACGGCCGTTAAACACGGAATTCCTCTTCCTCGGGCCTACAATTAAAGAAATGTTAACGTCAAATTTAAAATACAGTTTTGTAATGATTGTAATTTTTTAATAATATGGTTACCGTGGTAAAATCAGTAAACGTCAAATTGTGGATCGCGTACTAATGAAATAAAATAAAAATTTGTTTGGAATGACTAAATATATACATATTTAAAAAAACGATACCGAGTATGATAAAATGCTAGTCAAATACTTTTTCTTAATAAAAAACAGCAAATTTGTGACATATACAATTTTTTTTTTTTACGCTACGCGGCTAAATTCGCACGACCGTTCAACACGGAATTCCTATTCCTCGGGCCTACAATTAAAGAAATACTTTAAATAATTGTATTTTTTAGCACTTATAATATTATATATTTGACTAAGAGCACTTATGGAATCAACTGAAGTGGAGAAATAATTTTGGCCGTCCAGATCGGGCAAAAATACCACACAGTGCAGCGATCGTGAAGACGCCCATATTAAAATTGAATCGTTCTATCTCAGTTTGCGATAAACCATCTCTATCTCTCTCTCTCGTCACGCGAGAGAGCGAAAGGGGAAGTATCTCGCCGCTCGCGCTCGAAGCGTCTTCGGGTACAACTTCGGAAAGCGACGAAATTTTTCGAGGCGGTCGAAGTTGATAAATTACCCCCACTTTACCTCCCGTTCGCGGTGACCTCGGAGAACTTGCGAGAGATTTTAGCGCGGGGACAACCGAGCTCAACCGAAGTAAGCCCGAATTTTCACATTATATTTCCCGTCCTTGGCCAACTGTCGCCTACTTTCGGAGAGTGAAGTGCAAGCTTTATATATTATAACTTTTTGTTTTCGTAAGATCAAAAACCCTTCATACGAGTTTTGATCCAGCAAGTCTATTTTTAGACTAAGACGACGTGGACACCCCTTTCTTACATCTAATTAGCATACTTATATAAATAGGGGAATGTCCCTAAATACCGATTTTCATCGGGTACCCGCAAATTTTATAACACTATTATAGAAAAAAGTTTAATGTCGTCAAGATTATTGCTCAGCTAATTGTCGTGTCTTCATTATATCCCATATATAATATATAGATACGACTAGCTGATGAATATTGTATTTTTATAGAAGTGATACAAATAGTACTTCTATTCGTGAATATATTACATAAAGAAAATTATTTACGAAATAAAAAGTATCAAATAGTTATTTTGATTAACCATGAATGAATGAACAAGTTTGAGAAATAGGATATATAATATTTTAATATCATCTCGCACACTGAAAATATGATAAAATTTTTTACTCTAGTTCACATAGTAGGAATATGGGATTCTTCTGAAACTAAAAAACGACTTATATTTAAAAAAAAGCATATAAATATTATGGAAACAACAATTACTGATGAATTGATCATTTTCGTTGAAAACGAAATTCTCTTCTTTAGTAATTAAGATAATATAGCCTATATCTATTGTTAAGTCTATATCTATTGTTTATTCAATTCCCATATTTATATACATTGCACACGTGACGCATTTCCTTAAGACATATTCCATAAAGTAACATGTACACCATCGATTTGTCCCTTCGATCGACCTGTGATATAACATGTGACGCAACATCTCTTTGTGACAAAGAGAACAAGTATAGTACTGTTTCCAGTTTCAAATGTCCCATCGATTTATCGTTTCGTTCAAACGAATGATACTGAATCGATCCCTTGTTTGCTCTAATTGCTTTAGTATAAACAACGTTCATATAACACGATTTTTAGGTCGATGAACTAATTACATTGCATCATCGCAATTGCGTCGCAATCTTATTGAATTATATAATTATAGGAATTCATAGATTCAAAATCAGAGTATATAACACTATATTACATAGATATTACAGATTTATTAGACCAACTCTCTAGGTATCGATACAGCATAGTTTTATTAGACCAGCGTAGGCTACGATACAGCAAGTTTTATTAGACCAACAGCACGGGTTTCGTCCTGCCCGTTCCACTGTTACTAATCTTCTGTCGTTCACCAAAACGGTGACAACTTCTCTCGATGCCGGAATTCAAGTAGACGTCGTGTATACAGCTTTTGAGAAAGCCTTTGACAAAGTTTGTCATACGTTATTATTAAAAAAATTGTCGAACCTCGGTTGCTCAGATAATTTAACTCGGTTATTTTAGAGTTATTTAAGCAATCGTAGACAGTTTGTAACCTATGGTGGCCGATTGTCAAAAGAATATTTTACCCCTTCGGGGGTTCCTCAAGGATCCAATTTGGGACCTCTGCTTTTTGTGTTATTTATTAATGACATAAATACAGCAATTAAAAATTCAAGTTTTCTTCTGTACGCAGATGATTTAAAATTATATAAATGCATTCGATCTGTTGCGGACTCCTTCTCTCTACAAAGTGATTTAGACTCTCTGTGGAGATGGGCTTCCGTTAACCGTCAGCCCTTTAGTGTCGGAAAGTGCCATACTGTGTCATTTTCTCGATCCCGTTCGCCATCAGCTTATTTCTACCATCTCGGTGGTAACATTTTGCCTAGAGAAACTTCCATTAAAGATCTCGGAATCACTTTCGAGAGCAAATGGAGGTTCTCTCTACACATACACGACGTCTGTGATAAATCTTCCAAGATGCTCGGTTTTGTTATGAGGAATGCCTTTCACTTTGACGATCCGTCAGTTATTCGCATCCTCTATGACACCTTAGTTCGTAGCATTCTTGAATCGGGATCTATAATTTGGAATCCCCGAATAGCCAAATATTCCCTTTGAGTAGAAAAAATTCAAAAAAGGTATTTAAGATACCTTTACAAAAGGACATTTGGTTATTATCCGTTCTTATATCCCAGCGCCTTTCTTTTAGGAGCGTTGGGATACGATTCGCTGAATTCTCGCAGAAAGCTGTATGTCGCTAAGCATTTTTTCAAACTACTAAAAGGTGCTGTCGACAATCCAGCTATTCTCGAGGAATTCCAGTTTTGGGTTCCGGAACATTTTCGAGAATCACGATCGAGACCTCTTTTGATGGCAGTTAAGGCTAGGACATCCGCACTTGCCGACTCGCCTATAGCTGTGGCCATACGGCTCCTTAATATGCTGGCATTGAAAATTGATTTATTTAATGTTAGCTACGAGGATCTGATCCGGTTTATATCTTTTAATTTTAATATTTTATATTTTTTTTTGTAATGTTTAAGTATTGTTATATTTATTTATATATATACGTTTTTTTATGTTTTATAAATTTATAATTTGCTTTCGACCATCGTGGCGCATTGGGGTAACATGTTAGGCCACGATGGTCTTAATTTAATCGAAAAAAAAAAAAATATTACAATTGATATGAGTTTAAAACCGAGTTTGTCCTAAATAAAACTCGAAATATAATGAAATGATTGTTCTATTTTATTGGATTATAATACAGACATAGAAATCTAGATATTTCGGATAATTTCCGATCTCGGTTTTACCATCACCATGCAGCTATAAAATTATAAATAAATATATAATTACATACTGCACATGTATGCATAAGTATAACGTTATAATATTAAAACTGAAAAGTTTTAGAATTTAGAGGGTCGAACAACGCAATTCGTGCTATTTAACCAAGCACATTACATACCTGTTTTGTAACCTTTCTATATTTAGAACAAATTTACGACTTGATTTCTTCCCAGAAACGATTGCTTCTGTTTTTTATGAACAAAATACATTGCAAGTTGAACATGTATGTGTATTTCTTTCGTATGAATTAGATTATAAGATCATAATTTCACATTACATAATACAACAAAATGAAACATTAATAACTATAAAATCTGAAGCACTGCTTTTTTACTCCAGACATATCAATAAAGTCTTGATAAATACTAATATTCCAGACATATGTGCATAAATTCTTGATAAATAATATTTTAATAGTTATATTGTTACACAAAAGTTATCTGCAAACCTTTCTACGAACCTTTCACCATCTTCTTAACTTGTTTAATTAGTGAAAAATTGAACTTTGCGTCAATTTAAAGTGAATTTCCGAACAGATCTCAAAAACTTATTATGCCATCTCTCTTTAATTACACTTGAAGATGTAATTATACATCTTTCTAGAAAATATCATCATTGTTTCTAAATATATGATTCAACTTTTATTGTGTGAACACTAAAGGAATGTTTTTATCTTCAATAAGTTAGTTGGATAGTGTTTGGTATTCCAGATTAAATATATATATATATAGTTAATGTTATCTATTCTGTAAGGCTAGATTATGTTAGTTATATTAATATTTTTAATTATTCAATAATGAGATCAATTATTCACAAAATTATAACTATACATATATAATATGTACATTTCTTTTATAAATGATTAAATTCATATTAAGATTTGTTTTAGTAGAAGAATCATACGAGATGAACCGGAAACGGAAATCAAAACAAACCACTAACACACATAAAAACATTAGCTCTTAATTAAAACATGTCAACAATGTGTTAGTATGCGTGACACGTGCTAAGCAATATTAAGGTCGGCTTATACACAACCCTTCGATATTACATGAAACAATATTTTCATCGATAATATGTAAAATAATGTTATTTTCCTATAAATGCGAAATAGATCAATACCAACATATTAAAATTGCCATATTTTACATAGTTCACCTAACTTTCATTCCACAATACCCCCTTTATAATATTTTTTTGCTGCTCCTCTATGGAAAACTGTAATTTATCAATCTCATCTAGTTGTAACCAAAGGCATTAATTAACCTTTGCCGGACAAATGTTTTTTTTTATTGAATCCACTGTGCGCCAATTCATTTAATCACAAAAATGAAGCTTATTACATATTATTTAACCCTGTACAATAGTAGGGCGCAAAAACAATTATCACATCTCAGAAGTCAAAAATCCACGTCAAAAGCAATACAATCGTGTCTTCACCGTCGCAGTAGAAACGCTCGGTTATCTATAACGACGTTCGACGGTGCCGACACGCTTTAGACGTGAATTTTTGTCTTCTGAGAAGTGATAATTGTTTTTGCGCCATACTATTGACCAAAATTCGGTTTCAATATATATATAAACCAATACTCTTATATCAGAAATCTGTAGTTTTATCGGTAAGGATAGCTACTGTATATTTTAAACAGAGTGTAATACCCGAGTAGACCAATACGCGAGATACTATATATGTACTTACTCTTTCGCTTATTTTCCCTTGAGAGATAAGTTCTAAAAAATAAAAAATTTAAAACTTGCATTTGCTTAAGTTTGGGTTTGAACAGCAAAAGTACGTTTACAACTGGCAATCGCGTTTAATAGACATTTTAGAGCAGCATATTAGAACATATCAGTTAAATTATATTTTCGCTAGTAGAAATATGTAGCTACTGGTGAATATGTATTTAAATATCAGTTGTGAAAATATAGCTTTCCTGAAAAATACAGACACGGCCATTTAATTAATATTATTATACATAATTAATGAAATACAATGTTGATTAATAAAAAAATCTGAATTCAGAAACTGAAGTTGTAACATTATTTATATATTATACCCTTCAGCATGAACAATGTATCGCAAAAATCTATCGTACAACTGAAGGACTAGTTTTGATTAAAATAAAATTTCACTTTAATTAATCCTCGCGATGTTATAGATATACATATATAAAATAGAGCTCAAAATATTAAATATATGACTCTCAAATATATTTTCTAAATATTGAATTGAATTAAAAACAGTGATTTATTTGTACGTAAATGTAAAAACAAAATAGATTACTTGTCAATGAGATTTTGTTATTATACATTGGATACTAAATTAGGTTTATAAAGTATATTAATGTTTTGAATAAATTAAACAATAAAATTATTGTTTTTTTAACACCTTGCTAATATTATAAGCCATTTGATGCTCTTTATCTCATTATATTTTTTCAATGACTTTCTCATTATTTAAAATAGCCTAATCTCATCTATATACTCTACGAATTTTAGGCGAACTTTCACGATTTATCAATCGCATATTGTTTTACAGAAGCATATTTTAGTGACCATAAAAACTATAATGCAATGAAAACCTAGAAGTTAATGTCAAATACATTCGGTAGATTAATTTAATTAAAAACATTTTGAAAGGGTCTATTTGGTCTATTAACAACTTCATTAAAAGCATCTATTTTTATTTTTGTTGTTGCTAATTATGTTAAACTTGTGATAGGTTTTATTTGATATTATTTCCATAGCAGTAAATGACTAAACGAACTGATTCAGTATTTTCATCAAGACAATCAGAAATTAAATCAAAAGACATTATATATGTGGGGGGTTTTCAATCACCTGTGCCATTATTAACAATTAAGTCATCATAATGACTACTTGAACAATGAAAACAGATATCTCAACGATAAAGAGATCTCGTTTTCACATACAAAGAACATTAACAATTGCAAATATTGAAAATACCACTGAATAGCATAATCCGTCCCGTGATTTTAACCACCCATTATCCCCGTTGAAAAATCTATCTTTTAAATGAAAAGACGCTCGCTAGACAATAGGATTGTTACTGCGTTTATTACGATCGTTCATTGAGCTCTCTGATTAAAAATAGCCTAAGTAGCCATTTGGGCCGTGTTTTCTCTTGAGGCGTGAACACGTTTAGAGGTGTGTTCAAGCAATGCAATTGCTACGAATGCTACGAATTCATTTGTTTTAGGCTCTATTTGTGACAGGAATAGCTGTAAATTTACTTCGTCAATTATTTGCACTATTTTATTAGTTAAAAAAAATCAAATGATCACAAATATGTTTTTCCATAAAATCTAAGTAATTCTGTATTTTAACTCCATATAAGTCAACATATTTGCAAGAATATTGTGCTTTAATATATTAATCCACATTGGTAACTTAGCCAAAAAAGTTTGTCATATTTTAGTTACATTCAAAATGGTTTACTTTACGATCTTAAATGCAAAGATTCATCTCATACATATGGTGAAAAATATTTGCTTAAATCCTGTTTGTGAAACTTCTTCCTTCAGTATTATTAAAAATAATCTTTAAATGTAAGGATGATCTGCTATAAATGTTTATATTAGGCTCTGTTTATATCTGCAGTCTTAAATCTCCGCCGTTGGTTTGCATGTTAAGTTGCAAGACCTTAGACTGCATTATTTTTTTCAATAATATATAATAAATAAGATGAGAGTGATATAAACAAAGCTCATAGTCCAGGATAAAGTTTAAGAGTCTGCTTTTGCAACTAGAATTTGTATTTCAACACTTCATTTATTGACTCAATTACGAGCCTAATAGCCGATCAAGTATCTTCGTTGTGAATATGTCTTCAAATCAAATGAAGTGTTTTTAAAAATTAATAATAATTCAGAATCGTCACGTTTTTTTCGTTAAAGAATGATTCAGAAAATTGTGTTTGTATAAGACTAGTTACATCTCAGATATACTTTGACTATACTTTAATCAAATTCAGATCATTATCTTACAGGTGTAAATCTTCTAAATAAATCACATTAATTCATTTTTTATATTTTCAAAAATATATTTGATATATTTTTCTTTTAATATTGACAAAGTTCAATTATATATTTTTCTTTTAATATTGACAAAGCCATCGAAAACACTTATGTGAGATATCAAAGTGTAGTTTCAGCCATATATAAAAATGTCTTATGGCTAAAACTTTTTCAAGACATTATTTTCTGAAAATAAAGGCAATTTTTTATATTCTTCTCATTGCTTTTATATAGACCTCTTTAATATTTATTTAAAGTCCATAATATTTTAATCTATAAATACAATCGTTATTTAAATCGACTGAATAATTAACAGTAGGTAGTGTAAGTCGACATTTATTTTTAACAAGGACAGTTTTTGACCAATCACGGCACTTTCAGAAACTTGCAGAAACCTAATATACGGCAGAGCGTAAGTCATTTTCGGAAAATTTATACGGATTTCTGGCTTAAAGATGTAATTTAAAACTTTGAAGATATTATTAATAATGGAAATAAAATGAAAATAATCACATAAAAAAATAAATAATTTCATGGTAAAAATATTTTTTTAATGTTAATATTCTATAGCATTAAAGTTCGAGTACACAATTAAAAAATCATGAAGAAAGAATCTTTTAGAACCGAAATACTACTTTAAATCTACTTTAATAAAAATTAATAATAAAGTTGTCTTATAATAAAAATTATTAATACAATTAAAAACATATAAGCAAATTGAAATCTAATTTAGATTTAAATTAAACAAATTTATTTTATTTAGTTAATATTATTACTACTGTTCCCTTTTTAAAATTTAATTTATTTTAAAGCGTACTTATGTTTAGCTGTATATAATAACGTGCGAATGAGAGAGAAGATAGCAAAAGTATATAAACCCTAGCACAGTTTCAGCAACGCCATTCGTCGTCGAAGCTTCGGTCGTTGGGGGTGCTTCTCCTGTTTCTCTTAGTTTTCGGTAGTTGCGTGATAATACGGAGATGGAAATAAAAACGCGTTTTGATTTGACCTGTCAAATCTGCGAAACGTGGGGATACGACGTAAAACAAGTGAACGGGGAGCTAACCATGGGTCCTCCTACTAAGGTGCCGGGTGTGGGGCCGCCTCAGATGGGATGCGAAATTTTCGTGAAAAACATCCCTAGAAACTTCACCATTTGGGATATGGCACCGCTTTTCACAGTAGCTGGGCTGTTCTATCGACTACGGTTAAAAGTAAGTGGATTTGATTATATTAATTCAAATTTGAAACGAAATAAAAAATAACTTACTTGTGAAGAAACGAATAATTCCAGCTGTTATTTTTTATTTCGTTATTGTTTGTTTTTGAGAATTTCGAATATCAAGAATTTTCCTTAGCGCTTTATCATTAAATTCATATTAGCATTAGTCTGTGTGCTCAATCGTGTGTATGTTTTATTTTTTGATTGCTATTTACAAAATTGGGATTTCGTGCATTTAGGCGCAAAAAGCGGGACTACCAAAAAGTTAAAATCCTATGAAACCAATATTAATGGCACAACACAAATTATATAATTATTTCAAAATAATAATATAACAGTAAATATTTCCAGAAATTGCCCATTTATACTTAACCGAAGATTTAAGTCTTGAAAAGTTTATTTTTTACTGCTTAATGAATCGGTAAATTCATCATATTGAATTGAACAAGTAATTCCAATTTTATCAACTTAATAGAACATCCGTTTCTTGCATCTGATCATTTTAAATACATCTGAGATAATACCCGTTCGGGATTAGAATTAGATGTTGGTGTTATTAAATGAATAAATTAAATTAGCTTAAAGATATTTTTAGTCTCTTTTTACGGAAATAACTTGAATATCTGATGCCATTTCTGTAACATGTAATAAAAGTTATTTTACATCAATAGATGGTTTCAGCGACTGAACTCTTCATACACCAATCAGGTCCATATCTAATTCTTAAAATTTAATATAGACGCCGCATTTTTTATACTTTCAAAATATATTTCGTTCTTCATTGTTATGAAACAGTAATGTTTTCTCGCAAAAATTTGCAGTTTTCATAGACTACTAATTTATTCAACAGTTGTTTTGTTTGAAATCCAAAGAAATTGCCATGTAGTCTTATTTCTGAACTGGCATAATTCTTCATGCATTTCTGTGATAACTGTTTCATCTGACTGTTATTCTTTCATAACAATACCAAAAGAACTCATTATGTTATGCACAAAACGCAGATAAGCTAGAGTTTTGCTCTCCTCTTCTGATTCGAAGATCTTTTCAATCATCTTTTGACTCGATAAAATACAGTTTTGGTTTGAACATGTAGAAATTCTACCCATTAAATTTCACCGCTTTCGAATATATTCATTAATTCTGCACGTCGTTTAGCAGAATACATTTTAAAGATCAATGCGCTTCTATGTCAATTTCTAATTAAATTTGCTTGTGATAAGTCACAAGTAGGGTTTGGGAAAACCCGAGCTTTTTGGATCCGACGGGTCCGGGTCTAAAAAACTTAGACCCGTTGGGTCCGCTTCCGTGACCGGGTCCTATTCCCTATTGTATCATAATGAAACAAATATACATTCAGTTAATTTTTTTATTTTTTATACATAACTAGGTATAACTTTACCAAGAAATACACATTCACTGTAACATTTATACATCGCATGTAAATTAATAATGATAAGAATGTAAAGTGTGTATTTATTACTACATATGAAAGAGTTGAAATCATATAATTTTTACTAGCACCTGCCAGATAAATTATTTTTCACTGGTAAAAATATATAAATATATCTATTTGCGAAAATGTATTCTTGTGATTTTACTGAAATGACATATTTTAAAAAATATTTTCAGGATAGATTTGAGACAGTTTTTTTAGATTTTCTTTTAGGGATAAGCTAAGAATTTCTGGCTTAGAATCAGATGTCATTTCAACTTTTTTTTAATATTTGTATTTCAATAAGGTACATAGTATTTAATTAAATGACATGTCTGGCCAAATTTAAGGGGGAATTCTCATCTACCCCCTGAATGACGTCCCTGCTGGTATTATACAAAATTTTAAACATGCGTGTACATTACATAAAATATCAGTATACTAAGTTTGGGACAGAACTCGTACATTATAAAATATTTTTATTGCACTGCCATTTAATTCCTCAAAGCTTTAAAAATAGCTCAATCTAAAGTGGCAAAGTACAATATACAAAGATTTGTGACACACAGTTCCTTGATTTTTTTCGATAAATCTTTGCTGTGCCTTTTGCATCAAATCATTCAGTTTGTTATCCAAAATAATTGCTTTTTAAACATCTCCCCTTTTAAGTGAAGTTAAAATTATTATTATAGTTTATTAGTCTACGATTGACTAAATCGACAAATTAAAGGCTGTTTTACGGTCTATAGACTATCGCATAACATACATGCTTGCAATGTTTTAAATCTCCATTTGTAGTCTTACTAATTAGTCACAAATACCCCTCTGTTGACAATGATGGCGTTAACGCACAGACAGAGTAGGCATCCTACCATGGTAGCAAAAGCAAAGAGGAGGACGAAGGCTGCTATCGCGATTTCATCCAAGTTGAGTGATAAACTAACCTGGAATAAACTAATAAACCAACCTGGAGTAAACAATCTGATAAATAATTATATAGTTATTTTCTGGGAAATGCGCTATGTCAAAATTCTGATAAAATGTTTCAAAATTTACACAATTTAGAACTGTATAATGGCTATTGCATTTTTAAACCCAGTGTTGTTCAAATGTTGAATGTTATTTGTATTACTTCTTGAGATTTTACTAATGACTTGGTTTCAAAAATTGTGAGAACCCTGAAGTCGAAGAAAGTTGTGGGCATTCTACTTAAGTTGATACCGACAAGTTGAAAGCTTTAGTTTAAATAAAACACGCATAACAATTTGAGAGTTGGTACGAAAGTGTTCCACTTAAAATGGCTATGAAAATCAAAAAAGTTTTACAAACAAGTACCTCACGAATTTGACAATGATCCAGTAATGTGCAATGTAAAGTTGATCCTTTATGACAAAGAAAGCAGTCTGCACAATGATTGGACAAAAATGAATCGTTAACTGGTCTACCTTAGATGTAATTACTACATTATTTTACATCATGGTGAAACAAAAATATCTTTAAATAAAATAAGAAATTTATGAGCTGCGCAGCAGCCAAGTCTTCTTGATTATTTAACCCTCAACAATTTATTAGTAGAACCGATTTGTACGGCTGCATTGCCAATCAAGCTTTATTAAAAATAGTAGTTTCAATACAAAATTTTCTCGCTGCACAGTCGATTATTTAAACATATGTATTTATTATATAAAATATTTATATTAAAATATTCTTGAGTTTAATATTCTCTTTTCTTTATTACAGGTGGATTTTTCCGGAACCTGCAGAGGGTACGCCTTCGTTCAGTACTGCCATCCGTTATCAGCAATGAAAGCTATTGCTATGCTGGATAACTTTGAGGTAGAGAAAGGGTTTAGGCTGAAAATTAAACATTCGGTCGATAATCGGAAATTGGTCTTGGAGGTGGACAGGAGTTTAAATTGCAAATTGCTATACGAAACCCTCCATGAGGAACTGCAACAGTTGTTGTCAATCACGTTATGTCCACGTGAAAGACATTTCGTGTACTGCATGGAATTCTTCGATCATAAAGCGGCAAGCGAAGCCAGGAAGAGACTTGTGGGATCAAAAACTGGCAAGCAAATTTTCCAGGGAAAATTCATTTTGAACTGGGCAATGCCTGATAAGACGCAGCCGGAGGTACTTTTTGTTGTTTATTTTTCTTATAGAGTTAAGGGGAAGTTAACATTTCTTAGTTACTAAGTAGTAGGGGCTCTTTGTTATGTATTTAGTATAAAAGTTGTATATTTTGGGACTGGGAAAAAATATCCAAAATACCGAGTCAGCATTGTTTTAAAGTCATGCTTTATACACTTAATATTACTTTGCTTATTGACATTTATATTATAGTTATATAATATTAATAAATTACAGAAAAAGTGTATTCAGAATTTATTATTTTCTTTTTAGATAGAGATTGACTCTGTGTTTCGGATGTGATTTAGTTTTAGTTACTAATAATCATAATTTTTCAAAAAAAAGCCTTATTTCAGGTAGAATTCAGAAATTTGTTCCTGAAGAACTTACCACTGAGATTTAGCGAAACTGATATCACCCATCTGATTCTTGCGAGAATTGCACCAGTAACTATGTATCGGATAAAGAAAATCCATGATTATGCATTCTTATATTTCAAAAATAAAAGAGATGCCTTCTATGCTTTGAATTGCTTGAGTAATTATCAAATCTCAAGAGAATGCTTGGTAAGAGCTACGTGGATGTTAAAAAAAAAACAGAAATTAGAACAACCTGATAAGAACAATAACGTAATACAAGTTGGCGACAAAGGTAAGTGTACATTTTTGTTTGTTGATAAGCTTTAACAACGCGCTTTTATTTCCTTTGAGGTGTCAAGTAATTCAGTGTTTAGTTACTTCAGACATTTATTCACTCACTGTTAGAACAAATAAATACATTCTAAATTACCTGACACATGCTTAGATGTACTTACATATATATTCTTACATTTTATTGCTTAAATTTATCTGAATATGCTAAGGTTGTTTTAAGGATGTATCACTAACTGTACATAATAATGTTTGTAAGTCAGTTTACTGCAATTGAAGAATAAACATAACGAAATATTTCAAGGGATGTGTACATTTTTAGATCAACCATAGTAATGTAAACATTTGTTTTGTGGTGGATATTGCGATTTTTTAAAGGTTATAATTTGTGCTATTATTAATATTATCAGTTAGAATTTCAAGAATCATTCTTCAATTGTAATTTTATGGTAAATAATTTATATGTAGGTTTACAGCATTAAATAAATATGTATTTTATCATTAAAATTGTATATTTTCAGCATTTCTTAATTTTTATATATTTTGTGGGTTTTGTTTATAACAGCAGTTCCTAAAATAGCGACATGTGCCCTACCATATTATTGGGGTTTTATTTTATCATATATAGTTTTAAACATAATCCATACCTGCATCCTGGAATCGATTCTCATCGTTCAAGTTGTGTGTTAATATAGACTTGTTCTAAGATACTTTAAATCGGATCAAGGGTAGATTTTGTTCACAGTTAATTAGTTAAGGAACCCTTTATAATATTGTGTACAACATAAATGTATATTACGTAAACAATCGCTCGATGTGTGGTCCCCCCCCCCCCCACATAACTATTTGAGATGCCCTGTTGCCTTCATAATAAAATATTTAGTTCTTAACCTATAAAACTTTTAAATATTTTCCCATTGATTGTTCTTTTTATATAGAAAAAAAAGGTTAATCCGTAAAACACTAGGTTTTAATACTTTAGTTATTAATGCTTTCTGGGTAGTAAGTTCATTTCTACACACTGTCAACTTTTGGTATTTTCTTATAGATAATTTGGCTGCATAGTGAAATTTTACTCTTATTGTATAATAGTTTCTGCGCGGGACCTGGCGGTACACGCGTTTATATTTATGGCTACAAAATTTTTAACCCTCTTGTTAAAATATAGTAATAAATCTATAATAAAATTAAAAACTTTTTAAACATTTTTTACTTACATAAAAAATAGTAATAATATTAATAAAAATATAATATAATAATTAAAGAACAAATAGAATCCAAATAAAATACCTTTTATATACACCCAATTTTTTTAAGATAAACAAATAATTAGCATATATAGTAGACACCAATAACACGGTAAATTGCGGACGTTCTATTTGGGTGCGTGTAGTTGGGGACTAGAAAATACTCATACTTTTTTTGCCATCACGAATCAGGCGCGTCTGGTGATATATCCTCCCTTTGACTCGCTCACATATTAATTAGCGGGTGCAAGTAAGAGAGGAGAGGATGCTCCTATGTGGGTGACCATTTTATCTCAATTTTTAGATTAATGTCGTCGGGACAGTTAAATGTTGTATTCAAGTAATTGTCGGCAAAAAACTATATTCATAATATATTTGAGAAAATTTTATTTTAGCAGAAAGTTAATAATCCCTACCGTCTCACTCAGTACGGGCTCGAGAATATTCGATTGAAGAAAAAATTTTCGCTGCCCAGTTCTTTATACATATAGCTGAAATTTACACACTTTATAAAACATTTTGAAATATACATTATAAAATAAATAATTATCAAAAAAAAGTTTTTGAGAATAGGTCACGATGCAAAAAAATAATAGGAACTGCTATTTTAAACTTCACGCTATTTCCGTATGATGTAATGCTGCTACCAAATTTGTAGCTTTATTTTAAATCGTTTGTGTTGCTGCAGAAATATAACTAAAAAATTAAGGTGCCAATCGATTAGGTTTAACATATGCCAGTATACATACTTCCTAATATTTCGTAAAAGACAATTAGTGCATATATTATCAAAGCAGTACTTAATTTTCTTCATCGAATGGCGTTCGTTGTTTGTTAATAATATGAACAAAAAACTCTTCAACAAAACATTAAATAGTTTGCCTATTCTTCAAATGTGTGGACGCACCTTTATATATTTTAATTTCTCTACAACCGCGAATATATCAAAAAGTAAATTCATTAAATTAAAAACTATAAAAAAATATGTTGTATTTTATATCAATTGAAATACTGCTTATAGTTTCGTAGAACTGCGGTTCGTGAAATTAATATCAATCCAGATATTGTTAAATATTTTTTTTATTATCAGCGCTAAGCTGATGGTTATTGATCACTGGTGTGTTAGGTCGTTCATATCGATTTTCTCGCGTCAAAAGGCGGAGCGGCGTTCCGTTGCGTTCTCGTCCATATTCCAGACAGCATACAGAGCTTGTGAAACTTTTCTGTCGTATTACAATATATTTTGAACAAAAAAAGTTTTGAAAGCAACGAACTGGAACCGTGTTCCATAGTGCCGTTCGTTGCTTTTTTCAGTAAACATCAAAATGTGGTATACATTTTTTTATGGGTAGTTCTCTGCAAAATTACGTATGTATATAAATTAAATTTTACGGACACTGGCGTATTAAAACGTTAGTAAACCAATAAAAAACAACACATTTGGCTGAGCTGCTAAATTTTTTTCTCAAAATGCTATTTTAGTTACAGCATTAATGAATAAGTATATTGATAATTATTATGAATAGAGGATTGCCGACCACTGCAATAAATTTGTGAATAAAATATAAAAAAATCTCGTTCAATTTTAACTTTTAAGCCATCTTTAAATAAAGTAGCAATGTACGAAATAGCACTCCGGGTTAGTCGATGATGTAAGAAAAATAATTAGTTAAAACTTTACTTTTTGCCCTAATTTTGTACGCGCTACGCAGATAATTTCTCATTGGCATATTTCTCGTTGAAATTGTAGTTTATAAGTAATCATACTGCGTGCATTGAAAATGGCAGTTAAAGAAAAAAATATTTTTAAAATTCCAATAGTATTAGTTGTCTTTATTGGTTTATTAAAAAATATCATTTCTCCTGCTAAAATGATAGCTTTTCATATTAATTTACTTCTTTTAATCCAATATTTAGATCAGTGTTTCTATCGACATGGCGACATGCAGCTCTTATAGTGGAGTAGATCTAGCTGATCTGTGATGTCTACATTTACACGGTAGTAGTATTCACTGCTATATAATTTTTTTTTTCTATCTTTTGATATTCTGTTCTGACGCATTCTCCTACTTTAGAATTTGCTAAGACATACTTATTTCTGTATATTTTCCACATTTAAAGTTGGTTTTGTGGGACCATGTTTTAACAAAACTATTCGCTTGCGACTTTTATTTTATTTTTGGAGTTCCGAACTTTTATTTTACCTGAATAATTATTAGATGCTTTTAGGCTCTAGTTATTAAAGAGTATCATTTTACCCTCGAGCGCCATACATATTTTATTTTTTACATTAAGCAGTATATGATCTATGTGTCTTTTTTTTGTCTATTACATATATGATATAAAATATTTGCTTTAAGTATTTTTTTCACAATTATTTATTTATTGCAAGTCTTCCGTTGTTCCTAATGCGTTACAACGGGGTAAACACAATTGACAAGTAGTAATACACCAGACTAAAATCATGAATTATGAACTATAAAATTAAATATATGAACTATGATTAGATTTTACTCGATATATGTCGCAATGTACGACTTAGATCGATATTTTTTAATTATTCATTATGATAGTCATCCGCGAGTTTATACTTAACCTGTGGTGTAAAAATTGATGAAACACTGGTTCATATTGAATTTGAACCAGTCTTTCAGATATTATAAATCATAAGCAACGCGATAGGTCATTAATATAGTCACCTATCGTATTGCTTATGATTTATTACGTAATATTTTTCCGATTCGTGGCATTTTATAGATGCTATCGTTATTTTCTTCTTTATAAGATAAATGGCATGCTTCACGTTTTCGGGACGGTTTCATTGATTCGCTTTTGTGCATAATCTATTTTTTTAAATGTACTTATCTCAAATGGAAGGCTTTAAATTAAAGTTCGCTCTTAAAGTAAGGTTTACTATAAAATTTAATGTCGAAGCATTCCAACAATGTTCATAATGTATAAATTATGTAGAACTATCTAGTTATTCGAGAAATTAAATAGATAGAGCACATTTATCTACTAAATCAACGCCACTTTAGTAACATGTAAAACAACTGTTATCTGTGTCGTAGTACAGGAAGGAGTATGGGTGATTTATTTTCTTAAAGGACAAGGGTTTTTTAAATTTTGAAATCAAAATATTTTTTTTATTTAAAGAATAGAATCAAATTGTGGCTGAACTTTTATTTTCATTAAAAAATATTTAATTATTAAAATTTAATACGCGTACAATTAAATTTGGCGTAAAATTTTGATATTAGAGAATGTATATTTTGTTAATTTTTATCTCTCAATTATTCAAAAGTTTTCCAACGAAGTTAGTATATTTAAATTGTAATATGTAGTTATCGACATTTTAAATTTTACTTTTATTTTTACTTTAAGTTTTTTAGTCGTTTAGATGTGAATTTCGCTTAGAGATAACTAAAAATCGCAGTATGAGTTGATGTTTTATTGTAGTTATTTTAAATAATAAAAGTTGCACAGTTTGACAATCGCTAGAACGCGAGTTGGAGGGGCCGGTACTGCCAGGAACGGTGTTCCGCCATTTTGTTTAGTTGATATTTGACGCGCGTTCGCTCGGCGGTCAGTAGTCTTGTTTATAATAATTGCGAAAACATTTTTTTATGTTTTGCATTGTTTTTAGAACTTGCGAATGTGTGGAAGTAGTCTAAGTGTGCTGATATTAAATTTAAAATAAAAAAAAAAGTTTTCGGTAATTCATATGGCAACATCGATTTTTGAGTGAAATTGACTTTTTCTTCATCATTAGAAAATCGCCTATGAAAATGATTATTTTTGCGGATTGACATTTCGAACTTTGGTCTTAACGCCAAATTTTTCGTGCATAAAATATATTAAAATGGAACATAAAAGGAAATCTGAAACTGAATCGTATTTGATGTCGGAAAAAGTAATTAAGCTTGAAAATGTGGAAATTAAAGATGAATATGATATTTCGATCTCAGCTTTAGCCGATTTGAAAAGCGAAGAGAGCGACCCAGGTTCTCACGATGATAGCGAAGTCACCGAATGGCCGGAAGTTTGGAACGCAGCTATGTGGGAAGAAAAGAAGAGATCGTATCCTTGGATCATGTGCGGAGCTGGAAAGATCGGTTGCTCCTCTTGTTTCAACTCCAGGAAATTAGGGTTATCGCATGCGACTTCTAAAGAATGGAGCTCTATGATGGTTTCTTATTACGGTCAAAGTAGATCGGCTAGACTTGGGTCGTTGAGAAAGAAGATCTTCGATCACGCTAAAACGCATGCTCACTTAAAAGCCGAAAAGTTATTGCAGAACGCTAAAGCTCAATCGTTAAAGAAAGCTGTGAACATATTGAACAATTCCGATCTAGAAGGACTTCAAATAATTTTTCGAACTGCTTATTATAGCATAAAACACGGTAGTGTTGATTACGAGCAGTTCGAGTCGCTTTTGCAACTTCAATCGTTGAACGGCTTGAACATACCTTACCATTTATTCTCACAATTGAACTTCACGAGTATCGTAGATCATTTAGCGTCCGAGATGAAGTCTTCATTCTTTCAAAACATAATTCAGAACAATAGGAAGATATGCTTGATTATAGACGAGTTTACTAGATTTAATAGCAATTTAGTTGTAATGTTGTATTTGAAATATATCGTCGAAGACGAATCTCAATTGATATTTTTGGATCTGATCGAAGTTGAAGATCGTACACCGGAGTCGATAGTGAAGAGTATATTGGATTGTCTCAACGGACATGGTTTTGATCATGATTATTTGCTCGACAATCTCGTCTGCTTTAGCAGCGACGGCGCCAACAAAACGTTAGGGCAACATTCGTCTGTCGTTAAAGTATTATCAGATACTTACGCCAATTTTTTGTATTGGCAGTGTTTAAATCACCGTATAAAAGAATCGCTTTCGGATAACATTGTTAAAATGCACGGAGTCAATCACTTTCAATTGTTCATACAAAACGTGTATGAACTTTATGAACTGTCTTTGAAGAATCAATGCGAAATTCAAGGCATCGCTCTCGAAATCGAAGATCATTTCAAGAAATATGGAAAGATATCTGAAATCGGAGGCGTCGTTAACCATCTCAATGTAGTTCAATGCATATGGAATAACTATTCGTCCTTTTACAGCTTATTTAATTCATCGAGCACGGATCAAAATAGATCATTCCACGAACGCAACAAATACAAATGGCTCTACGAACAGATGTCTTCTAAACAGTTCGTAGTAAATTTGGCCCTGATGTATGACATTCTATGCGAATTGACGATATTATCAGACTCGTTGCAAAAGAAGAACATTGGTTTAAACTATGCTAATAAATTGATCAACCGCACTGTAGTTATCTTAACAACGATGAAAGATGTCAAAACAAAAAAAAATTTAGAAGCTGATGTCGCCGTTAGAAATATGCAATTCTCTGATATAAAACTGACTGAAAACAGTTCGATCGAGCCATTAAGGGGAAGTCAATTGATAAGTTCTATAATATATGATTTAAAACAGCGTATGTTTGGGTGGTACAATAGTGTTAAAGCGTCTCACAGTATCGTTTCAGATACTAGCATTTTTGATGTCAACGAATGGCCGGCTGAGATACCTCCCGGTTTTGGCGATACCGAAATAGAATCGCTGGCGAAACTCTTCAATCTTTCCCACTCGAGCATGATAACTGCTTTTAGAGACTATTTGGAGAGTAAGGGAAATAAACTGCCTATAGATCTAGTACCGTTGATTAACTGCTTAAAGGTTATCCCTTATGACACTATCGAATGTGAAAGTGTCATTCATAGCTTGAATGTGATTTTAAAAGAGACTCAATTTGATGCTTCGTTAAGTCATTATTCGAATATTATGTTTGTCAAACTGTATGGACTGGCTGTGCAACTTTGGACACCTAGGGAATACGTATTTAAATGGCTTAAATATTGTCATTCAAACGCCGAAGGATTTTCTGAAGTAATGAATTTTCAATGATGTTAGTTTATATGTTCATTTTTCTTACTGCGCTATTTATAAAATGGTAATATGTTTTATAAGTAAATACTAATATTTTGTTTTGTTATTTTACAGGCTCCTTACAAATATCGTCTTTTCCAAGAACGAGCTTAAGCTGAAGAAATCATTTTTTTATTTTTTATTTTTTATTTTAAGTCAGAAACAGTAAAATTACTTTGAATTTTCTCGAATGTATTTTATAAAAGATAAAATATATCTATTTCTTAAATATCAGTTTAGAAATTGTTAAATAGCAGCTGTTTCTATTATTGAATTATAAACTAAAATTTGATTTTACTGTTTTGTTTTTTTCCAGTATGCTCATTTAATATGAACATGTATTTATAATGTTTTTAATATTTTTAATTGTTTATGCTTATGTTTTTCATTTTTTACTTTTTATGAATACATTTTGTAATACTACAACATTTTTATAATCTTAAGAAATAAATATAAATTTTTTGTATTTTTAAATCTGTTTTATTTAAGATAATTTGGTTTTTTATCATAAAAATAACACGTGTGAAATTTTACCGAAAGGATGAGTTATATGAATATCTTTAAGAGCGATAAAAATTCAATACAATGCTTATTATCATATAAATTACAAGTGTTCCACACAGTTCGAAGAGTGGCCAACAGGTGGTAGTGCGAATAAGACACAGAAATGGGAGAGAAGGCCAATTTAGGACCAATAACAGTATTGCTTAGTTTCACTGTAATGCTTCCTCCACACTCTGGGGACATATAATTTTATACGTGGCCCTTGCGGGCCACGTATAAAATTATATGTCCCCATATTAGATTTAGATACATTATAGACATTATTTTGGAGTGAAAAATTGAAACAAAATGAGTTACTATTATTAAACATAGATAATATAATACTAATGATACTAAACGTACATTGTAAAGAATCTCGTGGGCCAGAAAAATGTTCAATGCGGGCCCGCGCGTTGGCCATTCCTGCTTTAGACAAACTGCAAAACTATTATTTTTCTAGCTTGTGGAAAAGTCTGCTTTCAGTTTCATATGATTAATTAAGAAGACATCTAAAATTCTTCAATTAGCATTTACAGTAAGAATGTTAATAAGCTTACATTATATACACATGTATTCATTTTTTAGTTTTTACAATTATATTTTGTAATACAACATACTTATAATCTTCTGTAATCATAGTATATTTAAATGTTTTATTAAGGATAATTTCCTTGTTATATCATACAACCAAAACAAGAATAAGATTCTCGTGCTCTTAAGCTTAGATGAACTAAATGTAAGCTAGTAAAAGTGTAAAAAGCTTCACATTGGAGTAATTTGAGCCATTTATTAAATGAACAATTTTAAATTAAATCTTAATAATGAAATATGTGATGATAAAAATAATATTAACCATTTCTAATGAAATTCAATCTTTTCAATTTAAGAACAGAACATGTTAATGAATACAATATATCCATTTGTTTTTTAACCTTTCATTTATTATACTTAATTATAAAAAACGTTAGTCAATGTTTCGAGACTACATTATAAGATTTCGTTTACTTCTCGTTTAGAATTAGGTCTGCATGTTTAGACACCATCGTCCGAATTTGTTCTGGATTTTCCAGTTGCCTCGTACATTTTACATAACTGTTATTACCTGAAACGTAAGTATTTTCAATGAAATATAATCAAAAAATAATATAATAATTATTAATTACCCAACTGTGTCTCAGCAGGTTCTTACTGCCGTAACTTTGAATGTGAAAAATGTGGAAAAACATTCAAATCTAAAAAAATATCATTATAGAGTAATTGTACGTGTATAAATGACTAGAATGTTAATGCCTTACGAAATTTCATAGAATGACATTGTAGCAATTCGAGTTGAGAGCATAAAGTATAATTAACCTAGTTTCCTATAAGCAACGTCGAAACTCACGTTGGTATCGTTATTTGGTCTAAACATTAAAATAGACCGTCCATTTGCAAAAAAAAAAAAAAATTACCGATGTTTTAATTATATATTATATTTACGTGTTACGTGTAAGTGACGAATAGATAAATTAAATTAATTTATTCAAAATATATTTTTATAAATTTTAATTTGAAATTTCCCTTTCAATTATTTCGCAATACAAACGACTGCCTCTCAAAATAATAAACAAATAATCTTATTTTATGTAAATTAACTTTTGAGAGGCCGAAATATTTGTAATCGAGCGTAGAACGAGACCATAATATGCCTTTTTGCCATTGTTTATGCACGCACACAAACGCATTTCCTACTCAGCATGATGACATCAAGCACGCGCGGCTTCTCAAACGTTTGCAATAAGACACAATATATTTTTTTACATTTTTTTCTTTACAAATAATAATATTAAAAAATAAATGATAAAAAACATATCTATACAAATTAAACCTAAATTACTTAAAATTTAAAATACATCTATAAACACAGAACACACAAAAATAATAATTTAAAAAAATTCTAAATGCCTGGCAATCCAGGCATTTTATTACTGTTTCCTGCAAAATAATATATATATTTGTCATATTTTTTTATTATAACAAAATGTTTATATCATACTTACATTATACGGAAGTTCCGTGTTTTCATTATACCCCGATAAATCCGACATATTTGATATGAATAATGAAAAATTGTTATTACAATAAATAATATAAATAATACAATAAAAGTGGAACTATTATTTATATATAAATAATAAAATGATAATGATAAATAATAAAATTTATTAAATATAACATCTAATGAATTTTAAAACATTTTTTTGTTGTTATGTAATTGCAATTTGGAATTGTTTTTTATTTTATTAGGTAAATATATGGCGTGTTCGCGAACACAACTGCTGAGTTGTGGCAGCATTGTCGAGCCCGCTCGCAATCTCTTTACTGTCGAGGCTCGTCACCGTATAGACGGGGGTTAGTTTTCCTTTCGTATCTTTGTAATCCTAGTGATATTTGTCCATCCTGTACCACAAATCGCTGTCGTGATTCGTTAAAAGTGCGTCGCCATTAATATTTTTGCCCTAGGACCGACGTCGTCGACGCCGGTCCTTGATGTACTTTTTCCCCGAGCGTGGAGCTTGACATCTCCGCAAAGGGCGAACAAACAATAATACATTATTAGTTCTGATTTATACGTGGCGTAAAACGAATATAAAATATTGTGCACAGATAAAATAGTTAAATCGTACAAAACATAAGCTATACAACAAATGTCACTTTTGAGGTTATGTGTTATAATGTTTGCTAATTGTTGTTTAGATGGCTCCAACTCCGACTAAGGCGGCTGCAAAGCCTGCCGCTAAGAATGCTTCAAAAAAGAAGTCGCCGAAATTTCGCAACCGCGATCTTGGAAACGGAATCGTCAGATTCTCCAAGACCAAGATGTTCCACAAAAAGGTATGTACGAATATTTTCTTATAACGTCTGAAAACGTATATTTACTTTTTGAATTATCATTTTTAGGCAGTGTATCGCTTTTTGGGCAAAAAGACACCTAAAGTGGTCAAAACCAAGAAGCCAGTGAGCATTATTAAGACCATCGGTGGAGAGAAGAACGGAGGAACTCGCGTAGTTTTCCTCAAGAAGCGCAAGGCTTTCTACCCCACCCAAGACAAGTAATTATACTTGTGTAGTGTGCCATAAACAAATTTTATATCGAATATATTTATGATAGATTGAAGAGGACCCACTACAAAAAGACGTTCAGCAAACACGTCAGATACACCCGCAACAAGATGATACCTGGTAGAGTGTTGATCTTATTGGCTGGACGTCATAAGGGAAAGCGTGTCGTGCTCGTCAAGATCCTGAAATCCGGATTGTTGCTGGTTTCCGGACCTTTCAGGGTATATTTAATATATATTTACGACGTCCTTGTGAAATTAGCGATATATATTAATTATTTATATTTTTTAGTACAACGCTTGCCCTCTGCGTCGTATCTCTCAACGCTACGCAATTGCTACTGCCACCAAGCTCGACATCTCGGCAGTCAAGGTACCTGAACACCTCGACGATAAATACTTCAAGAAGAATAAGAAGTCCACCAAGCGTTCCGTGAAGAGGAAAGAGGGAGAAGATATCTTCTCAGCCAAGAAAGAAGTGCGTAAAAAAAATCTTTTATTTTTTAAAATGAAACTAATATTTACTGTTCTTTTTAGAAATACGCCGCGTCCGATGAGCGTAAAGCCGATCAGAAGACAGTCGATTGTGGACTCTTGGAGGTCATCAAGAAGCACCCCGACCGTAAGGTCTTGCGGCAATACTTCCAAACTATGTTCGGTCTCCGATCCTCACAGTACCCACACAGGATGAGGTTCTAAATGTAAAATAATTCCATCTAAGTTAATTGTGTGTTAAGAGCCGGTGAAAACATTTTATACTGTAATAAAACAGTTGATCGAGATATATTTGTTTTATTTCTCTCGATACTAAAACGAAGTAGAATATTAGCGACTTAAGGTTGAGCTATAAAATAATATATCTAAGCTTCAATCTATGAAAAAAACCAGACAGTAAACTTTTTAGATATCTAAATTTTAACTGCCATTTTCAGTAAAGAGGATGTCATTCCAATCATTTGTAGAGTATTTTATTTAAATTAAACTATCAAGACTCAACATGTTGCCCCAATGTGTCACAATAGTCAAAATATAATTCATGGTATGAGAAAGAAGGACCTCAAATTATTTAAAATGTTTCATTGGTCAGCCAATTACATTAAACTTTTGGGCGATTGGCTCTGTTTTTTGCAGTAACTTGTGAGTACTGGTGTTCATAAAGCACACTATTAATGTCAGTTATAATAACCCAATTTATCTAAAGACCTCGTTAAACAGAGCGAAGGCGTGGCGAAAGCGAACCGAAGCGTGAGCAATGCAAAGATGTCATACTAGACGCGTGGACATAGCAAAGCGAACTGAAGGACGATGGATACGGGGACGCCACATAGCTAGTCGTGTGGAGAAAGAGAACTGACGCCAAAGTATTCGCTAAATTAATTTTGAAAATGTTGAGTGAAACATTCAGACGACGATATTTTACTTTTGACTGTTTTATTATTAAAAAATAAGAAAAATGGCAAAGAATTTGGGTACATGACATAAATAAAACCCGGGAAGACTATGGAGAGTATCCATAGGCTCTGTAATTGAATTTCATAAAGACCGATTTTACACTTACTTTCGTATGTCTAATGAATAGTTGGTTAATCACAACCAGCACGCTTTGCTGTCTGTCTGTCGTCGTCCATACAGTCATATAATACTACTGTTGCGCTCACGCTTCGCTTTGCTTTTGCGTTTCGCTTCGCCTTGGGTTTGTCATGGCGTCAGGTTTGCCGCGAAAACGCCTCAGAACGCCTTGCATTCGCTTTTCTGTGTGACGAGACTCGAAGGACTTGGTGTATTACATAAAAACGCCTTCGCTTCGCTCTGTTTGACAAAGCCTTAAGTGATGCTGCTTTAAATTTTTCAAACAAGGTATTTCAAGAATTACTCTGGAATTTCAAATTATATTCAAGAATGCTGCGAACTAAAGCGTCACAGAAATATATAGAATAACTGATGAATTAGGAAAGTGAAACATAAATACCCGAGCATCTTGGAAGATTTATCGTAGACGTCGTTTGTGTGTAGAAAGAATCTCAATTGCTCCCAGAAGGGATTCCGAGAATTTGGTCTGCACGTTAAAGTTACTATTTTTTGTTACAAAAATGGAATTAATAAACTTACAAGTTTTAAATGTACTTCCTCACCTTTGCATTTGCTAATTTTGTAATCACATGTTGCAATGACCTTTTTTGGGCTTTTTCATGTTTAATTGCTAATATAGCAAGTTCACTGAATAGATTGATTGAATTACTTTTATAATCTTTAAATAATTATAATTTGCTAAATGTACGACTTACATTAGCGAAACTAGCAAAGTAAAAAATAATCAAAAGGCTGTATACGCTTCAGAGAATTCGCTTTCCATACAATTATATTTTGGAATTAACAAGTCCGAAAACTGTTTTATCGACATTGTTGAGTTAAGATTATTCCTTAATAATGTTATTACTTGAATTACTTGACATTTTAATTGGTTCGTAAGCACTGATTTAAAATGTTCGCATCTGACATTTTAACAATTTTATTAGTCTCCAAAAAACTAATATAATTTTTATTTTTAATATAAATTAATAAACAATGATTGACTGAACCAGAAAATTGACAAAAAATGGTCAAAGTGGGTGATGTAGGAATAAAAAAATACCGACCCGTCGTTAAAGAGCACCAGGGCTTCGGTTTTCGTTCCGGAAAAGATATCGGTTTTATTGGTTTTCGGTTTAGCTCTGAGTAATTAAGTTTTTAATTGAACAAAAAAATATTTTCTACCATAATTTAGAACATTTTATTCCTTCTTTTGTAATAAGCATAGTAAAGTGAAGTAAAGTTTCTGAACTTTTTTAAAAAGAAAAACACAAATTTAAAGATATCATTGATTTTTTTTTATTAAATCAACATTTGATTTATTTCATTAATTGTGAAAAATAATATCAATTACATGGCCGCCTCTGGACTTTTTGCAACAGTCGATCCGTTCGAAGGCTTTCGAACATTTCGGGAGGTATCTGGGCTATAACTTGGCGGATGTTGGTGTTTAGGTGGTCAAACTTTTCGGGTTTGATGGTTATTTCTTATATCTCTTCGATTCCTCGAAAAAATCTGAAATGATAGTTAAGCAAAATTTTCTAAATGACCTTTTCTTTAAGGTTCTGCAGCAATTTATTCTCCTCAAGCAAAAACATCAGGATGATTTTTAAACAAAATTTTCCGTGACGACTTTTTTTTAGCTCCCTCAGGAAAAATATTTGTATATGATACTACATTGATATTTTCTCCCGCTCTATAATATTATTTATAATTGTTAATTTAATTTATTATTTTTATTCTATGTTATTTTATCTACTTAATTACTAAAATTGTAAAGGGGTATTTTTAAAGATGATTGTGAAAAAGTTATGCGCCTAAATTATTAAATTATTGCACAATTTATGTAAAATGAATGAAATTCTTAAATGATATTTACAAACATTTTTTTTATTGTAAATAATACAAAAAATTATCATAAATCTGGATTTGGTCAAAAAATATTTTGCTTGGTCAATAATTGTCTCTGACAGATACGACATTTTTCTATACGGCAACACTTTTAGCTTGATAGGCGGTGGTTCTGTCACAGCCGGCTTTTATTTTAATAAGATATCAATTGTACGCAAAAATGCCAGTGAGTATTTACACATTTATATTAAAACATTGCACAGATAAAATAGTTTTATTTTTTCGAAGGTTTAATTGTTATAGTATATTAAATTGGATATAATCGCATTATGAGTCATATGGGTGCAAATATTTTCCATTTAGTTATTTTTTATAGAATTTAGTAATCATATCACCGAGTAAATGTACTGTTGAATTTAAATTGAAGAAAAATATTCAATAATATGCGTATTTCCATGGTCGTTTGTTATCACTAAACCAGAGCATCCTGTTCTACTGTATACATTACTGAGAATATGTATAAATTTTATTTTTATTCGTAGGCTTATCATTCGACGTTGGCAGAGCATCAACAGACGCTAGGTAATATGGCACTGTTGCCTATCAAAACTCAGTTCAGAGGACCGGCGCCGACAAATCCCAAAGAAATGGATATCGTCGATGAAGCTTTGTATTACTTCAAAGCAAACGTGTTTTTCAGATTCTATGAAATCAAGGTTTTCTATTTAATGATTAATTATATCGTTCGTTGTGGATTTCACTATCTTTTTGTCAATTTCAGTCCGAGTCCGATAGAGTTTTGATTTATTTGACTCTTTATATAACAGAGTGCTTGAAGCGCCTTCAAAGGTGCGCCACAAAATCGCAAGGAACACAAGAATTGTACACCTTGGCGATATCCAAGTTCAGTATTCCGGGAGAAGCTGGATTTCCTCTGAATTCGGTTTACGCTAAACCGGCAAATACTAACGAAGCTGGTACGTATTAGCATCTTCCATCAAAATATTTTTTTGTATTTAATATTTTATTTATGCGTATTTTAGATGTCATGCGTCAATATTTCCAACAGTTGAGACAGGAGACTGGCGTTCGAGTGTGTGAAAAAGTAAAACGTTTTACTTATTATATAGGTATATTTCTGTTTCTTGATATGCATGTATTAACTTACAGGTTTTCGCCACCGAAGATGGAAAACCGAGCAAATGGTGGTTGTGTTTTGCTAAAAGAAAGTTCATGGACAAGTCCCTTTCGGGGCCCGGCCAATAAGTCAATATATACTAATTAACTATTACAAATTACTACAATATTATTATATGAATGAATAAAATATGTTGGGAAATAAAGTTGAAGTTTGAATCAATGCTGAATTATAAAAGTGTATTAATTTGACTTTATTCTGATTATATAAAGTAATACATAGAAATATGTATATGTATTATATATATGATATAATATATTGTTACACCATGGAGCAGCAAGGCGAAAAGTATGTCGCGCACGACCCAAAGGAATGGCTGAGGGAGGGAGGCGAGCGTCATAGTCGGAGGGTGGCAAATTACCTTTAATAATATATTTATGATAATTATCTAGTTTATATGAGCAAATAATAATATTTAAGTTAAAATAAGGTAAGGTAATGAAGGTGAAAGCTATATGAAATATTTTGATATTAGTACTAGGTTAATATGTTTTTTTGTACCATTTTAATTAAATTTTTACCACAGAATAGAGAATACAACATACAAATACGCATATAAAAATTGAAGCCGCCGATTTGACTTGGGCGAGAATATAGAATAAACAAATCTGTGTTAGTTAGTTTTTGAGCAGTGGCAACACTCGATTCGGCGGCGGTATTGTGCCGGCGCGTTTTAGGTTAGTGACGTTTAGTATCGTTTCGAAGATGTCGATCGGAGTGCCGATCAAGGTGCTGCACGAGGCCGAGGGGCACGTGGTGACGTGCGAGACGCGAACCGGAGAGGTGTACCGCGGCAAGCTGGTGGAGGCCGAGGACAACATGAACTGTCAACTTTCGGGGGTGACGGTGACCCAGCGCGACGGTCGCGTGCAGCAGCTCGAGGCCGTCTACATCCGGGGCTCCAAAGTGCGCTTCCTCATACTGCCCGACATGCTCAAGAACGCGCCCATGTTCAAGCGGCAGGGCGCCAAGCCGGGCTCCGCGGGCAGAGGCAAGAGCGCCATCTTGAGAGCGCAAGGTGATTTCCTAATAATTCATTTTAACTCCATACAATCTTTCAAAAGTTATTCGTTACCCGTCGGCCGAGTGTTACGGTTAACCCTTTCACTGCGGATAATAATTTGGTTATTTACTATAATTCAAAACTAAATCACTTGAATTTATTGAACCGTAATATTTTTAAAATATATAGCACGAATATAGACGATTCATTAAATGGTCAGAATAAAAATGTATTTTTATTTATACATAAATATAAATGGCCAATCAATTATTTGTTTTAGAAATATCTTATAAAATGTCAGAATAGTGAACACCCCATGAGTAACACGAATCTATTTAATTGTATGTAGAGCTCTCGGAGGCAGTAACTAAGTTAGTTTGCATTGACACAGGTCAGATTTACAGGGACTAGTTTCATAATTCTATTCCCTTTGCTGGTCAACTGCCATGTCGTTATGTATGAGCATTCCTTCCAAGACAACACATTTCTTAATTTACTCTTCTTTTCAAGCAAAATAAGCAAGAATTGAATATAGCATATCTAAATCAAATTTTGACCAATAAGAGAGCGCCAAAAACAATTATCCTTTCTTGGAAGTCAAAAATCCACGTCAAAAGCAATAAAATCGTGCTGACCAAATTTTTCATTTTTTCTCCCTTCTATTGACCAAAATTTGATTTGAATGTACTTTGACCAATGCTCTTATATAAGAATTGGCCTGAATGTACTTTGATAAACACTCTTATATTTATGGAACAATATGTGAAATGTAAGGCCTGTCTATACTTCTTCTACCGCTAATTTTCCCCTGAGAGATGAGTTGTCTTAATTTGTATTTTATGCTTGACCTAATGAAAGTTCTAAAACTAATTAATTTTACAACTTTTATTATATCAAAAATTATAATATTAAAAAGTAATTTAAAATTAGCTATATTAGCTAAATAAATAAATAAACAGCGAATGGACGTTTATATATTTTTTTCCATACCTGGTCTTCTGTTTTAAAAGTCACAACATGCCACTGATCTGAAGATAAGTTGTTACTTAGCTTTTAGATAGACCATTAAGAATAAAAATATCTGGTAAGATCTGGCTTCTTTTCGTTGTCAGTAGGTCAATAGGTGGGTTGCTCTCGATAAGTAGCTGCACCCTAGCCCATTTGCTGCTTATGGGAGTTCTCATTTTTAGTTGCTATAAGATGGTAGCGCCAATAAGTATGCTTCGTATTGAAGTCGTCTCTGGCAAATAATTTGTTTTCTAGGGATTTAAAAATTCTGCCTAATATTATTTATTATTATTATGCTTAGGTGTACCATAAACTGCACTGTATTTTTTTAGTTTAAATTTTTATTGTATTTTTTAGTTAGAATTTATATTATTCTCAAATATAAATAAGTACAATTGTTACCTATATATGTAAATTCTTACAAAAGTCGAAGAATTTCTCGATATGTTATTCTTCTAGAAGTATATTTATCTAGAAGTTTATTATTTTTCAGTTGCTGGAAGAGGAAGAGGCGGTCCTGGTGTCGCAGCGCACCGCGGAGGCCGAGGGGGTTGGCAAGGAGCAGGAGCAACTAGGAAATAATTTTATTTACATAAGTTATGTGGTTATATTCAGTTGATCTATTTTAAAACATCATGTAGTACAATGTGAAATTATAACATTTACAATGGACGTATTTTTGTAAATAATGATCCGTTTGTAAAGTTTAATACATTTTAATGTGATACGTTCTTCACTGTGAATGTTTGGACATTCAAGATAAATAGTGTTTCATCGTCTTTATCTTAAACGAAGAAGTGTTTTTGTATTTAATATAATAAAAAATATTAATAAGTAAAATTAAATCCTTAAACATATATTGTTTTTTATTTTATTATATTCAGGTTTATGATAAATAAAACGACTTAAAATGATGCGAATCGATAAATTTATTAAAGATCAAAGAGATAAAATTTTATAAATTGAAAAAATGGATACAATGCATGCATACAATATGTGGAAATACCGTTGACGTATTGTTATAAAACAATATCGTTATATACAGCGGTTGATTTAAAGGGCACGTCTAAAACTGTCTAAAAGTTAAATAAGTAGATTGACCGACGTTGAAAAAGTAGGTATATAATAAGAAAACACGACACTGATAAATCAACATTGATCCAAGACAATAATTAACTGTAAGTTTACGACAATATTGCAATTCAAGGCTTTTGCATCTGCAAAGTCGCTACGTACTAAACATTTAAAAGGGTTTATAAGTTAAGACTATGTAAAAAATAATTATAAAGCAAAAATCAAATCAACGGAAGACAATGTTTGATCACAAATTAAAATTAACTGAAACATAGCTTTATATCAATATTTGGTTTAACTTACACTAGATTGATTGTAAAAAGAAAAAATATTTAAATATTAGTCCTATATATAAGTAAATTATTTGTGCTTTATTATACATGTTATTAAAAAATGTTAAAGTTACACGGATACACATACAAGAGCTAAGTAACTGTTTTATTTTGAAGACATTTTGTTACAAAACATTGAAAATAATGAATAATATGTGTATGGACTAACCTGATATAAAATGTCTATTAAATAACATAAAACGTCTTCTTAATTTATCCCGGACAGTAGTGTCGATTATACAAACTATTTGGTAAACTGTACATACATAGTTTTACAAATATAAAATTTGAAGTACCTCATCTCCGTCGAGGTGTTGATTTACATATCACAATCATCGACTTGAAGTCTACGTTTCTATCGCGTTTCATTTTCGAATATGTTTCTTTTATGTCTAAATGATATGGTTTCCTTCTCACTAATATCATCAAAATATGATACAATAACAGTTTGGTTAAGAAAATATCTCTTTTAATGATAAATTAGATTATTATATACGCCGTTAAAAATAAAAGCAATTCAATGGGGGAAAACGCCGATGCTGGAAATCATGAGTTCCCTGGTCCCACTTTTAAACGTTGATGTCTTCCGTAAGCTCCGGCCGTACTGTCTAACAATTCTACCGTTTTGGTCCGAGGATGCTACAATTTTTATGTTAAACTACAACAGTTCTAACGAGTCTTGTATGGGGTGTGACAAAAGTCATTATCCTAATAATTTTTACTCGCACTATCTGCTTTGGCTCGATTGATTTTTGGCACAGCTTGGTACAGCGCCCAACACTGCAATATCTTTTCAATACAAAAGATGTGTTTTTACTATAAAATTAGTAAACCTTACAAGGTGGGTCCGTGAAGAACTTTCAGAACATTTCAGAGTGCATCATTGAGAGGCTCTATCGCACATAGTTCTGTCTGTTCTACTGTTAACTCGCGATATGAAATTTTTACAGAACGTTCTGTGTTTTTGTTTCAAATGATTTCATCATGTTTCAAATTTATATGATCCAGTTAAGGGATTAAATATCCTGAATTTAAATGGATTACTACAGCACATTCTAACCCAAATCGCCTTTAAATGTGTCCACTGACACATTTAAAGGCCAAAAAACTGGAATATTATTGCTTCCTAGCGATTTGCATTTTCGTTTCAAGTGGCTTCAATTCGCTTTGACAGTAAATAATAACAAGGATAGTTTCCTGATGTGACAGGAGTTTAATTGAGAGATGAATGCTTCTCTTGTGGTAATTTTATGTCATTAATACGAACGGAGTTTCCAAAATACCTATATGACAGATATAATACGATATAACTAGAAACAATATGAGGATTAAGATGGTATGATACTTAGTTGTTTAATATAACTCCGTAGAGCTAAGTATGCAAATCAATTGGAAAAATTTAGAGAATTAGATGTGGAGATCATTGAATCAACAGAGAAAGAGGTTCCATTCTTTAGCAAGGAAGGTAATAATCGCTTTGCTAAATACATCTTCATAGGGAAGATGTTTTTAAGATTGAAAGATCAAAACCTACGATAAGTAGATATTTTTTGTTTTTGTGTCTCATTAAGTAATGATAATGACTTTTGCAACACAATTTGATGTAAAAACTAAAATTGAATCGTAATTCAATTGTAAAAATACCTCATTAAATTGACTGTTATAATAATCTTTACATAAATGGCCTAAATACATATAATATAATTAATGTTCCCTTATAAGGACACTACATGGTATATAGAAGAATCGATGTGCACGATAAAAATAGGACAAAAGTGCATTTTTTAAAAAAGATCAAATACATTTAAGAAGAGAATATGCAACGAAGCGGTATTTGATGCTTGTTCTTCTGACATCGATCGAAAAGCGTATCCCGTGCAAGACATTTAACAATCAGTCGAGGATATATATATCATAGAAGGCTTTGTCAATTGAAAGCTTTTTAATAATATATCGATTACGTTAAAACTTCAACTATAAAATCACATTGGAATCGCAGTCTCATTTTACACTTTTTTGGTGGGTTCATCTCCTTGTACGTGTCGCGTTGCGTTTGCGCAGCTCGCTGGCCATACATCACCGTGTCTCTCTGTCGTCGCCGCTGGCCGTGTCCTGAGATCTGGTCACGTCGGTGACGACGTCTGCATACTTAAAACCTAACTTAACGCTATCTATTTCCTTATCATTGATGTTGCATATGTCCTCATCGTTGACGAGCTCCGGATCGGCCGAGTTGTCGGTCGTGTCTTCGTCTATATCTTCAATTTGACTCTGAGTAGACGATTGTTTGTCGGAGTCTTCGGAGCCGATCGACAACGGATTGTCTTTATGTTGATCGATGGATAGCTCGTTGAGAGCTGGTAATAAGTTTTCGAAAGAGCTTTGTCTGAAACACAATAAACATTATAACTAGACAAGCAAACAAATATTATTTAATGACTAATATAAAACCTTTCGGGTAATCCTAGATATGCGCCTGGAGCTGATGCAGAACGAGCTCCTCTTGATAATCTGCCCGGACGTACTAAGAATGGATTCTAAAATACAAATTACACGCAGCATATTAATATTTATTCTATTTATAATAATATGAGTGCATGAATATTGCTCCAAAAATGAATATGAATATCTCTTTTATTATTGTAAATTTTCCGTTTCAGTATAACAGGCGTTAACCCAGTGCATTACAATGGGTTAAACACTACTTATTAAGCAGCAAGACATCAAACTGAAATCAAAGTCTGTAAATGAGTAAAATTTATTTGTCTGATTACAAACTATTAATACATCTTGCAATCAATAGTTACACGCAGAGCCGCAGCAATGCTTTTGTAGCTCTTGGCAAATAACAAATATGGCGCTCCTTTTTATCTTATTTTTTAAGGAAAGTTTTACTTCACTGCTGATTTTATGCAATTTCTGACAAATAATGCATTTATAAATTCCATTAAATAATAATTTATAAAAATAATAATATATAATAAAGAATTATTTTAGGTATAGGAAATATAAATAGAACGATGAAAGTCATACCCCTGGGATATACAATACGTTTTAAAATTTCGTTGTGAATTGATATTCGTATTGTTTTCGGTTTGGATATTATATCTCTCAAATATTAAATGAATCAGTAATATGACATATGATACATATGTATAATATATGAAAAACAACCATCAGTTTAGCAACATTGAATTCGAGTTAATAAAATCATGTTACTTTACATACATTTTGCAATTTGTAATTCAAAATTATACGCAAAATTCGGTCCCCTGGGTTTCAAATTAACTAGGTTTTACTGTATATAAAATTGAATGTATTTATAAACGTGTATGTATACTCTTTATATATAAGCATATACCTTTTGACCGATATAAATAAAATTTTGCGTAGTTACTATTTAGCTCCTTGCTCAAAACACCCTCCCACCTTCTCTGATTTACACCTGATTAAAATAGCACCGGTTTCAAATTTTGATAATTTGCACTCTTAAAACTTTAATATAGTAACCCCATTAAATTTGTAATCAATAGTTTGTGTACTATTCTATTTACTCTGCGTTACACACGTTTTTTTAGCAATATTCGCACTTCATTATTTATATATCATACTAATATAATACCTGAAAACTATGTTTCTTTAGCATCGTCTTGATTAAAATCAACGTCGAAACTTTGGGAATACTAGTGACGACCTGCGCCACTTCTTCTTCGGTAACTTCGACGAGTTGACAGTTATCTTCTTCACTCGGAAGTTGAAATTTTCCGTCCATGGTCACCCAAGGATGTTGCTGTAATGGTTATTCACCATTATAATATTATATATTAGAAATATAGTTATAAATATATTGCAAACCTTAATATCTGGAAGTGTGATCCTACTGGTTGGATTCTTATCGAGCATTTTCAAAAGTAAGTTTTGCAATTGCTGCGATATGACAATGTCTGGTGGAAATATTAATGGAAGTTGTTTGATCAGGATATGCAAAGCTTGCGATCCCTCGGCGCTCCATGGCACGTTTCCGGTTACAAACGAATATAGCGTGATTCCCATTGACCATATATCACAAGCCTGAAAAGAAAACATAAGGAATATTTAGTAAATCAGAATCAATATCACAGGACTCTCAAAGGCTCTAAATTGTGTACAAAATGATTTTTAGGTTTATTAAAAAATATGTTAAATAAAATAATTTTAAGATATTTCAAGGTAGACATAACAAAAAATACATACAACATTATTGATTACATAACTATGATACAATCTTTTAATTTCAACATTTTTAACAATTTTTTATACACACTAATACCAATTCATTGACAGACCATATTATGTCAAATTTAAATTTAATAGGAAAAAATTATAATATTGGCAATGCTGTGGGGGATCATCTTCTTGAAATTACCGTAACCACGACACAATAAGGATGAACTTGACAATAGAGTGTAAAGGAAGGGACCACACAAAAGCCCTCATTACGTCCAGAAAAAGGGTTTCACATAAATAACACGTAATTACTCTCCAATGCATTGAAAGATTACTTCTTTGTTGCAAAACGGGCACGAAAAACAATATACCACCGGACGACAAAATCCTTGCTCTCATATACTGATGGATGGCGTGCGTCCAGCGTGTGGTGGATTGGCGCCCAATCTCCAATGAAGAGAGGTCAGACATAGCTCGAAGCGAGATACGGTCATAGAGTCAGGGACAGAGAGGGACTCCACCATACGTCACCGCAGCAAATAGGAACGAAACTCCACTACACAGTCGCTGCAACAACTACAAGACTTCTGAAACTAGACATCATTCATTCGACAGCTTCTCCACCACTACTCGGAGAATAACGACATTCGCACACTATAGTTTGTCGCAATATATGTAATATTATATAATACATTATTAGCAGTTTCCAACGGCGTCTTTCTGGCTGCGAAGTCACTCCCCTTAGGGTTAGAAATCTTAAAATGCTATAAATTACCATAATATATTGCTTATGTAATGTCTAAATAATATGAAAAAAATACCCAACTACAAAATATAATAAAATCTACTAATTTAAAATTATTAGAGAATGTCAATGAAGATTTTTTTAAATTTTATAAATAAAATTAAAGCCGCAACGTTCTATGGTTTGATAGAATTTAAATACCCAAATTAAAAATATAAATATTTGTCATTACAAATGGAAGTTAACCCTTTGAGCGGTATCGCCGTACATCTACGGTGGTCGGTATTCCACTGTTTTAAGGTACCCCAGATAGTTATATATTTATATATATATTTGAAGAAATAATAAATAAAAAACAATATAATCATATAGTATTTTTTTAATGATATTCATAGCAAATAATACCAATAGATTAAAGAGTACTAAATAAATAAACATATTAAAAAATATTTTATTTAAATTTTATAAAAAATATTGAGAGCCTCTGAATTAATATAAAAAAATCACAAAAGCTGAATAATGTAGAGAAAAGATGTAAAATAAATTTAAAATTAGAAAAAATAATAAAATAGATCAAATCAATAAAACTTGACTATTTTCTATAATTTACTATAAATTCAATATTAAATAATATTAAATAAAAACAGAGGTAATTTTGGAAAAATACATAAAATTAACTCTCTTCCAGGTATATACTAACAAATTAACAAATGTGTATAAATTAACTTACTACTACAAGTATTATCTTAAGTAAAAAAAAAATTTTATCGAGGAAAAATAAAAATAGATTACTATAATAAAATATTTAATGATGCTAATAATAATTAATTTAAAATATGGAAAAATATTAAAACAATTATCAAAAAAATGAGAAAAGAAATATTCTAAATATTAATGAATTTAACTACAGGTAAAAAATAGCTGATAATAAACATTTTATCTTATTTGGAATATTTATATCAGAGCAAATGCAAATTAATATTGATGATATAAAATAAACACTATCACAAATATGGCTCAAGTTTTATTTATTTGCACCATATTAAATTAGAAAAAGTCATAAATATACAAACAAATTAAAAAATAACTCAGCGCCTGGTACTAATGGCATAACAGTTAAAACAATCAAATCAATTAATAGTTATTTTGGGACCTTTATTATTTAATCTATACATAAATGATTTAACCCTATTTAACTTGCAGGAAGGATTCAACTGTACACTGAAGATACAGTGTAAATATACAACTCTAAAACATACACAGATATGCACTAATTATTATGTATAATATTACAATGTCCATTGCCACTTTATCACAACATACTCCCCCATTTACAGCACGTACAAATTTATATTATTATCGCGCGCGTCAGTAAATTACAATAATGTTTTAGATGTTAATTTTGATGTTTTAATGAATATTAGGTGGTCTTCGGGTTTAACTGAAACGGTTTTAAATGAAAGTAAATTGCATAAATTGTTAGAGCAAGCAATCGGCTTCAATAGATGAAAATACAAATCGGTCAAAAGTTGTCTATTTAATGTAATTTATATTCATCCCTCGCTTTACCCGCTTCAGCAACTTATTTGTTAATTCACTGCGGCTGATTAAATAGCAATTCTATTTCGACAGGGTTGGATCTGGGTAAACATGGAACATGGGCAAGTCAGTCGGCGTATGTTCCCAGAATTTTTTCATTTATTTTATTACGCGTATCGCCGCGAGCAAAGACTCGAGAAGTATTTTTTCCTTTAAAAATATTCATAAACATGTTTAATTTTCAAATTCCATAGATTTTGCGGCTAAGTAACTTGCTTGTTTATTTATTCATTATTCATCGGCTCTGTATTTGTAATAAACTCTTGCTATATTATAGAAAAAACAGTTATGATTGCAATATTATTATAAAGAGAAATGGCCTTAGTAGCAAAAACACGATGAATTGCTGACGCCACCCTCAACGCATTGATTTTTTTTATTATTAGATTTATTTGAAGGTGTTTTTTAAGATAATCAAATAAACACTTTTTGTTGTTTGACACATCAGAAGCTCTCATCGTCATCACAAATATGTTTTGCCTTAATCAAGCATTCTATAAATTTATTAAGGTAAACTTAGCTCACTTCCAATATTGGCACGATCAGTGCGAAAACGTTGGAACTACTGTATGACTTTCCAAAGAACGTTGAGTAAAATATATATAAATCTATAATAAGTTGTGAGATGTATTATATAATTTATATAAAAATAAAATATCCATGAACATGTTTTATTTCAAATCGCAAATAATATTTGGTTATGTAATTTTTTTTCGTCGGGTATTTTGTAAGTTTTCGATATACATCATAACATCCCGCATGTGACCATGTGCTTCTTTTCAATTCCATCGCCGGCGGGGCGGAAAAATTCCAATACAAGTCCACTAGGTCGTGTACAAAATATTGCAAATATGTATTCGAGCTCAACTCTATTCGGTCCACTCCATTGCGCACGTTTCCCGCATAAACACCATATTACCCATATAGCCCCCGACATTATATACGATATTACCGCTACGTATCACATATCCAGATGTGAAATGTTCATTTATCATCGTAACACACCATCGATTACGTTTATGCGCCAAACGATACATGAAATCAGATAATCCTTGTAATACACTAGATTAAGAATATATGTGTGAACATACGCAGTTCGAAAAGTTCCCGTGCTTTCAAAATATGGCGTCAAAGCAAGTATCATACAGTTTAAATAGTTCAATACCTGTATAATTACCTAATGGAAATATTTTGGTATTAATAAGTTAACCTCCTTTATATGTAGTTAGCGGGACGTGAAACTTTTTTTAAGAATATGATTCATTACAGTCCATTGATAAAAAAGTGTGTAGAAAAGTCGCTGGGAGGGCTTGATGTTTCTAGTGTAAATGCGGGTCTCGTCTCGAATCGTTTGATCGTCTACCGATTGATAAAGATGACAAAGTGTCACATCTTTTATGCTCTTGATTTGAGACAGCTCTGGCGAATCACAGATGCAGATGCTGGTGGGCTAATTGCATCACTTGATTATTCAACAAATATGTTCACGCTTTAAAGTAAAGATTTTACACAGGATAGAAGTAACGATTTTAACGTCAGTCTATCGCGCATCTTTGATGTATTATACAAAAAGGTAGATAGTATTTTTTATGATGCTTACGGATGTACTATCAAGTAAGTAGTCTATGAAATCTTTAATTATAAAGAATTGTGATAGTGATTATTCTTTTCAATTGTTAGGTTTTTTGTCTGACGAGATAATTATTAACATATTTAACATATTTAAAACGGTATTAACATATTTAACATATTTAATGTCTGGTCTATAATTAATTCATACACATTTTTACATGTACACTGAGTGTACATCATGTATTAGTACAGTATGAGAAAGATTAATGCCATTAGTTTTGTGGCGACCACACATATATGCACATTTAAAAGGGCGAATGTCTCATTGTTAATGACCGTGACCAAAAACGTTCATTTATTAACAATGAGACAAACATCATAGAACAAGAGGGATTTCTTTTGACTACACAACACGGGTCGTAAAGAGAATCCCTTTTGTGACAAAGCGGTATGGATCCAATCAATCACCACAGCGCAAGCCCTTTCCTTAGAATTCGAAAGTCTGGAGCAAAGCAAAAAACTGGCTTTCGAAATACACATTTGATTTCTCGAATTCTAAGAAGCCACTGCAGCGATTGGCTAGAAGATTGATGTACAATCGTGATTGGCCAGCTAGCGTGCATCCCCCTAAAGGATATAAGCCCGGACCCCGACGAGAAGAGTGCAGATGGTCCACGGTAACACAAGAGACGGAGACACAGACAATCAGAGAGCCAAGATCTACCAGCAGCCATCCGGAGGAACCAGCCACGGGCCCTCACCGACAGACCTGAAGATCACATCTGACACTCGCCGCACGCAGCCTGAGCATCATCTACGGCCATCACCATCTGCGCCACGTACACCTTCATCGCGAAAAACGTCACGCCGTAATCATCCATTGTCGAAATTGTAATTATAACTTAATGAACAATCTAATAGGATTCACCGAAGTCTCATTGGCCGCGAGGTCAACCACCCCTAGGGCTACGCCCTCTAAAGTTTATATAAATATATTTTTGAAAAAATAAAATATTATATTTGAGAAAAATAACTTATTGGCAAAGATATATACATAAACATATTTTAAACAGAAGTATTCATTTTATAGTGAAAGGGCTGCAGCCCCGCAGTCCACTGCCACTAAAAGACACTGCAAGATATATCTGACCTATTATTTATTTTTACACATTGTTGTGTCTTGGACTGTATGGTAATTTCTAATATAATAATAGTCAAATTTTAAAACGTTCGACGTTGTCGAAGAACTCCATTTCATTTTATATTTTTTTTCAAAAGAAACGTACCTCATTTTATATTCTATATAAATAGAAACGGCAATAAGTGGGTATGAAAAATGAAAGATCCTTTCGTTAAAAGTATGTATGTATATATAGGTATGTAAGTATTATATACAATACGAAATAAATTTATAATGCTTTTCAAATCCACCCTAATATTGCATATAATGAATCCTTCACGCCGTCGCGTCCTTACGAAAATTAATTTCGCAATATTTTTAACGACAGAGAACGAGGGTTTAATTTCGCCACTGTTTATTTTGATTCGTCCGCAGGGACTACGGATATTTAGTCCAGATGTGACTTTTTTGGATTAAATGGACTCTCAAAGGAGTTTTGCGATAAATGTATCATTAGGCAAAAGAGAGAGGTTTCCATTGCCGACCTTAAAGTGGATTAGTTTAAGAAAACAAATAGTGATGTAAGGAATTGATTTCAGATTATTGCTTAACACAATTAGAGGATAGTCGGATGCTGATACAGAAAATATTGTTACAGATTTCCAAGCTAAAACCGGCTTTAGGCGATTAAGCGTTGTATATATATATATATATTATACTACCACTAATGATTTTTATTTTATATAAAAATATTAATAGTAATCATAGCTATTAAAGCATATATTTTAAAGTTTATTATTTATAAGACAAACTTAAAATTATATATAAGTGATAAACAATAAGAGTTCATAAGGTTAGAGCTATTCAAAATTTATAAAAGGTTCAAAGGTTTGACAAATTACGATATCATCTTTGTGTATTTGACAGTTGACGACTATATTTCTCTTTAGAAGCACTGAGAAGGAAACTGAACGTTAACTGGAAAATAGTTCTTCGAAAAACAGTACTGTGCATTCGCTCTTTATATGTTTGAAATCCAATTAAAAGCTCACAAGGGTAGATAGAGGCTTAATCTTGAATATATACGAGTATATATACTTAGATAAATACACTATTTGTTCAGTTTAAATATTTTTAAAGATAATAAAGGCTAAGATGTTATAAGTTCGATTTTTTTGTGCAAAAAGAGAGAGTGCAAAATAGTAACGCAGAATAATAATAATAAAAAAGCAGTTGTCGCATTAAAAAATAAGAAAGCAATAATTACATTTTTTTTTTGTTAAATAGCTTGTTTTTTAAATTGCGCGGGTAACCGGGTACCCGGTTCTACCCAGGTCCGAAGCTCTAAGTTGAAAGCATCAGACCTAACTTGAACTCACTAATTCCGTACGTGCTAACCCTACTTCAGACAATCGAAGCTCACAGAAGCCGCTGCTTCTCTCTTCATCTTGGTCCAACTCGAGGCTCGGAATCCATAATTAAATCTTTTACGTATAACATATACAAACTGTATGTGACGATATCAATTGTTGCATAAAAATAAATAACAACATACTTTGTCTTAAAAACAAAAATAAGCACCCCCGACACAAAGGTTAATGTAATAAATAATTATTAATTAAAAATAGTGTAGGTCGCTCGCTACAAACAATTTTTTTTAGAAGCATTGTTCTCAATAAAAAATAAATTATTTGCTATTTTGGAATTCGTCTTTAGTATCCAGATATACATGGGACATAATTTAATAATGCTTTACCTTAGTAACGTTGGCAGGACTATCCGCCGATGTGAAAGCTTCAGGAGCTCTAAAAGCTGGTGTTCCCGAGCCTCCTCCTCCACTTCCCTCGCTGCTTCCACCCAAATCGGCCACCAGCAACCTTCCACCTTCACCGACAAGAAGATTAGCCGGTTTGATGTCCCGGTGGATGATGTTCTGGTAGTGAACTGCAAAAGGTTAAAGGCACATTTTAGAGTCGATACCGAAAAGGATCTGAAGGGTAGGCTGAGAATCTTTTGAATCGAGACAAAATTAAACAAAGCTCCTTTGGAGACCCCTAAGAGAAAATTGCGCAAAGGAACTTCGTTAGGTTTAATTGGCACTGACAAGCTTTCGCGGAGCTTTGACTAACGTTGCTGATCCTTGTGTGTTTTTTGTTTAACGAGCTCGTTTATGTATTTTAGTAGAGCTTCGCAATGTTGCGTTTTACTAATAAAGGGTCAATATAGATTAACGCACATAAATTAATTTTGTGTATGGCATTAAGTAATTAACACATTACATAAAAATGAGATTTTTTATTTATTTATTTATTTATTTATTAAAATTATAACCATCGTGACCTGACAGGCAAACCTAATGCGTCACGATAGTCAAAAGTACTAATACATCATAATACATACAAATATAAACAAGACAAAACAACAGACACAAATCACCTCAACAGGTGTGCATTGTCCCATACGAACTCAACCAAAACTCCATAAGTGCAAGAGAAAATGTCAATATTACTATGGACAGAATTGAGCAGATAAATAGCCTTGGCCAGAGAAGAGTTGGCAAGTGCTCCAGTTCTACACTTAACAGGCAAGAATAGTGGACGCGACCGAGAACTATATCCACCTTCAGGAGCCCACATTTGAAGCTGCTCGAGCACTGAAGGATTGTCTACGATGCCCTTGAGCAATTTCCAGAAGTGTTTAATTACATAAACACTTCTGCGAGTCGACAAAGAAACGTATCCCAGGGCTTCCAAAATAAAAGCACTGGGAAACAAGAACGGATAATACCCGTATTCCTTCAAGTATAAATATCGAAGAAATTTACGTTGTACTTTTTCCAGCTTCAATTCATTACATTGATTCATTACGCCTGGGATTCAAATGATGGAGCTAGTTTCTAGTATGCTGCGGACTAGAGTATCATAAAGAGTGCGCAATACTAAAGTATTCCTGAAGTAACGCGCATTTCTCAAGATAAAACCGAGCATTTTTAAGGATTTGCTATGAGTCTATGCATTGTGCTGGCTAAATTTCCAACGTTCTTCGAAAGTCACTCCTAAATCCTTAGTTGAAGAAAACCTTTCCAGAAAATATCCGCCTAGATGGTATGAATATTTTGCCGGCGTTAACGACATTGAAAATGAAATTGTGTGACATTTCTTTACACTGAAAGGCAATTGGTTATAGCAAGCCCATTTCCATATAGAGTTGAGATCCTCCTGTAGGTCGAGGGAATCAGAAATCGAATGCATTTTCTTGTAAATTTTCAAGTCATCTGCAAATAATAAAAAAAATCTGAATGCTCTATTGCTGTTTCTATGTCATTAATGAACAATAAAAACAACAATGGACCCAAATTGGATCCTTGAGGTACTCCAGTAGGGGTCTTATATCGTTCTGAAAAGGAGTTATTATACTTGACGAATTGATATCTATTGGTCAAGTAATTTGAGAATAGATTTATGAGATCTTCAGAAAACCCGAAATTAGATAACTTTTTTACAAGTAAAGCATGGTTAACTTTATCAAATGCTTTTTCAAAATCTGTGTATACGACGTCCACTTGTACACCAAAGTCCAATGATTTTGAAACATAGTTAGACAAAACCATTAGATTAGTGACAGTGGATCGAGATTTACGGAAACCATGTTGTTGTCGAGAAGCATACACCTGCAATGATTAAAAATATATTTATGCAAAACAATTTCAAATAATTTTGCAGGTGATGAGATCAAAGCTATTGGCCTGTAATTGTCAATCTGAGATTTGGGACCCTTTTTATGAATCGGAGTGACTTTTGAATATTTTCCAGAATTGTGGAAAACAAGAGGATCTCCAAATTAAATTAAATATAAATTTTAGAGGCTGTAAAATACCAGACTTGCATCCTTTCAGAATGTAGTCTGGAATAAAATCTGGTCCCGAGGTAAAAATGGATTTTAGTCTGCTAAATCCATATTCCATATCAACCAGACAACCAGGCTTTGATTGATAACAAAGATGACCATGAACGATGAGTCTCATCGTAATTAGTATTAAACTCTAAATGTGACCCATCATTATGGTATACGGTTTGAAAATACCTAGCAAATCCATCTGCAATCTCTTCAAAACCTTCAAAATTGATGTTGTTCCAACTCATCGATGACAGTAAGGATTGGCCATCGCGTTTTGAGCTAACGAATTTCCAAAATTTTTTCGGATTTAAAATTATCGACTTTTCACAGTCTTCAATATAGTTCCGATGGCAATCGAAAATCATCAATTTTGCACGCGATCGCAGAGTACGAAATTCTTCATAGATGAGAGAATTTCGTGTTCGTTTCCAGATGACATTAATATAGCACAAATAAAAATCAACACTGACAACTAACTTATAACCGTTCTTAAAACAATATTTGGGAAGGCAAGCACTGATAATTAAATGGCATTAAAACAATATATAAATTTTCTAGGTATAAACGAAATGTAACTTTCGATATCCAGCTTTTAGAGATTTATGTAGAAATTATAATGTATAGTATTTTTATTATCTTTAATAAGAATATTTTTTACCTTGATCTATAATAAAAGTGTCGAATTTGCATATTTAGCAATTAGATAAAAGCTTAAAATAAAATCAGTTACAAAATAAGTGCGATGAAGTACGTCATTAGTTTTAGACTTTTATGTCATGAAATGAAATTCTTTGACGCTAAATATAAATTGGCAATTAAGTGCAATTCTTAATAAAATATATAGTGGCATTCTTTTATTAGAAAAGGCAGAAATTTGGAATTTAGAATTGTTTTTGATTGATGCTTGATATTAGATATTTATTACAACTATTTATGGAACGTAACATTTCACAAATACCCCTACATTTATTCCCAAGTAGCAAAAATTTAAAGTATAAAATAATAGAAGTAGTTAATAATGTACTCAAACATAATAAGTTAGGGATCAAAACTGCGCACCGTAAAATATAATATAATGTTCTTTGGAAAGAGAGTTATATAATGTGAAAATACGATTGAAAAAAACCGACTTTCATTTATGTCTTAATATCATTCCAATTCTAATAATAATAATAATAATATAGGGTAGTCATAAAAAATAAACAAGTTTTTTGTTTGATCTCACAAACAAACACATTGTTGTAACAAGACGAATTCACATAAAAAAACGTGCTACCGTTATTTATAATATATTCATAGAAAATTTTTTTTTTTCTTCATGCTTTACGTACACACCAGAAAACCAATATCAATATTATATATGTACAATAAAATATGCATGAGATTTTTATCATAGATAAAAAATAGTAGTAGCTTGTTAACTTACCTAATCGTTTATTTATTATATTATAATAGACACAAAATAAAGTAAACATACACTAGATATTTCGAGGTTTTTAAAATAAATATTACATCAAATACAAAGCCTACTTATTAAAAAATCAGTGAGTACGATCGTCGGACAGCTTTTGCTTTTTAAGAGATGAAAATTTTCATCCAATGAATAAGCAATAAACGATTTCAATAAATAAGTAATGGAGAAGGCAAAGTTTCGGAACGTGTTTATTTCGGTACTATCGCACAAAAGTAAAAAATCAATTTAACTTTATTTAAATTTATCTTATCTGAATATGCGATTTACATAATGTGATTTACGCGTCTAAAATAGGTACTGGCACATTTGCAATAATAATACCAATGTGACAGTCTATTTATATAAATATAAATTAATCCATAAATACAGAAACATCTGAGTAAAACTAATCTGTGATGTCAATCAGAATTATAATTATATAATAATCATTATCTCCGTCTTGTAAAACGAAAGTTTATTTGGGATTTGAATCACAGACTATATCAGTAGTGCGTAAATCATGGATCTCGACTCCCAAGGGGGTCGACTAAAATAAATTTATTTGCCATAAAATATACGGCTTATATTAGAATAAATTATATTTCAAAAATATATTCGGTAACAGGGGCGAACAGAAGTTCCAATAGTCGCTAGATGGCGTGCCAAGCGACGCGACGAAGATCGGGTACTCGTTCAGTCTGCCGATCGATTACCACGCCCAATTAAAAAAATATATATTTTTGTGATCACGTTGTGAAAGTGTGATAGAATAAATTTAAAAATTCAAATTAAATTGGTCATCAGTTATGTAACAAATTGTAGTTATTTGGTGATACTTGTAGGTGATTAATGATTCGGAACGGATGTGCTATTAGGTGGTCATAATTAATAACGCATGAGATCGTTCTTTAATTATCGTAAATATACTGTGTATGGCCTTATATTATAACAAATTGTGCATGTGGTTAAAACTAAAAAGGAACAAATCTTTGTTATTTAATTATTTGTTTACATACGTACAAGGAATAACATATTTATTCCAATTACATAAACAATATTCACACTAATAACATTATTGGATAGACCATAATGCGTCCATCAACTGTGAATATCTGGATGAAAACAAAGCAACACTATCTATAGATGGCTTAAAAACCAGAAAACTGTGTATATTGGGGAATTATTTAATACTGTTTTTGCATGTGATAATTTAAACAATACTTCAGAATTAAAGGCACACATAATCGAAGTTCTTTCAGAATCTTTGGATTAAGTTTATTCCTTACCAGCAGTTTGAATAAGTGCTTTTCTAAGTACACCCATACCTCGCTTTACGGCCTAGATACGTTCCACAAAACTTGGCCGCAAAGCGAAAAGCCGTATAACGAATCAATTATTCTAATACAAATTCAATGGGATCGGTTCCAAATTTGTTAAATATGTAACATGGTTTATCATTTAAAATGCATTTTATCTTTTTATTTCATTTAAATCAAAAATACATACATAACAAGTACATACATTTGTACATAAAATAATAACAGACTCCAAAAACCAACAATAATCCATAAACAAAAATGAAACTACTTCATGTTACATAAAATATGTGTATGAATACATACATATTTTTTTTAAAATGGCTTTAATCTGAAGACGATGAAGAAATGGTAACCATAGATCACTGTCGTTCTTATTTTTCGCTGGTAAGGATGGATCTGGCTTAAAAAAATTGTCCAACGTTGTTTGTCTTGCCTTTTTATCTCTTTCGTTCTTCAGTGATTAATAACAGCTAATGGCTGAGTTAATTCCTCGAGAAACTTTAGCGCTACGTTCGACGTCAGGATCGTTTTCAAGGAAGATGTTTATTCCTTGTTCGAAATAGGAAAAAGCTTTTGACAATTTTTTTGATGTTAGCTGTTTGAATACAACATACTCTGTCTCTTCATCAAATGCCGGTTCTGCTTGCAACTGAATGAGTTCCTTATATGAAAGGGGTTCCCTATCAGCTTCAAGTAGATCAAGCACATCACGTTCGTTCAAACCTTCAAAGCCGAGATCATGTGCTAGATCCAAAATGTTTTGCCTAATTTCAGGAAGGCAATTAACTTCTGCATCAGTACTTTTTACACATTCTGGCCATATTTTTTTCCAAACATGGTTCATTGTTGTTAATTTTAATTCCTTCCATGATTCACTGATGCTGTCAACAGCATCCTTGATGTTATAGTTTTTCCAAAATGTTTTAATTGAAGATTTACCATCGGTTTCCCTTATAAGTTGTCGGAAAGTTCGGCGTAGGTAATATGCCTTAAAAGTGGCTATTGCACCCTGATCCATTGGTTGGATCAGAGCTGTTGTATTTTTCGGAAGGTACTCAATCATGTCATCTTCAGATAGTTCGGATAAATTAGTAGGATGCCCTGGTGCATTATCCAAAATGAGCAAAGCCTTGTTGTGTAAGTTATTGTCTCGCAAATATTTTTTCTTTTCTGTGCAAAAGTGATTTTTGAACCAATCCTCTAAAGTAGCTTTAGTCATCCAAGCTTTCTTGTTGGATCTCCATATGACGGGTAATTGATTTTTATTTAGTCTTTTAAGAGGCCTTGGATTTTCGGACAAATATATTAAAAGCGGTTTTAGCTTAAAATCACCCGCGGCATTTGCACCAAGTAGCAAAGTTAATCGTTTTTTAGACACCTTATAACCAGGTGTAGATTTTTCGGTTTTTGAAATATACGTGCAATCAGGCATTCGCTTCCAATAAAGCCCTGTTTCGTCTACGTTAAACACTTGTTCAGGTTTATAACCACCTCTTCCAATAATTCCCTTTAAAATATTGGGATATTCCTTAGATGCGGCCTCATCAGCGCTAGCTGCTTCACATTTTATTTTAAAATTATGCAAATTAAATCTATTTTTAAATTTTTTTAAAAATCGGCATAAGAGGGCCGTTATAGCGAAAGGCCGTATAAAGAGCGGTACACTCTTTTATGAGACTCAAGGGAATCATATCGCAGCATTTAGGACCTTTTTAATTAAAATTGCGTCGGTTATAATATTTAAGAATCAGATTAGAGAAGCATACTCAAGGGTATTAACTTTTTGTTAAGCAGTTGCAGGAATGTTACTCCTTTCGCTGAAGTTGCATTAGCGAGACCGCTTGCTGGACAGAAGCTGTCAGTTTTGGAAGTCATATTACCATGATAAAACTTAGTAGTAGTACAATAAAATGAAAATTGTTCAACAAGTTGTGAAAAAATCTCGGAGAAGATATCAAATTTGATACGAATTTATTTTATATAAAAGTATACAACTCCGTTTGCCACAGTTAACTCTTTGTTACATATATATTACACATTATATATTCCTGATGGGATTGTCACTGATACTGTATGCGGTCTGCGAACTGCACGATCTAAATTGCAAACAACTCGGGAATAGAGTGAAATATAAAAAGGGGAAACGTGAAACCATTCGTTACATACATAAAGCAGCAAGGCATAATCTATTTTAGGTTTATACGTTGAAATATTACCATGAATAGATTTAATAACAAGATATTTTTAACAGAATTGTTTAAAATAAATATATCGCAGAGTAAATGTAAAATTACAGGTACTGAAAATATCATATGGAAATAATGAAAATATTATGATAAATACGGATCATTATTGTAAATATAAAATTAGGATATTAAAAAAAACACACTTATATATACAATCGTTATATGTATAAATATTAGATAAATACGTTACAAAAAAACAATATTTAGGGAGAGATCGACGTAGAGCACAGGTGCAACTAGCAACGAAAAGCAGTAGCCCCAATGTGAAATAAAGAAGTTATGCGAAAAACTACTCTAAATAAGTAAAGTATGAGAATAGATTCAATAGCATATTCAATAAACATATTATTATAAATAAGATTAATTATACAGTAGCGTGCCAATAAAAAAAAAGACGCACCACTTCTCGAAAAAATAATAAGTTTATTCTCTTCTACTTTTCTCACTGGTCGGTTTTGGTCTTAAAATACTTAACCCTTTCCGATCCGTAGGCATGTAAAGTGTTAAGCACAATCTGACTATTTAAAATATTTACATTTTAAATTATTTGATCAATAAATTTCGCTTTAAATTACATTTACATGCATTATGCAGACACAATATTCAATGAATAAGAGTATGAATTAATGCTAAAACACAAACATAGCCAAAGGTAATCAAAAAAATCTCAATGGTAAATGAAAAGTTTTGTAAACTACAATAAATCTACAAAACATAGTATATACGTATAAATTTGAAAACTTTTCAAACATTCCGAAAAGTCTTGTCATGCAAATTTCACATCGTTATTTACCAACGAAGTTTATCTCGAAGATTGCAACGTATCTATAATTAACGTTATTTTATCTATTATTATATTTAAATAAAAAATAATTACGGTATTCAATTCCTAATAGCATGTCTCTGAAGTAGCTCCTGGCCAATCCTTCTGTCAGGGGCTTAGCGTTGGGCTCCATAACTGGTCCACTTTCCACTAATTCGAACACTAAATAAAGATGGTCTTCTAAAGGGTCATCAAGAACCTAAAAAAAAAAGATATAGACTTATAATAAATTATTAAGATTTCTTGCACTTCGTCTTTTTGATCACTGTTTTTTTAATGAGTTCATCATTTATAATATATGGCTTTCTACTTCGTTACATATCCTGATTTAAATTCACTATACCATAGTTACATATATAAATACGTTGGCAATGAATTTCAGCAGCAGTTTTCTCTCTCACATATTTCAATTACACGCTAAAATACACTTTTTCACGTTACATACATCTCAACGGAATCGGCATTGTTGTCAAACGAGTTAAAAATAGTTGTCATATTAACTATCTTCACTTTCTGTATTTGTTACCATTCTAACAAAATAAATCAGTACATGAACATTATTCCGTGTACTCATAAGAGATCTATAATATTATATTATTGTAGTTTATAGTTGTACAATACTAGAATTGTACAACTACAGGTCCATTAATAACAATGAGGGCTATCCAAGCGTGAATATTGTACAATGGGCTAAGCACCGCTATATGATTTTCAATTAACACTGATGGAATCGGAAGTGTAGGAAGTAATTTAATTAAAGACAAAACCACGCGTGACCTCTTGTGTCAGTGATGTACAACATTTTGGATACATATTTATTTATGACAATGTATCTTTATGGCCATTATACAGAGTTTAACGTTAAAACATAATTATGATATACACTTAAAAGTAGCTCCTCATTACTATCGACGAAAACAACATTGTGTTTGGCAAGCCCGTTGAGAAGTTGAATACCCCATGTAAGAGCGTGTGCTTTGAAGCTAAGAGTAGGAGCGTAAACGCAAACTTGATTATGAATAATGATGAAATAGATAGCTCTCGAACTGTCTGTGTTAACGCAAATATGGTATATTTAATATATGCATTTATTAATTTCACACTTTGCCTGTATTATTTTTTTCGTTCCGGTTCAATTAAATATATATATATATATATATATATATATATATATATATATATATATATATATATATATATATATATATATATATATATATATATATATATATATATATATATATATATATATATATATATATATATATATATATATATATATATTGGTTCGGTTTAGTTTTCATTCCGCAATAAAATGTTTTATTTGAAGAAATACCAGTTCATAATATATTTCACTACATATTTTTTAAATGATTACCATGCTCTTTGTATTACGATTTTAAATAACATAAACGATATTTAAAATTTAATAAATTAAATTATTTAAAATCAAATAAATTATAAGCTGTGGGGAGCTATAATTTGTGACCAAAAATGATCATTTATCAAAAAGAATAAATTAGACATTGCTGGGATTACACAAAAGCCTTCGTTATGTCTAGAAAAAAAGGATTTCCCATAAATAACACGCAAGAATTATCCGGTACATTAAATGAATATTTTTTTGTTACAAAATAGTTACGGGAAATAATATATCACCGGAAGACATAAGACACCATAAGGCCACAATATTCCCGTTGCACAATTTGAACTCGGAGATGTCCATCAAACAAATGTCACTTTCTAAAGGCGTATACACATTTCGTTTTTATAAGAAGCGATAGTAACAATTGACTGGATGATCGCTGCGTGATTGGTCAGCAAGCTTTGCAGCTCTGAATACAAAAGGCTGGTCTCCAACGCCGACACTCGAAGAGACTTGCAGATTCGGTTCACCCGTGGACAACATATGGTCATGGACGCTCACATCCTGAGAAGGATGTTAGCGTCTATACGAGCACCGCAGCAGCGAGGGATCAACCTCCGCTATACTGTCGCTACTACATCAATCAGAACTCTAAGGATCTACCACGGACATCATCCCTGCGCTGACTTCTTCACCACTACCGGAAAAAAAACATCTCGCCTATCATAGTATGTCGCAATATGTATTATAATCTAATCAAATTCTCATTAGTTTTCACCTGTGTCTTACTGGCTGCGAAGTTACACCCCAAAACGTTAAAAAACGTTATTTACAATTATTATAAATTCAAATTTATATATTGTTTTTTTGTATAAGTTTTTAATTATTTCTTAGCATAAAGACCTGAGCCATTAAGTGCATAATGCGGCAGATTTTATACGCAAAAAATATTAAATAAAAATAAATTGCTTATTATTTTTTTGGTATAAATACATACTTTAAGTGACAAGGAGAATAAGCGTTCAAGTTTTTAACTCTACAGAAATAGTTGAAAGTCACTTTACCTTTAAGAACATGTTTTTTTTTTGGTTTTATGTTTTCAATTTTTTCAGATTCTAAAAATAAAGGCTTAAGATATACATATATGATGAAAACATTTTCAGCAAAGCAAAGCACAAATCTATTTAATTTTACTTTGAACATTTGCGCCTCATTGTTATTATCTAGGAGCGTTGGCAGAGAACCATGGACATCCACATTTCCACATTTTCACATTTTCACGGAAAAAAAGTCAACCAGAGAAAGTTAAAAACTTTATATTATAAAATCACTTTGTGTCGTTGCGCATACCGCACCGATGGGCACGTGACACATATTTGTACACAATATATTAGCATTAAAACCACCGTTTGTTCTTTTTATAGTACAAATAATTTTCCCGACAAATTCAAATTCTGTTCACCTACCAAACTAATTATTCCACCATCGAACTTTACCAAACGACTCGCATGTTGTAGACACGTTTACACACCCGAAACAATCACACCGACCGATTCAAGTTACACAAGTAACATCATGCACCAGTGGCTGTCAAACGTTATCAAATTAGAAGCACGCTATTCGCTCTGAGCACTGGTCCGAGTCAATTGATGGAACATTCCCCAGGGAATTTCTACCATGCGAAAAGAAAGTTGCCAACTGCTGGAATTTCTGAAAAAAAACCCATTTTGCCAGCGATCGCGCTAATTTCCGCTAAGTGATATTAAACCTTTTTCGCAATCGATCATCCTTCGACTTCAATATCTTGACATCTGACCAATTTTTTAGTAATATAATTGCAGTTAAATGTATAAATAGCAGATCAATAAACTCCACTATCTTAATTTAGTAATAAAGTACATTTAATATTTAACTACTCAATTATTTAAAATATTAACTTGGTATTTTTAATAATCTGTTCGCAATAAATTTAAAATATCAGTTAAATAAAAGCGCTTTTTTATTATTTGCACAACTATCTTGCAAATTTTATATTATACAATCTACTAGATGAGTCACCGGGTACCAATTGAGCCAATTTAACATTCGTTACGATAATTAAGATATGTTTTAAAATGCACATTTGACACGTACATTTAACTAACACTTACACGCTTATGATCTCATTTCTATCGTTCATGAAAAGATAACCGTAATATTTAAATAACTATAACACTGTTGAAGGAAAATTACTAAATAATACTATCTTGTTCGCATCATTATGAAAATGAAAAGGTTCTACAATATTAAAAAAATTAAAATAACAATAAAACATGTTGTATTTAAAAGTAAAACAACGCTGACCATCAACATAGACTGAGGAGACATAGATAACAACCGCTTCCCTCTTCACGTCAAATCTGTTCCAACTAAAATTCAAGCCGATCTTCAAAATTTTTCATACGTATACAATGCTACGAGAACGAGATATTTATATACAAACAACTTTGCTTTATATAAAAAAAATACATTGACATTTATAATTTACGACTTAAAAGCTGAGAAACTCAAATTCCAAAACCCAAATAATTTTAAGCAATCAATCAATATTTTTTTTCTTTCATGTTAAAATTAAAAAAAATATATTAATTATTACTGATCCATTGCGCTGGTGTTTGATGTTTGTGAGGCATTTGACAGGCGTGAACTGGGTAATGTACTGGTAAAATTAAATAAGTCAATCAGACATAAACAATACCACAAAAGATTTCGGCCTGGGAATTGGTGACATATATATATAATTAATTATAAATTATTATGTCAATTATAATTTATAATTATTAAATGGGATTTTACCCCTGAGACTAATTTTTATTAATAGCGCATTTAAGTCTGATGCTGTGGCTCGAACGCGTGGCGTCTGGTTTATCAGTCTAGGGCTTACAGACGTAATTCCGATTTTATAATATGGTTAAATGTATGGGGATCACGAGTAGAAATCGGCAAAATATTGAAATTAATAAATTACCAATAAAAAAAAGTTGTTGCAATACGCGTTAAAAGCGCAATAAAAAATTCTATTAGTTTATTTTGTTTATGACGATAAAAAATCCGAGAGATTGAGTATTCATAAATACAATAGCGATGAGGAATCTAATAAAATGTTTTTATTTACCTCGACTAGTTTGACTACATTTGGATGATCCAGTTTCTTCAGCACCGCAATTTCTCTCCTCACTAAATCCAAAGGGTCAGGAGGTGGCCGACCCCTTCTCGGTGGAGTCCTTCCGAATAGACCAGCTTTTCTGAGCAGCTTCCGTTTCGACAGGATCTTCATCGCCTGCAAAGTTAACGAAAACATTATTTTTCTCCGTCGACGAGCATCAAATATCTACATTAGCAGTTATAATGTATAAGAAGTGTCTATAGAATTTATATATAGCTAGATTTAAGTCGGCGAAATCTTGTCTGCCTGTGTTTGTCACACAATTTGCCCCCATAATAGGAACATACGGCACACGGGCAGGGTATAAAGTGAGTATATTGAAATTCGACTCGGCAGAAGACATGTTTGTATTTACGGGGTAATAAAATTGGAAAATATGTTCGGATAAAGAGCGTAGAATCAGTTCCTATATTATTATTATTTATTTTATATGTTTTTTCAAAATAATCATTTAATTGATTTAAATATAAAACTATTAAACAATAAATATATTTTAATGCATATTAATTTATTTAATATATTTTTTCGCAAAAGTTTTTATAAAGATGGAAATAAAAGATTTGATTATAATAGTTTTTTAATGCAAGTTGTTTTGACTTATTTGACCTTTGAAAAAAAACTTATACTACTTACTGATGTTAATTGATTATATAAAAAGTGTGTTGAAATAGAAAGAAGCTAGATTTAAAAATAGCATATCGCATCGTATTACGTCAGACCGGAAACTTTTCAGCCTTCCCTCGTATATACATATTTTAAAAAAGTTTGGACTTTCAATTTCCCAGAATGGGTTTCGAAAAGTCTATGGACCTGAGTTTTAATAAATTTAAACAAAAAGTACAAATTTATTCATATGGTATGTTTCATGATGGACTTTTATATATTAAATTCATAAAGTATAATTAGTATTTGTATACAATGTCTGAAAGGTGTTTTAAAAGTTATTTTAACTGAAAATATGTATTAAATGTACTATGTATATTTTTCAGGTAAATTTTTTTTTTTTAAAAACACATTTTAAAAATTGATTTCTTTCCGGTACCCTTAATCAACGGGCAACTTGTTTGACAATAAAAGGCAAAATGAGCATTACGGAAAAACACGGAAAGTTACCATTAAACAAACACACTCAAAACGTCACACGCAAAATAGAAATTTTCACTTTTCACTTGCGTAAATACGGAAATTTCGACGTCAATCAGAGCCGGCCCTGTAATTTGCGGCCAACTTGACAAGCATGTTGATGGATTTTAAAAATTCAAATAGCATTTCGCTCCTGACTTACTCTAATTACAAACGAACGAGTACGATGCTCATATTTTTATAATTTACTAGCAGTATATATTATTATTATCGTTTTATTTAAGCGGCAAGTTTAGTGAAAATTTTTATGTTAAAAAAAACTGTTAAAATTTACATTTGGATAATAATTTAAAATAGCTTATATTTAAATAAGACATTTTACATTAGTACTTATTATGGTAAAAAAATGTAAAAATTAACAACACACTCTTAATTTGTTTACCTAAATGGTTCTACCGTCATACATTAAAAATACATCAGTAGTTAATATATTATTATAAATTAATAACGACATATCAGATACATTTTAAAGAGTTCGTGTAATTAGAACAACCTATATATATGAAAAAATAATAGTGTTCATTACTCATGCGGAAGGTATTGTCGCCTTAAAACTTTTACGATCACTGTTTTATGCCCTAGGAGCGGATCTCATGTTTTATTAATGCAATCTTTGCGTCAGCTTGACAGATTTGGATGTGTGTCATCTTATCCATGCACATATAAAATTAATGACAGAACGCCTGAATTTGACATCGATACGAATTCATTACACCATACATTATTCAATGTTTAAAATCAATGTGACATTTGTGGTGTCGGCACTACACTGTCAACCCTTTCGTGATGTGTACTTAGCACACTAATGTGTTTTGGATTTTGCATAGAGACAGGTAACCTTCATATTGAATTTAAACTGGAGAACCTACACAAATACAACGACAAAGCCTGAAACTCACATTTAGATATTCTATTCCAGGAAAATAGTCGATTATGTTATAAATATCAAAGCCCTGTTTGTTTGAGGGGTACCATAAGTTTCGTCAGGACAGTCATAATATCGATCTTTAACCGAGTCGTATGGATTTTCTGGTCTCTTCTATTTACAATTGGAGGGATTAACTCATGCTATTTAATCATAAAAAAGTTAAATTAAAATAATGTATTTTCTTGATAAAATGGGACACCACCGTGAGAAACATTTAAACAGCTAGAGTCACAAGGTACAAGCTATAAATCTAAAAATATCCGGCGGCTTAAAAAAAAATGAATTATCCTTAAAACGACCGTTTGTTGGCCAAGATAAATTTGTTTTAAAAGAATTCGCCACCCTTTTGTAATGGGTTGCCTCACTGAAAAGGAAAAATTTACGAAAGAAATGAATAAAACTAAAATATTTTAATTAGTAAAATCATAAATCGACACTGTTGTCGCCGAGAGTAATGCAACACGAACACCCATATAAAATAGTTTATGCCTGAACGAAGCCTCCCCGGCGAGCACTTCTTTTGAACGGTTGCCTCCACTGAAAGGGACCGCCAAAGAGAGCTCTTCGCGAACAACCGCAAACAATCGACCCTTTTACCCTTTGGTCTTGTGTGTTCGAGTTGCTTTTACATCAGAACGATAACGTGCAAATTCGCACAATTGCCAGGCTTCGTACCGGAAAAATACAATCATGCATAAAAGAACAAAGTTTACTTTCAGAGAAATGCTTTCTTACGCTCAATACACTCTTTATAATATTGATTTATTTATAAATTGCTAAATCATAAACAGCTATGATGAAAAATACATACAAACACATACCAGTGGTATAAGTCGGTGACTAATAAATAAAATATGTGGGTTCAAATTCTATATGAACCTATCGTGTCTATCAACTGAGTAAGTCAATCAGATATAATGAATATCTTTACAAGTAAGTATTAACCAACAGATTAAAAGTCTGGGAATCAGTGGCGTAGCTATGGGTGGGCGAGCCGCCCCGGGCGGCACTTGCTTGGGGGCGGCATATTCGCGATGGAATCGTCTAGTGTGGTTCTTAACCCTGAATGCACTAATAATAAGAATAACAAGAGCTTAATAATAACCAATTTATTATTTTAAGAAATGCTGATTTTATAACCCTGCAAAAAATGTATGGGGGGTCCCCGGCAATTTTAAAGATCGCCCTGGGCGGCACATACCCTAGCTACGCCACTGCTGGGAATTGGTGACATCTATTTTAATAATTATAAATTATTATGTATAATGTAATTTATAGAAAATAGATGTCACTACAGGTGAGGCCAGAATTTTATTAATAGCGCATATTTTTAAATAAAAATTCGAGTACCGGTGCCAGGGCTCGAACCCGCAACTTCAGAGTTATTAGTCTGAGACGTTATTGACTACGCTATTCCGTCCTTAAAAGCTCGTTAAAGATTTATTATATTACTGTTCATTAATTTATATGTTAGAACTTCTCCCTTGCGCATTTTTTTATTGCTTATGTTAAACGTAATTGTACTAATTAACCCTTTAAACGCCAGTGACTTTTTAGTGTGTAGCCAATTAATTCTATTCACGGGTCAGTATCTTTTTCTAAAAATAAATATAAAATTTACTGATAAATCATTTTTAATATTTTTTTTTTGTAAATAATTCGTTAACTTGATTAAAAAAATCAACTGGAGTCGCTGGCGTTTAAGTGGCTAAATATATTTTTTGGAAAAGTAAATTGCCTATTATACAGAGTAATTCTATGTTGGCAGCACTGTAAATCAGACAGCTGTCAATAATAACGCGCGTTCAAAGTGGCAAATTCAGGGACGTCGTTTTAACTTTTTCAATAGAGAGAGAAAGCAAAAGTTAGATCTCGTGACGATTCATTTTCATTAAATAACATGCACTTTTTTAGGCGAATTTCTGTTTTGAAATCACGTCAAAAGCAACAAAATCATGCCGTCGACGTCGCAGTGAAGATAACGCTTGGTTATCTGGCGTTCATATCAAGATATTTTATAGCAATATTACAACTTAAAATATCTGAGAATAAAATGAAGTATATTTAAACCGAATTTTGAGTAATAGGAGTGCGCGAAAAAAATATTCCTTCTCAGAAGTCAATAATTGACGTCAAAAGCAAAATATTGTGTCGGCGCTGTTGTAATGGGAACACTTGATAACGAGCGTGTGAATTAAACGAAGCATATCTAAACCAAATTTTGACAAACAGGAGAGCGCAAAAAACAACTATTCCTTCTCAGAAGTCAAAAATTCACGTCAAAAGCAAAAATTTGTATCGGCAACGCTCGGTAACGAGTAATAGTAATATTACGACTTACGATAAATGGAAATTAAATTAAGCATATCTAAACAGAATTTTGATTAAAAGAAAATCGCAAAAACACATATCCCTTCTCAGAAGTCAAAAATCCACGCCAAAAGCAATAAAATCGTGTCGACGCCGACGCAGTAGAAACGCTTTGTTATCTAGCGTTCATATTAAGACTTTTTATACCAATATTACGACTTAAAATAAATGAGAAAGAGAGCGCAAAAAATAAGTATCCCTTCTCAGAAGTCAAAAATCCACAGCAAAAGCAATTAAATTGTGTCGGCACCATCGCAGTGGAAACGCTCGGTTGTCTGATATTCATATTAAGATTTTTTGTAATAATATTACGACTTACAATGTAGTGGGAATTAAATGAAGCATATCTAAACCGAATTTTGACTAATAGTAAAGCGCAAAAAACAATTTATTTTGACGTGAATTCGATTTGATAATTATTTTTTACTCTGAGATAAATATTTTGGATTTTATAAAAACAAACGTATTGAATTATATCAAATATAGTTATCAAACATTATCCATAACCACTGGTAAGACTTTAAGCTGCTGGTTGAAATATTTTACATAAATATCCACTTAAATATAACAGCAAAATAAATAACACGTAAAATAGCGAAACATTAGTAAATAAATACGTTAAAATTAACACTAACTGATTTAAAAAAGTACCATATTTTTAAAGATAAAATGAATATACAGTCATTTTCTTCTTACCACACTTTTTCGATCACTTCTATTAGCTTTTGTACACTAGATGGTTTTGCATTCTAATTTTCTTCTTTATGATTTAGCAAATATTTATTACTTTTATTTATTTTATTAATTTACGTATGCAATATAGCTAATTGTATGATATATACACTAATCAAAATATAAACAAAAGAAACATATTAAATATTACATAATTATAAACAAACAGAATAAAAAAAAAAGATTTGAATATTATAATTTATACCTTATTGTACGAAGGTGTTTTTTTTACATTATTGACGAACTTTTCGTGATTCTAACCCTGAAGGGTGTGACTTCGCAGCCAGTAAGACGCAGGTAGAAACTAGTGAGATTTTTTATTAGATTATATTACATATTGCGACAGCTTTTATTGCTTTATTTTGTATTTTTTTGCAACATATTCATATCTAAGTCATTAAGTATATATAAAATTGCTTTACAATAATTAAAGTGGCGCAATACTACAGATTTTTTAATGTATTTATAGTAAACATATTTTTTATCCTAAATAATATACCTATTTTTCTACCATTAAATTTAATCGCATTATTTAACAGTAGTTGAAATTAACGATATTTTAGTATATATATATCTAGCTAACCTTTAATAATTAAAAAAAAATTAGAACAGTATTTTATTTTATTTTAAAGTCGTAAGTATAAATGGGTAATATATTTATAATTTATATATTTTTATATTATTATTATAAATAGCTTAATATTTATTATTAATAAAAATTTGACTCAGTTCCAGGAAACGAGCCCACAGCTATGGCTTACAGATCATTCCAGCGCATTTACGGATTACACTAATCTGGCTATTGAAATTGTATATCATTATAAATATATGTATTTAAAAGTATGCATTTACTTATGATCTTATCCATGTAGTGGAAACATTACAATTCATTAAATTGTCTAATACTGTAATGTCACGAGTCCCTTTTTATGTTGGGTGACTTGCACTTTAATAAGAATTGAATAAATAAAGAGGAACCTAATTCGATGAGTAGCAAACGTTTGGGGTTTGGTCAAATCGTTTTCTGTGTTTTCGTTTAGTCAGAGTACAGTATGAAATGTACGTACTTTTGTATGTGCGTATGTGCAAAAGTTTATTCCAGAGGCTGGCTTATTCATTATGTAAGAGCGAAGCGCTTTCATTGCAGGCTAACGAATGGGAAGTTTCAGACATTTTACGCTCCTTCCGGAAATAAGGGCACTTGTGGGCATAAAAGCAGCGCTGAAAGGATCCGAATTCACTAGCATGAAACACCCGAAACGTAAATTTTCCAGCGTCTATTTAACTTTTGATCTATTTTGTACAAACAATACGGTACTAGCGTAAAGTACGCACCGTTGCTGAAAGTTTATTTGCATTGCATAGTTCAAAACCTCGCTGAAATCACCTATATATTAATATTTGTTAAAGTGACAGACGTCGTTGCCGTGTTACAAAGTTAGCATAGAAATTAACAATATTTATATAGAGACGTTTGACACATTTGTTTTACTAAAGGTTTATGTTGATTTAGTAACAAGCCTAAACCCTAAAGGTTACAATCAAATTTCGATTAAATTTTAGTTTTATTGTAAAAAATATTATCAGTGCATATCGAGGCGCAATAATATAAAACAATATGTTTTTCCTTTCGCAAATTTTCCACATTAATTGATGCCCAGTTTGTGAGACTATCTGTGACACTATTCCAGTCTTGATCTTCCAATGTTACGAATGTTTTCTGGGTTTTACCGTAAATATGCATATAGCAAAGTTTCAGGATAGATGCTGGCATACCTAATCAATTTATTATAAATTGCAATTATAAGATCAGTTGCGGGCGGTAGAGTAAAATTTGAGAGTTTTCGCTGTGGTCGTCGATGATTGTCTGTGAATTTTCGGGTGATTGGTGATGTGAGTATTTTTTAAATATAAATTAAGGATGCTAATATATTTTTTTTCAAATATATCACAAAGTAAAGATAAAATACTAATTAATGGATAATTGGCCGAAATGCTGTCTTCTTTTTAGGGTTTTTAAATTAGATTTTTTGGCTCACAGGCTTATTAATTTTGTTTGCAGTCTTTTATTTTTCATAAGTGCTTTCTTATTATTTTTTTAAATTATATATATTCAGTGATAGAAAGGGTTTGTTTAATTTTATTTTGAGTATGTTGACGCGTCAGAAATAAAATATTTTTGTTTGTTTAATTATGGATGTAAAATAATTAATATATCGTCGATTGTTGAAGTAGCTTGCGCAGTGTATATTTTTTTATTGAAACGTAAACGATTTTTGACATCGAATCTGAACCTTTGTCAGCTTTTTCCTAATCGAAGATTATCTCAAGAGTGACATCGATGTTATCTTTCAGTGTAAAAAACACTGGAGATGCTCTGAGGATCTTTCTTGAGACTGAAGCTTTGTCCGTTATTGACAGTAACATGTTATTATAAGTAGGGATATATTTCAGAGATTTTGGGTGGTGTATAATCGTATCTGTGTCATGTAAAAATCTAATTAAAATATTTGTTTTAATTTTAATTAAACCGCATATTAAAGCAATGTAATTTTTATGAAGTTGTATCAAAGAAAGATTAAATTTTAGTAAAAAATATTTCAGAACCACTCTTGTTTTGCTTTTGTCTGTGAGCGTAATACAATTTTAATACATATATGAATATGCTTATCGTAAAAACACACGAAAGGGCTCACCCGTTCCAATATATTGTTGACAGAAAAAATATGTTTTTTTACTATAATGTAAATTGTAATACTTCTTTATAGTAATTAAATAAATAAGTCACTGGTTTAGTGTCTCACTAATTATTTAGTAGTTGTTGGTTGTGTTTACCCTGTTGTAATCCATTAGGATAATACTTGTCATGTTACAGTATATAAATAAAATTTAAATAAAGTAATTTAATCTATCATAAATATGTTTATAATCTCTCTTTCTCTTAGAGCTATTCAGTGTTATTTATTTTATTAAAATTACAAATGTGTAATGTATATTTTTACATATGCGTCTAACAACTTTTTTGAGGATCATCTGGGATTAATTTCATGCTCCACGTGTCAAACTTTTTTACTGTTCCGCTACGGCTTTGTTCACTCATGAAAAATATAAACATATCCTGGGAATCATGACAGAAAAAAATACAAGGTTTCTCGGCAGTTAACGTGAATAAAAAGTACAAAAACTCCGAAATTAACACATTGTGTAATATTATGTGATATAATAATGCGACGCTGTATAATATAATAAAATATAATACGCCAATAATGAATTCTTCGATTAAATATTATGAAACGAAACGTTAATTTGGAATGAAAATTGATATGATAAAAGTATTATTATTTTCAAGTTATACTTACGTAGTGCGTGTCATCTTCTTCGTTGTAAGCTAATTTGACGATCCCGTAAGAACCCTAAAAAAATAAAAGTGATGTTGAATGATTATGTTTTTATTATTATAAAATACATTGCTATATTGTTTAATTAAATAAAAATATAAATACTTTTAAATGAAATTTATAATTTACATAATTTAATCGTAAAGATTTAACTTGTAAATATCATGTTATTTAAAAGTATTTGCGGTCATTACTTTGTAAATGTTGGAATATTATAAATAAGGATACTGAAAATCAATAAAAATCTTGGAACCAACTTGATTTTGGTAGTGAAATCAAATTCTACAATTATTTGCCTCATACTCAAAAACACAATTAAAATTTTGTACTTTACCGATTAAAACATCTTTATCTAAAATCCATAAAAAAACTTTGAAAAACAACTACAACATTTGTATTAATATAAACTACATCGGTGGATAAGCTATAAGTTTGATAGTTTAAAATAATTAAAATGGGGTCACTGTTTTACAGACTTTGATTTCAGTCTGGTGCTTCACAATTTATTTAGTAGTCGTTGATTGTGTTGAATCGGGCTATTGGCATGTTGCAAAGAAGATTAACAATAAATAAATAAATTACACACGTACAACAAAAATTTGCAATTGATGACTCTCTTATATTTTTTACATTGAATTAAGACGCGTCAGTTGTTGCATTGTTAAAAAAATTAAATCACAAGATCGTCTTAATTAATTTTAATTAAAATTATCGCATTAACTAATGCTAGTTTAAGCGCACAAAGATATGGTTGTATATTGTAAAGACGCTTCAGGTAAAGTTAAATTATAACTAGAAACTATTATATATGTATTTGAATAGACTGAAAATTAAATTGATCGTAAATACATAAAGTTTTGAATCAACAAACTTTGTATCTGCATTGTTATATCCCTATTTAATATAAACTTTGCATTCCGCTTGCTAAAAAATAAAATATAATTAAAAAACAAACCTTAATCAGTGTTTAAATATAGTTAAGAAGGCGAAAAAGTTAAGACAAATTTTTATACATTTTTTGGTTGCCTTGTTTAATATTTAACCAAGAAATAATGTAAATTAATTAGAAAAGGTTTTCGATGATGAAAAAATGTATTTTTTAATAATATAATTGTAATAAAATTGATCAGGACTATTTTTTCGTGGCTTGTCACAAATTTTGTGTATTTGTCTATATTTATTACTTATGATTTAATGTGTTAAATATTTGATCACTGACAATTAAATAAAATATAATTTATAATATACTAATTAATTTTATATAAGTGGTAATTAAAAATATTAGACGTAAACAGTTTTTTTTTCATTTGTAAAATTGATTATTAAAAAAATATACATAAAAAAGCTAATCAAAATATAATTATTTTAAAAATATTACCACAAATAAACACACATTTATAATTTATTTCACATTCATACTTAACCGTTTTCTGTTGATAGAAATAGGGAATGGAAAAATATTTTGCGTATATCATTGTTGGGGTGCTATTTTTAAGCACTGATATGTATATTAAGCTAGATGTGTATATATCAGGCGCGTATGGTCAGTTACTTTCCCTTTCGCTCGCTCGAGTGTTAAGTAACGAGAGTGAATGAGAGGTAAGGGCGTGAGGAACGCATGTAACGCACGCCCTTATCTCTCACTCACTCTCGTCACTTAACAAGCGAGCGAGCGAAAGAGAAAGTATGTCATAGTACGCGTATGTTAAATATGTATTATTATATATATTATAAGTATTATTGAGTTGAGAATATAAAACAGAAATATTTGTATATTTACTAACGAAAATATACTATTATATTATTCATAAATAAATCAAAAATATTATTATAATTGTAAGATAAAATATTGATTTATTATATAAAATCTGATGTTGAGTAATTTTACATTATATATAAATCTGATTTTTAAATTATTTTGTTATTGTATACAGAATATGTAGATTAAAGTATTAATATAATTAATAAACTACATAATAAAAATATTAATAAATTCATGTTAACTGAAATAAAAAATCATTATATATTATAAATTTAAAACTGATTTTATATTACATTATAAATACATATATATTAGGTTATAAATTTATATTTATAAATCAAATAGAATAGGGCAACTTATACAATTACTAAATATCTATATTTACGCACAATTAAAATAGATGTGATTATTATAATAACTTTATAAAGTAATTACATATTTTATTAGGCTTTTAGCAAAAATAATTGAACTATATATACAAGATGGGCCATACATTTTGCGCTTTTTAAATCGCTTCTGATCAAGAACGTGCAGGTGACAGCGCGCGGGAGTCTGATCCTTGGAAATTTAGCAGCAATGGGTCGCTTCACGGGGGAATAAATCGCATTCTGCGTTAAACTGCGTGTCTTAAAAAATCAATCTGTATGGATCGAATTCTAATCCCTTAGATAAGATGAAAATTAAATATAGAATTAGATACCGAGTTTTAACACTGATTTGTCGCGAACTAAAAAGAGTTTTGTATATGAAAAGTGATTACTTTTAACAATTAAAGCAGTAATTTAAAAGCTTAGGTTATTACATATTGTTTATATGAGATATTATATAATGTTATTTCAGTGTGGTGTATTTAAAAGTAGCCTAGCGTAACTTTTTATAAAATCAAATGAAAATCTTATGAATATCTCGTTATTTTTTTTGAACAACTTGAAAGAATGGCATTTTTTTAGTCTGCGTTAAACTTTTAACCGAGAGATAAAATATTGTATTTGGTTAAGCACGAGCTTTCGCGTGTAAACTTTGAGCAAAAAGCACACACTTTGACCGAGACCCGATTTGAGGAAACTTTAGAAATGTAATTACGAACGGCGCTTGAGCTTTCGCCGTTTTTATCACGAGTACTTTTTATGTGTAAAAAGATTCTTCGAATCGTTATTTTATTCATGTGTACAACATTCTATAGAGCAAGCACGTATTATGTGTGTGCATAAATAATAAATGAGGCGACTTTCTTATATAGCTCATATTTATATATTGTACGTAACTTGCATTTTGAACCAGCCATATCAGAAAAGATAGATTGGAAAAGAACAAAGACGACGAATGAATCTTTGTCTACGAAGTTACAAACATGAATTTTATGTTATTCTTTCAAAGAGTAAGCTATATTTTATTATATTTACTATATAGCGTTGCTGTGTATTTTGTTGTAAGGTTGCTATTATAATGCGTACACGGGAAAACATTCTTTCATATTTAAGCTATTGTGCTCTTTTGCGAGTTATTATCTTTTAAAAGTTAACAAAAGATCAAGCTCAGAGATTCAGACTATAGTTCATATAAATTCAAAAGACATGCTTTTATATACTATGATACATATCTACTACTATGCATTTTTACAACGTAAATTTCTAATAACGATCCTTGTATTTCTATGAATAACTGTAGATTTTTCTGCGTAATAAAAATTCCAAACGTACCCACATACGCTTATATAATCACATTTCAGCATTGGGTAATTTTTCATCCAATTTGCATTTTAAAATAACAATATTACGGAGCCTTACTGGCTCACCGGTTCCGGCTTACACAATTGGATAGGGCGGATGCAAGTCGGAAACTGGATAATAACTAAATTCCTTGCGGATGCTGCAGACACGAATGAGCTAACTTCTCACAAGAAAACCTATATTGAGTTTGACATTGATGTAGCAATTATTGTGAGGCGATATTATTATTTCATGATAGATTTAAAAGCATATTTTTACAAGATTTTCAGAAAGTGTCGATTCTTTCCGTTCTTATATACATATAAGAAGAAAACCAGAAACTACTACATATGCTTTTACGATCCTGTGAATATGATATACTTATTCTCCTACACGTTGTTTTAGGGTAAGTAGTTACTTTTAATATTGGTCGTTCCGTAGAACCTTATATTAGTAAACTTGAACATTATATTACTCTTAGGGCTTTCAATCAGTATTCCGAATACTTATGATGTTAAATCCCTTAAAGGGCTTTTATTAAAAAATTACACTCTATATTAAATAGCTAATAATAGATTATATTGCTAGCTAAGCAAAATTAAATATTTTTGTCATTTATTCATTTTTTTAATTTTCGAAATTATCGCTCAGAAAATCAGCTATAAACAACTATACCAAGGGAGCGGCTAAAGCCGACTGCAGTGCCGGCGACCTTGGCGCGTGCGCTATGAATTGCTTATCGGGAATTGAATTGGTCGCGCATGCGCACTAGAACATCAGCCGTTAATCGCGCTCGTGTTTATAGTCTCCCGCTATCAACCGTTCACGCGGTTGACGTTTTAAATCTGTCTATTATTCCGCCCTTTTTGCAGTGGGAGCTGCCGGCTTCGCATACCAATAGCCGGACAGGTGTGAAATCTATCTCAATCTACTTTTACCCATATTTAATTCTACTGATATTTTATTTGATAATTTGCAAAAAAAAACATTCGACATATCTAATTGTTCAAGTGAAAATAATAAAACTGTGGAATTTTCGAATCACAAAAAAGAACATTTTGACTCATTATGGGACAAAGTCAGGATTGAAGAGTTACATAGAGAATGAAATCACTATGATAATATGGCTATAAAGCTCAATATTTCAAAACACTTAAAAAGATTTCCACGAATACTATCGATCGTTTCAAAGATATTGATAATTTAAAATTTATGGCACTTTTAAACATGAATACATTTAAGGAATACGAAAATAATTTTCCAGAACCACTTTTTATATCACTTCAACTCTCGTATGGAAGTTTTTTTAATTTTATGAAGTTGAAAAGTGAACTTATTTATATATATTCGTCACCAGAATTGCATTTTAAATTTATAAATTGCATTAATAATGTGATCATTAAAAATTAACTACAAGATATTTTAACGGTAGTATTTAATTTAATAAATTTAATTTTCAACATAAATCGAAAAAAAATTTGTTGACAAATTAATGAAAGAAAATATATTATATGATGCGGTTATTGATGATCTTTGTAAGAAGGAGCGTCGAATAAAATTAATTAAAAAAAAATAAAAAATCAAATAAAGAAAATAAATTTAAAATATAGTTATTGTTCCTATCCCCTGTTCGCATGCCCTGTTTCAAAAGTCACATTCTTTTTTCACGGACAATATTTTATTTAATGTGGGAATTAAGGCTGGAAATCGGTGAAATCTATAATAATAATTATAAATTATTAGGTGTAATAATTTGATAATCAATATATGTGACTGCAGCTGGGGATGTTTTTTTTTAATAATAGCGCATTTTTAATAAATTAAAATTCGAGTGCTGCTGCCAGGGCTGGAACCCGCAACCTCAGAGTTACTAGTCTGAGACGTTACAGAGTACACAATACCGGCCTTAAAATTATTTGAGAGCAATTATTATTTTTTATTAGCTTATTTTAGATGTGGCATTATAAAGAGCAAAAAGACCTAAATGTTATTAAAATGAAACGATATTTTGTTCATTTTTCATTTCACAACAATATTTAACGCGAAAATTGTGTATTTTTGAGCGAATATTGTGTATATTCAAAGACGTAAGATAAAAGTTAATTTAAGAGTGGTATGTTAATTAAAGAAAATAGTAAGTTATTACAGCTTTGATTTCGACTATCAATTAAAAAAAAGATCATATAAATTGCCTTTCACTTGTAAAATGAAAGAGGTCAAAGTAATTAAAAAACAACATAAAAACCAGGAAATACTTCGAATTTAATAAAGAAAACAGCTTTAATTAATTTAACCAAGCCCTAAATTAGCAAAGCATATTTTTAATTTTCATAGCAATCAACACATATAAGTATTGTAAAATAATAAATATATATATAAAAATATAAATATATATTATATATTTTAAATTATATTTATAGTTTAGAAGCATTTATGTTATAAGCCTATCTATATAAAACTATTGTGTAGTTACAGAAATAGCAATTAGAAATCTGCCAACGATAATAACTTGACTTAAAATATATATTTAATAGCGGCAGAACACCCAATATTGCACAATAGCCACGCTGACTTTCGCAAGTCATAAATACCATAGTATATATAAATTACTACAACAGAATCTTCTAGATTTATTTTATAATAAGCTTCCTATCTTATGGTACTGCATTGTTTGAATTTGATTATCGTACAGCCACATTAAACTTTCATAAAGGGTTAGATTTGGAGGTGTAGCTAGACTCTCAATTTGGCATACATTTATATTTGGCGTGTATCTAAACTGGTCATATTTACATCTGATATATTAGAAATAGTATGTATTTACTAATTACTTTCAAACCTAATTCGCTATTACATTATTTGACTCACATTCTGTCATAAAAATTCAGAACTCGACAACATTTCCAATATGTATAGAAAAATCACGTAAATTGAATACCAAAAATAATTTATATTTTTTTGTTTTTTCTTTTTTGTTGTATTTTATATGAAAATAAGGAAATAAAATAATTTAAAATAAATTTAATATTTTAAAACTATTTTGTCGAATGACCAAAAAATAAATCAGAATTTTTTTTTTATTATCTTTTAGCAAAATCATGTTCTTGTAACAAATAGAAAAACACTTTATTACTTTGAAATGGCTTATACACTCTATTTCAATTAAAAAAATAGAGAACAAGCAAAGATGACGTCGTTAAAAACAACCTCCAGGATTTTTTTGGGTATGATTTAATCATAGAAACGATACTGTGGTAATGTTTAGAGAATAGTTTTTTGTTGTACATAGCAAAAATACTGTTTAGTACAGACTAAAAAATAACTAAAATACAGAAAATCTTACATATTTTTGCCAATATTATCAGAAATAAAAAATAAATCCTAAATAGTAATTTGGTTTCTGAAAATGGTGCAAACGTGTAGCAAAGAAAATAAATTAAGCATTACTACATTATATAAATATAAAAATAAGTAACGTTTTAAACCTCAAATTCATTTTTACTATTAAATAAAATTAAATTAGTTTTGCTTGTATTTAATTTAATTGCTCACATCTACCCTAATTCTTTCATACTCTTTACATAATTAATTAATGTTTCATTCACAAATTAATGTTTGTGGGATTATCCGCAAAAGAAAAAATAACAGTTGGTTTTATAAGTGAAATAAAGAGACCCAAATTATAATTATGTATTTGTATGTATGGTTTTGATTTGTTCCATTATATCCATATAACGGATCACTTCTCTAGTATTGATTTAAGGCTATATATTTAGCTACAAACGCAAATAAAATATGAAAGCTTTTGTAAGAGATATATTATTTCGATATTGGAGGCTGTCAATACTATTGCATACATGTATTTTATATTAAATTGATATTTATTTAGCCTTAAAGCTTCATGTAAAAATCTGTCGTTTTTGACACATTTTATGGAATTATTCATATAAAAAATATATATTATACATAGATACTCGATGTCTCTATACATTTGGCGTCATACCTTGCGTCACGATCGTGACCGTTCTGTTATACGTACGAATATATGCGGTAATTTCTTCTGCCATTCCATTTTACGAGTTCCATTGGGGAAGCGTATTAGTACGTTTGCACGAACCCCATACACGCTGCGACTATCCCGTCACACTCCATTTATTACTCACGTAAATCCATATCCATGATACTACGTACACGTTTGCAATAAAAAGCAACGAAAATTTAATTCGTCAAAATTGACTATATAAATCTGATCATACGTGTATGGGTTTATATTTTTTTATTAAGTACATGCATGACAGGAAAATAATAAATTATCAAATAAATTTAAGCAGGGCAAGTACCAATATTTTATTGCACATGACAGTATTTGGCCAAATGCGTTACAACAATCAACAACTACTAAGTAAGTTGCGCTTTTCTGTCAACGCTCAGTAAAATATTCTAGCGATTTATTTTAAAAAGGCAACAAATGAAATTTATCCATATTTTTAATTTGGTTATTGATCGGACCATTCGATGGCGAGTTTATATAAAAAAAATTAATATCAGGAAAGATATGGGCATGGCCTTTTTAGATATAGAAAAGGCCTTCGACACTGTTCGGCACGATAGATTGATATATAAGTTACTAAAAGCTATCCGCATAATCGATGATTATCTTCGCGATAGATAATGTATCATATATATAAATTAACAAATAAAGAACTTATTTATTTTTAGACTGAAATAAAAGTCTGTAAATCAATGATATTCATTTTATTTATTATAGCTTATAATCAATAGATGTCACTATGCACGATTTAACTCAATTTTATTTTATTCTTCACAATATTCATACGTGAGATTATGAGAACCTCGGAAAACCTTTAACAATTATAGAAGTGAATTAACCGTTTATTTTAAAGGTATTATTACATTTATTTATGTTATGTTAATTTTATATTATTTTTTATTGTAATGTATTTTAATTTCTTTTTTAATGCGCAGCTCAACGTTTCATTAAATTAAATATAAATATTATGAATAGCTCGTAATTTATATTTTCCGGGAAATCACGACAAAAATCGTAATTCTAACTAAATTGTCGAAACGACTACAGATAAATAAAAGTTAATGGAAAAATAAGATCTTAGACAAAATTATTCATGATTAATAAATGTTTTAATAACATTATTTATAACATATAATTATAAATGTACAATCTGATATTGAAATATTTTCAGACTACATTTAGTTTGAAATCAAATTTAATGATGTTTTAGCAGAAACAGAAATTTGCGTTAAATTTAATTACTAATTAAATAGCGATGAGATTAAAGTTTTAATTACTTTTGTTATATGGAACATCTATTGATATTCTAAGAAATATAATTCTAATATTATCACTCCACTGAAAATTGACATTGAGGCCCCAAGTTTCAGGGATCATACCTGCTGAAGTTTTGTTGTAATAATAGGGATAAAGACAGATCGTAAAAAACTTTTATTAAATGATTAAAAAATGTGAAAATAAAAATATGATATTAGTGTTTTTTTTTATTAATATTATAATTGGGTGAAAAGCTGTTTTTTTTTTATAAAAGAAAATATATTTTTAAACATCTATTAATTACTGTTAAATCTTATGCTAGTTTAAAGTCAAATTTAACCGTGATATTTCGGCTGGATCACATCAACCATCTTCGGACGAATTTAAGTTCGAAGATGGCTGGTGTGATCCAGCCGAAATATCACGGTAAAAAATCGTTACGCGTACAACCCGATAACGCCTCAATAACATATAATAGTCGCGATAACCTATAGCAAATTCTATTAGGTTTAAAAAATCGATTAACAAATTAAAGGTTTTTGAACGATTAATTTTATTAATATAAATTTTGATTGATTATTTCATTATAAATATTCGAAGTGACTATCCAATTTTCCAGATATTTGAACACAATTTTCTTCTAACGCTGAGAAACATAGATTTTTTTCATCATTATATATAGTATATTTCTGATCTTGACACCTCTTTTAAGATACGAAGCACAGAAGCGAAAGTGTCACAATAGAATGTGGCGGTAAAGTGAAACGTCAACGTTAAAGGATGAAAAATTTATATGTTAACGGAAAAGCGTGTTTGAGAAAGTTCAGATTTTCAATCAAAATTTATTTAAAATAATTATAATATATTTATATACCTATTTTACGACAATCAATCAACACAAAGCTCTAGGTATTTATCAGAAAACATTATATTATAAATTAATATCTTAAACAGAACATTATTAGATATTAATATTGCTGTACAGTTTAGTCTTGTGAAAATTATATAATCGTTATATTCAATTGTGCAAAAACACAATAGTGGTATTCAGGCACGTGTATTAAATTATATACGCTTATTAGACATTCTGATAATTGACAAATCTGACATTTATTCGTTTGTATCCAGAAATTACACAAAGCAGGATTTATCTTAAAATTAATTTTAGTATATATAATTGATATATAAATACATATATTATTTGCCTAGATAGTTATTATATAATACATAAGACCTAAATTTGAATTCAATAGAAAGATTAAAATTAGTGATTATTATATAATCTAATTTTCGATCGATCATCACGAAATCAATATCGTGATTAATTAATAAAATAAAATTGAGCTAGGTCGTGCATAGTGATATTTATTAATTGTAAGCTAATATAATAGTTAATACTTGTCATTGATTTTTTATGTGGTTGTTGATTGTGTTTACTTTGTTGTAACGAAAAATTTACTATAAATTTGTTTTTTTTATTAATAAAATAAATTTATTAATAATGTATTTATGGCAATTGATACTGTATCTAAAATAATATTTAGATTTTAAACATACAACTTTTGCTTCAAGATGTTATTATAAAATTTATACATTAAATCAAATGTATGTAATTTAGTAATATTAGGTTGAAAAACCTTTTTCGCTGAACGAATAAACTTTATACTGACAATTTTATCACCTCGCTTCGTTTAATACACATGATCATATTACATATGTATAATATAATATAAAGCATTGTACGGTATTATTATTCGAATTTGTTATTAATAATATTTGTACGATTCCATTTTTCTGCCATAACAAAGCAAAATTTATTCTGAAGAATCAATTTGACGAAGTTTCTCTCGGTCGAAATGATTTGAAGACCCCTTGTCAAAAACATGCTTTATACAATTCGCTGAAAATTTCCCCTCTAAACATATTTATTAATTTTGTTGTAACTGAATTCTATTATATCTAAAGAAATTGTAGGCACTTTCTAAGAAAATCTGCAAGAGAAATTATCAATTACTGAACTGGATTTTCGACGACTTTTGTTAATGTTTCAATTTAACGAAGCGAATAGTTGTTTGAGTTTGTGTATTGAATAAAATATAATCGGTCGAAAAGACCATAAACCTGAGATAATATGCTATTAAAAGTAGACTTAAACAATAGGTATTTTAATCCGTAAACCAGTTTCAATTATTAATTTCGCAATCCAGAGAAGAAAGATTCAGTGGCAAGTGGTTTTAATTGCTACTGTGATCTTAATCGGCAATTAGTGCAATCTTAGCAAATATATTTTCGGTAAACCTTTGAACATATATTTCAATTTGCTACCTGATTACAGATCTATGGTGCTAAAAAATAACACAAAGATTGAAAGATAAATTTGGCAATCAAACTGTAGATAACGCAATGAAGAAAAAAAACATAAAAATCAACAAAATAGAAAAAAAACATTTTTTTACATATTAAATGCTAAAAACATCTTGTTTAATAGATTTTTTACTTTTTTTTGTAGTAATATTGAAGTGATTTAAGGTTAATTATATTAAATTAATTTGAACAAAAATTAATTTATTGCAATTTTCTCCGGAAAATTTGTATCACCCCTAGAAGTCGAATATGAAATTATTGTATATACACTGTGAGGATTTTATCCACCTACACAATTTGTTATAATTTAAAGGTCAACAAGCAAACAAAAAGAGAGGTCAAAGGTCTCGAAAGCTACGATACATACAGTATTTTCATAACAATTATATCGTGAACAAACAATTGCGTTGATAAGAAACATATGGATCATCTAGACGTTTATTATCCATAAGTTTAGAAAGAATTTGTTACTATTGTTATTCTACCTTTGGTTATCGATCGCCGGAGTAACCATCTGGATCGTTTCTTTTTAAAGCGTAAGCACATTTCGTGGGTGTGTCCAAAAAGCGATGTAATCGGCCCACAAACATATTTTATTCTCCAATGCTGTTTCGAACCAGCAATAAAAAAACAAAAAAAGAGAGAGAGATTAATAAAATTAATAAAATAAAATAAATAAATATAATACAATGTATTAAACACATCAGCGGATCGTCCAGAATCATCGCAAGAACATTTCACGACAGATTTCAGTTGCTTTACGGAGTCACAGCCGACAATAATACAACTTGACACGCCAGCAAAGATTCTCCAACTACCAAGACCTGCCATTTGCTACATTTGTTTAAACATGTTTATAATTTATAAACTGTTACTAGCTCTTTCGGCATATATTTTATCTGCAGTCAACTTTAAAACCATAAAAAATATTTTTATACAAATATTTTAAATTAAATATCAGGGCTTACAAATAAATCCCTTTTTCCAAGATTTACTATTTGCGATCCTTTCGTATAATAACGTTGAGATACAATTTCAAGTGCACTCGACAACGACTTTGTTAAATTCTACCTTTTTATAGTAATACCTAACGTAAACGTAGTGCTTCGACTCTATTTGACATAGATAAAAATCACAGCGTCTAATGGATTATCGGATTTCCTCGAAGCATCTCCGACAAAGGACTCCATCACAGTTAAAGGTCTTGGACCTTCAGCTCCTCGCTCTCTCGTATTTTATCAAGGAAGGCAGCCTTTTCTAGAATAACTTATTGAAAAACTTAGCAGGAGAATGGATCTCGATCTTATAAACCGATCCATTTTCCAGCGAATGGTTTGTGCCGAATAACGAGCACCGCACGTACATTCAAAATCCTATTATCCAGCATCGTGGGCGAATGGAAATGGAGAAATAAAGCGGTACTTTTTAGACATATTAAATTTCTTGTTCTGTCTCGGCTCGCGTACCTCACATATTGCATAGACGTTCCGAGGAAAACATTCCGCGTTACACACATGCTGGTAGGGGAATGACTATTGTTTTTGCTATAATTCTTACATACCAAAATAACCAAGTTGCTGTAATGAAAAAGCAACAAATGTCGACTGTTATACAGAATCTTCATATGTTTTAAATTTGGTTAGTGGCATCTAGGGCTTTCTAAACTAGAGCATGTTTTCAAAACGTATTTTGGTAAATGTTATATAATTATAATTACTTATGAATGTAAATATTTATAAAGAACAAACTGAAAAATATTAAAACGTAGAGGAAGTATAATATATTTATTATAATAATTGTGACAAAGAAGATAAGTATCTAATGCATAATAGAAGTCCAAATAAATCTGGCTTTGATTACAAATTGAAACGAATGTTAGAGCTTTAAAATAAAAAAAAAACACTTCCACATCATCCATAAAACTATTGGAAGATATTTTTTAATGTAATGTATACACAAAAAATAAGCATTAAGCAAGTTTTTCTAAAAGACCGTGAATCTAGTTGGGAAATTTGCCTAGATATTTTACAACATATCTGACATTTTTATTTTTATGAATGATATAGATGTGTATCTTTAAGAAAAAAAAGGATACACATATGAAGGATTTAAAATAGCTAAGATTCTTTGAAATAAAGTGACAGTCAAAGGATTGAAAAAATCAAATAAATTATTAATGATATTGCATTAGTAACACTTACTGTGAAGATTTTATGAATTATTTATGATTTCTCTCATTATAATTTTTAGCTATGAAAATACGATATTATAAGGAAAGACGTTCAGCATTAGTTATATATACACGTTGTGTGAAAACAGCAACGTTTTTGTTTGAATATGGATTCAGCAAGTTTTATCTGAATAAAAATGAAATAAAATAATTCAGAATCTACACGTAGAATGCAAATTGCAAACAGTAAAAAGTTTCATGTTTTGATAAAAATAATAAAAGTTATGCTCACAGTATTATTTGTTTAAAATTAAATAATATATATTTTTCTACAAAGGTGGGTGCAGGACATAAACAATTTTACCATAGTGAATATATTATGAAGTAGAGGCGAATTAATAATATATAGAAATACAATTTAAATTGAATTACCTCTTTATTTTTTAATCTATATTTCTTTGTAAAAAAATGTGAACCAAACAACACTTTAACTTCAAAAAGGGCTTACTGATTCTAATTTTTTTCTGAACGTAAACTTCAGAAAAAAATATGCCAACATATTACAATAAAGCATAGTGCTTAGAAAGTTTAAGAAGATTTTTGATTAGCCAGAAATTTTACAGATTGGTTTTTGTTATTTAGTTTAAACTCTTATCTATAGTATATATTGTATTCCTTATAAATATACAAATACAAATATAAATATTTATTTTTGTATATTTATAAGGAATCGAAAAATATAAATAAAAATAATACCAATACCATTCCTTTAGATTAAGATAAAAACTAAAGTGTTTCAAATTTAATCAATACAAAAATCTTTTTTAATTATTTCTGATGCTAAATCTATAATGCTCAAAACAATATCAAATTTATTTAGAACATTATTAGCATAAGTAATACAAGTACTTGAGAAAGTCCCTTTTTGTACAATATCAACCAAAAAATATGAGTAATTTCTGTAATTTCTGCAATTAAAAGTGTTTTTTACATTATTTTGTGTTTTGGATATTAAATAGTTATCAAAATGACATAAATTTTGAAATTAAACTATAGATAACGCAGTGGTAAATTGGGTTGAAAATACTATATGCGTTGTTGTAATACACAAATATACATCTGTGTTTTTAGAGTTGGTTAGTTCATAGTGTATTTAAAAATCAAAACTTTAAAAAAAAATTCTACCAATAAGAATGATTACTTAACGAATAATATTGGAAAAAATATTAAAATATTTGAAAATTCAGATAGGAGTCTCTGATCACAATTAAGGAAGAAACACTTTTTGATTTATTGAAATCAGTGGCTTAGCTTAAGGGAGCGGCCTCCCCCAAGCGGCACTTGCTTGGGGGCAGCATTTTCGCGATGGAAGGACCGTTCGTGTAGTGTGGTTCTTAAACTGAATGCGCTAAAAATATATATCTACGAATAACTAAGAGTTAACTTAAATATGGAAAAACATTAGTTTGATAAATTCGGATTTTATGACAAGACTAGTCATAAAATGTCGCGGTATTTTTGTGATGGAAGGATCGATTGTGTAATCTGGTTCTAACTACTTTAAAAACAATTAATTCTGAATGTTTTATTTTTAGAATAATTTCAATTCATCACACAAAACATAATTAAAATCTTTTTAGCTCTAATATTAAAATACCAGTATTGTCATTATTTCAATATTAATATTAAAAAAATATTCTACAACTGGTAAAAAGCTGTAGCGCTAACTAGAATTTTCACATTTTTTTCGCTTAAGCAAGTAATATTTTACATTCGATAATACTTAAAATATTCGCGTAAACATTAAGTAAATTTAGTGAAATCATTATAGTCTTCAAATCGAAGATATAATTTAAAAAAAAACATGTCATTAAAATGACAATTTCTAACTTTAAAAAATGAAATAACAACTCGTTTTAACAAAAGGCCAAACGAACTGAATACTACAATTACGTAACGTATAATTGCAACAGTAATGCTAGCTCGTAAGGCACCATATTTTTTTGCATAAATAATGCAATAGACAATGCGTCTATCCAGCGTAAAAACCGCTACTGTAATGTACTGCTTGCATAAATGACCTTTGGAATGTGTTCATCTTGTAACTTTACATTTTAAAAACGTGAACATATTTCATTGGTCGAATGTGCAAGCGATGCAATTGCACAACCGATGTATGCATCTGTGATTCGCGAAGTGTTAAAATTTAACTTAGAGTTATTCGAGACAAGTGGACCAGAAACGATCACATGGATCAGGAGAGACGATTAAGCGATTAGAAACACATCACGCGCACTATTTTGCTTTGTTAAATGTACAACAAAAAAAAATTTCGGCGTCTATTTTGGCTGCAAAGGCATACCCCTCCGGCGCCAAAATCCGAAACCAGCGCTATGAAAATTTAATTTAAATATGATTTTAATAAGATGCGATAACAATGTGGTCGCAAAAGCTTATCAGTAGAGTGCCAGGATTATAACTTAAGATACGCTTGCTAAGCTACGGGTATTAATATAATTTAAAATACAGTAAATAAACTGAAAGTTTTCTATATTTTGTAGCAATAAAAAACATGGTTCATTATTAGTAGTGTTATATATTATATTTAGCCTTGAACTTCGTTCATAATTTTTACCTAAAATTAAATTCTCGCATTATTTCAAACGTAAAGTGTAGGTGAATATTTTAAAATGTGTTTGTAATAATGTATAATACATATTGCACGACAGAAACAACACGCGAGAGTTTACTTAAGTAGAGCTATGCCGAGTTTCGACCGAGACATAGAAGACTGGGGAAGAGACAGATTAAATCTGGAGAAAACTAGATTTCACATCACGTGATTCTAAGATTGTTGCAATTTTTAATTATAATATATAATTTGCTATTGAGCAAAAAGCTGTATTTATTTTCAGAAAAATACAGCTTTTTGATCGATTATATTTTTAAGTCACTGGCATATAGAATTTCGTACCTCACGGTCCATCAGGACATCATAAGAATTGATCGCGGCTAGTTTGTAGCAATCTAAGAACCTATCAATAAAAACTAGTAGCTGAAGTTAACGAGAGCTTAATAAGAATATGTAAGACCCTCCTTGATAAACTTGGAATTTGAAAGCGTGAAGTCGTTGAGATTCAACGAAGACTTCAGACTCTTCTCTAAACATTATCAACGACACGCAAAATACCAACAAATTATTAGTGTTATCTGTGGGATTCAACGAGATTAAAGCAGTGGATAATTGAGTTAATAAGTGTGCATAATATTTATTTACTGTTACAAATAGTATATTTTATAAAAAAAATACATTTGAATTTGAGGCGTGAGAATAGTATTGTTGTATATTGTAATTCAGTTGCTATTTTATAAAAATACTTTTACGAAATAAATTACTTTTTATTAATTGATTTTTTTATGGTAATTTTCTAATGGATCAACCCGTATATAGCAGAGAACTTTTTCGTTTAATTTTATAATTCAATTAGTATTATTTATACAACAATGATATGAACACCAGAAATAGACTGTGATTAATTGCAAGCAAGCGATGAACGCAATTATGGCCTCGGGCCGCAATTTGTTTCAATCAATTCGTTAGACGGCATTTTAACAAAAAGCGTTTTGGGATAATGGCCATCGTCTCTTGCCAACAAAAATGGGCATAGGATGCTCTAAAACGTATTAAAAATTTGAAAATTGATACGCTTACAGGTCTAACCCTGAGGCCTTTATTATCAGAATAATATATTTTTTCGTGCTTAAACAATCCACGGAGTGCTGTTTAACGGATAACGGATTTTACGGATGGGACCTGGATAATTGTGCGTCACAAGCTAAATATACGCTCGAGGGTCTTTTAGCCGAATTAAGCGCCTGCTCGTTTAAATATAGATAATTTTGAAAAGGAAGAAATTAAATAAAAATAGCAGCAACATCTAGAGACGTTATTATGTATAAATTAAATTAAAAAAATATAAGAGTATGAAAATAAAGTACACGTTATGAAGAGAAGCGTTCTGCTAAGCCTAATGAAAGCTTTTATCAACACGATTTATCTATAAAAAAATACTTATGTTTGAGACAATATTTGTTCATTATTTTAAGATTATAAAATAAAAATTAAATCGTTAAAACATTCTTGAATATATAATAAATTTTATTTATGTATTTATCCATTGTAAAACTCTATAATCTCTATGAAACATAAATATAGATGTACTTGTTTTAAGCTTTCAAAGAAAGCTTTGAAAGCGTTTTGTAAAATATATTATGCTCATTTATAATAAATATCTATAGTAGATATAATAATTTATAATTAATTAAATAGATGTCATCAATTCTCAGTGTTTCGGTAAGGTGATTAAAACATATTTAAAAGTATTAATGTCGAATTGTCAAAAACACAAAAATTCCAGTGATTGATAAACGTTCGTACGTACCACCGCTCGTCGTCGTTTGACAACAGAGAATATTATTATTTGATTTATAAGTTTCAATCGCTATAATTTAAAGTATAATTAGTCCAATTCGTGCCACAAAATCTCTTTTTGTATTTGAGATACCAATTTCAAATCAAGAGCCGTTATCGCCCTAGTCACACAATATAAAAAATCCACCCACATTTCATTCTTCTCCCCCTTTGCAGATAACTCTCCGCCACACCAATACCAAGGATGAGGTTTGTTAGAATGAAAACATCGAATTTCACGGCGGATGATTGCGACGAGTGTCTGATTGAAAGGTCAAAACTTTTAGACCCAAAAGTGTTTACACGATCGAACTATTCGAGGTCCAGGTTATCGTGTAAACAGCGGCCCGCCCTTTATTTTGGCAGGCAGTGTTTCGCGTCAAATGGCTAATTGTTATTTATAAACCGTGAGGTATCTACGATGAGCCTTTTCATCGTTCGTTTGGAACTAAGCCGCACAAAGGGAAAACTCCCTTGGTTAAGGTTAGACAGAATAAAACATGAAAATTGTTTTTTGTAATTATTTTGTTAAGTAAAATTTAAAAAAAAAGACTGTGCTTCATAAAAATTAATCTCGCCTGTTGAACAAATTGAACTTTACGGTGTGTCGGTAATGGTTATATTTTCGAGTGAATTTGCAATTTACTAAATTGCCTTTGACTAATTAAATTTGTATAAGAATAAAGAGCACTATAATATTAATTATATATTACGTATCACGCTTGTATGTATATATATATATATATATATATATATATATATATATATATATATATATATATATATATATATATATATATATATATATATATATATATAAATTTAAATGCAGTATTAAATATAATTCAATGTAAAAAATATATCATGCCGAATTTTTTTAAATTTATGATTAATGAAATATTTTTTCCTGAGTTCAAATTATGTATAAACCATAGTTTTTTAATAAAATATATTAAGAAATAAATATATTTTTAATCGATCATCACAGATTAGGGTTTCTTAGATATTCCTATTCTCACATATTGTGATAAATAATTTAAATAAAATTAAGCTTTAATCCGAAACCGACGAAAACCGAGGCAATTATTTGTAGTATGTATTAACACTCGCAAGCAATACAAAAAAACACAAAAACACTAACGTCGACGAAATCCGAGGCAACCGACGAAAACCGAGGCAAATTTTTCGCGGAAAAAATCGACGAAACCGAAATTTTGCAACGAAAGATTAACAATAAATAAATAAAATTTTCCTCTATTCAACAAATAATGTATATTAAATAAATTATTAAATTATTATTTATTTATATATACATGATACATAAACCTAAATCATTTATTTTTTCACTTTAATGTGAGTTTAGAACAGAAATATTTTTTTTATTTTATAAAACAACATTCTTACGAATCAGAATCATGGGCAGATTATACAGTATGTCTTAATAAAAATGCAACAATATTTTCGAGCAGCATAGGATTATATAAATATCTTTCTAAGAGGAATTGTATTTTTAGTAGTAATAATCATTTTTTATTAACTTTATTGGGTATTATATTAATTATAATATAAAAAGGAAATAATACATGCTTATTTAATAAATCACAAATTATTATTAAGCATAAAAAAGTATTAATTGGTCCACTCTGATTGAAAAAGTATTCGAGATTGTGCATTTAGCGTATTTATACAGATTAACTAAATTACTTGAACGTCATTGAAACGTTAATAATTAAATTATTTATATATTACGATTTGATGTAGGCAATGTAAATAGTATTTCGTTTACTTAAATAAAATGGCAGATAATGAATATTAAATTTTTAATAAAAAATATACAAAGAGAACCTAACTAAAAATAATATATAATATATCAATAAAGTAATATACAAATTACAATGTATTATTATATATATATTATTAGTTTATTTATATGAGATTTTACAGTTAAATATTTGTGTTATATTTTATTTTGAGCTAATTTATCGACAGTGAAAGCTTTTTACCTGCTCCAAAAAATATTACTGTTAATAGTGTTTCTTGATGTTTTTCATTTCTCGAAAATTTTTGAGAAATTTTGCCATACGAAAAAATATATTACAGTATAACAGATTAAATTTTATTCTAGTTAATAATTAATAGAATGCGAGGAATAAAAAATGTATTAAAACATAAATAGCTAATTATTAAATTAATAATGTATTGCTAAATTATTATTATTCTGATTGCATGTCTAATTAACAGAAACTATCTATTACATGAAAAATGTAAAAATTGTAAACATTCCATTGTAAATTTTAATTCTTATTTTATTTTTCAGGCGAATCACCATAATATTAAAATCATTCTTTAATTACTAATCCCTGTATTTTTTTAATTGATTAGTAAGAATTCAAGGAAGTCGAAACGATATGTTTGATAATTGTATAGTTTGTCATAAACAATTGGTGGTTTTAATCGAAAATCTCTGTCCCTTTTCTCAGTACCTGCTCTGAACGAAGCTGGGAATTCAGCGGTTTTAAGAAAGTATTAGTTTTAAAAATGCATATATTGTAAACTATTTACAAATATTCGTATAAATATAATTAAAAATAATTATACGAATTATCGAAAAATCTCAAGAAATAAAAAATCATCATTTGTGAAATAACTCTCGAGACTCAATGCTTTTTATGTGATTTGCAGTGATTCTATCTACTGATTTTAAATAATGAGAGTTTCAAAATTAAACTTTGGGGGAAGCTAGCAGATAAAAGTCTAATATTAAATTAATATTTTTTTTTATTCTGAAATGTAAAAAAATGATTTATATAATAATTTCTAACAAAAAATATGTTACTAATTTTTATTTAATGTTTTTATAAATTTTAGCAAAGATGACGTATTATATTGCTTCATATGAAGCGGCTTATTTCTTAGTAAGATATGTAACTTTATATTTATTTTAACTACAATTTTACGTATCAAAATATGCTCCATTTACAAAAATGGATTTTTGCTAATGAATTAAATTTTTATAATAATTATAATTTTTTAAAGTCGTCAAAGGCTTTTCTAAATATTGTTCTATATATTGATTGCGCTTGTTTTAATAACGTTAATACGATTATTTTTGAGCTAATGTTTTTTAGTTCTCTGACTAACAGTACCATCGTCACATATAAATTTGATATTTTTTGCACCGCATGCCTTTCAGTTTGACTTTTACAATAAAATATGTAAGAAAATCTTTTACCGAACCCTTAGGAAAATAAATAAGAACATAGTTATTAATAACGATCAATTTAATCCTATCATGTCTTGTTTTTGACAGAGAAAAAATCGGTCACTCAATATGAAACACTTTTATAGAATAATAAATTAAATATATTTATACGCCATAAGTTCTTATGTATTTTGCAGCTATATACAAAGCATAGAGATGAACAAAAAGTGCCTCTAAACCGAATATGACGTAATATATTCAATTCAGGTTCTGTTTTGAAATAATGAATTCAGAATCTTTTTTCTTCAAGATGGAGAAACTTTGGGAAAATAACTCCGGTTCATAACACGTGAACCGTAACAATTGTTGAATTACGGTCGGCACAGCCGAATTCCCCCGAGATTTTCGGCGACTTCCGAGAAGTTTACACATCCGCGAATGTAGCTGACGTGCAATAGCGATTTTTCAGAGATTGAGTTAAAAATCTGAACCGATTTTCACGTCTTCGATACACTTGTGTGAAATAACAATTTGCTGAAAATAAATCATTTGCGCAAAAAAATAAATTAACAATACATCTCAAAGAAAATTTTTCTTAAATTAAAAATATAAAATTTCTACAAATACAACCTGGTCCATTAGCATTTTCCCAATTAAAGTTATTTAATGGTATATTAAATACAATACCAGACAAAAATATATATTTTAAGCTTTTCTTTATAACAATTATGTTTATCAATTCGTTAGAGGTTGATTGATGTTTCTTAATTTTATTTTATAGTTATAGAAAATTAAATTAAAACGTATAATATTTTTTAATGGTAAAGCGATTTATGGCTTATCAAAAAAACGACGCTTGTTTCTGGAAATGCTTGATGAATATTTTTATCACTCTAGGATTTTTATTATTTTTTTCTGGACTTAAAGTTAGTTGAAAGTGGGTTTAGCAAAACTAGCAAAGCTCGAGCTTTCATATTTACGATCAAAGTTTTACGGAAAGTTAACGCGAACTTTAACGATTAGCTGAGTGTATGCTCATTACATATTTTTTGAAATAAATAAAATGTCGAGCTCTGTTTTTTTAACATATATTAAAAAAAAACATATTGACTTTAAATTGAAAATAATATTAAGTAAAAAGAAGGCTTACATGAAACATTTTGATGCATTAAACTCTGAGATAACTTGTTGAGTTAGCCGAAGTAAATGACGGTAAACGAACGATGCTGGTTTGCATCGTCTTCTTACTGGGATTAAAACTAGACGAGATATTTGTACTAGAGAGGATTTCTGAAAAGCGAAGATTCGGCAAATTTGTTAAGCTTTCAAGCTTTGACGGCGTTTAAGTTTATTAATTTAAAAACTAATTACAAAGATATAAGTAGCGGTTAACTTTGATTATTATTTATATTATAATAATAAATGTGATAAGATCAATTAGATAACAAGAGATTTTTATATAGGTATAATATAAAACATAGATTTTAGTCATGTATAAAATTTAATTGCGAATTTATATTAATATATAAAAAAAATTCGCAATAAATTTATTAAATTATTTACGTAATGTATTTAAAAATATTAGCTAAAATATTTTAAATACTTGCAATAAAAAGTTAATATATCAGTCAAAATATTCTTTAGACTTTGGATTGTAACATCGTTTAAATTAACTACAGAAATTATTACACATAAGACGTTTTTTTTAGTACACAAATAAAAGTTTTAACCTGTTGATCAAATCAGCAAACTAACGCAACAATAACACAACTTAAATTTCGTTAATAACGTAATTTAATTTAGATAACCTCGATTCGAGTCGATAACTTATTATCGCAATTTCGGAAAGACTTAATAGCGTTTCGATCATTTCGCGCTCGCGTGTATAATTAACGACAGTAAAAAATAACGACCTAATAAATTTTACAGATCTAAATCTTCTCCATATTCAGAACAGGTTGCCTTGAGCGAATCGATAACGTCTTCAAATCAGAACTACACATTTCCAGAGCGTTGCATAACAAAATATTATCAATCTTCGATCGCTTCGAACGTTACACAAGTTGACTTAAAAGCGAATTTCTACTCTAGGCGTTATTTTTTTTTCAGAGCGAAAAAGGCGATACACACGCGAAAATGCGAATCGGTTATGAAAGCCTCCATAGGAAAAGGAGTGTGAGGAAATTTTCCCATTGGGCTTTATTAACGCCTCGGGGTAATCGTTTAACGCGCGATTTACACACAAATTGGCGTGCTAACGGTCCCGAACAATTCGTGGTTTTCCAAAGGCGCACAGTAGAGCAAAAATAACTTTTAATTAAAAAAAATAATTGTTGAACATTATCTGATATATTATACCTCAAAAATATTTAAATTTTTTGCTATAAGTATTATTATACTTATTTCAAGTAAGTAAAAAATCGAGCAGTGTTTAGATTAAAATGCAAGATAGTTTTGTTAAGAATGAGTTTTATTATCTAGGGCTGCAATTCCTAATTTATTTTAAAAGTAAAACCCTTTTCTTACATTTCCCACTAATATCTAATATGTTGAAATGAAAAAATAATGAATTTATAATGTATAGAATGTTTCTATGTTTTATGTTTGTTGATGTGTAGAGTGAAAATCGACTTTCACACATGTAAATAGTATAACAAAGGATCATAACATCGCGTTTTTATTTGATATATAGTAGAACTACATTGTATTATAATTGAATTTAATTACTGTTTTTTATATTTTTTAGAGATATTTTGAAATAATAATAAGAACTGCTGCGAGCATCTAAATAAGTTGTAAAAAATATATGATGTCAACGTAAAAATTATCGGGAGCATTTTGAACCCTATAACACTATAAAAGCAACAGTTTATTTGTCAGATTTCATTCAAACTGCTTTTTAAACACTCCCTATACTAATAAGAACAAACTGTGAAATTTTTAGCGATATTGGCACAGTAGTTTTTAAATTTTGAGTACATACACATACGAACATTGCCTTTTATTTATATAGATATTGCAGTAAATAGTTGCAAAATTTTTAATATAGTAATTATTTTTGCTTTTTAATCGAAGCTGTAATTTTAAAACAATATAGTAAATAACAAACTTAGCAGTTTTATTTACAGGAGCTATTTTTAGATCAAATTGTATTAAACTATGTGTTTAAAACTGTAAAAAATAAATTATTTTAATTTATGACTATTTTATTAACTATTTTAAAATATTTGCCTTCTTTAAAATTTCTCTAAGATACTATTTTGAAGCAATTAAAAAAATCAAATATTTATTTACCACTTTATTATTTGGCTTTAAACGCTTGGCTTTTATTATTAAGATTTTTTAAACTTAACAACGATTTGTAAATGTTTTAAATAGTTGGCATTGTAATAGATCAGGTTATGACAAACTTAGCCGATATTTATAGGAGCTTTTTTAGAACAAGTTTCATTATTTCTGTTTATAAAAGAGCCATGTTTTAAATCAGGGGTCAGAAAATACTGTTAAGGGCCGGATCGGAAATATTTTAGACTCGGCGGGGTTGTTTCATGCAAACTATTTATGCGGGATAATTTTTTAGGCATTCCAAACACAATATCGATTTTTAAAATAAACAAAATCTAAAATACAAAAAAAAAATATTTCGAAAAATGCACTTGTTAAATTATGCTATAGGGCGCCTTAGGAAAACCCGGATTTAGCAAAAGAGTTGAGAGTCAAACATATTTGGGAACCACTGGGCTAAGATTTTTTTCGAAATGATTCGCATTAAAATCCAAAGGGGATTGTCTATTGATGTTACTCACAATGTGCTGAATACTTCTATCTACTCACCAAAAGATTTTGTGATTTGTGATTTTGCGCTTTCCAGAGATTGAAGCCAATAAAGCTGCTTCCTCGGAGATTAAGCCCTTTTAGAAAGCCAGACTACAGAATAGAAACCGTTGTCGCTAAGGTAACGTTAGCAACGTTCAATGCGTTGTCAAGGTCTACGCCTTTGTGTACAATGTCCTTCGAATACCACGCCATAGTGAGTTATTAAATATTATATTATTTTTGTGGTATATATATATATATATGTTATAAGTTTAAAATGCTAAATTACGTTACTTTAGAAGCAAAGGTTATTTAATTAAGACAATATTGATAACGTTACCAAATTTCATTCAAAAAATTCTCTCGGAAATATTTTTTTGCATATACATATTTGTGTATATGAATAACAAAAAATATGTTTATTTAGTTTTACGTATACTGAATAAACACAATTTTGTGTATTTGCTTGTTTGTAAATACACGACGCCCCGTGGTCTTTTTTGTATAAATATTGGAAGGAATATATTTTTCGCATGAAACGTAAAAGCTAAGTTATGTGTCTTTGTTACATTGCTTGTGCTATCCCCATAAAAATTCTTGATTCGGTTGTTTTTCCAAGAAAAATGGTTCATTGAACTATTGGGACGTAGAGAAAAAGCTATTTGTACAAAGTCCGTCCAACTTTGCTATAAATATTTTAAAATTTATAACGTAAATATTACTTATTTTATATTACAGTGTAAGAAATCGAGAAAGTTTTTATTCAGTCTAATAATGAAGATTCTAGCATATTTTTAGGCGTAAAAATAAAAACGCTACGAAAGTGGGATTATACTATTGTGCAAATATTGAAGCATTTCGAACAAACGAAAAAAGCATGTTATGACTAAACAACTGTAGAAATATTCTACATATTATATAATATAATATACTGAGACGTTAATTACATGTAAATACAAAATATTACTCTTTGTTTGGAAAGGATGCTAGCCAGACAATACATTTTACCTTACGCATAATACTTTTGATTTCCAGCGCCGTTTTATTTTAAGGCGTAAACACATATAGTGGGTCTAAGAAGCAATGCAATTGGCGATGCAAACATACTTATCTGCAATTCGCTTCATATGTCTCAAACCAACATAATAACATATGTAAGACTTTGTCATATTATAGAAACAAGACACATCAGTGAATCGTTTACCGGTACAATAGATACAATAGATTCCACCTGCTCCACGAAATCACAGTTGACAATAATACAACTCGACATGCCAGCAAAAACTGCGGAACCTACATTTCTCTATATATGTTTTAGCTTATATATTGAATGTTTATAAAATAAACTGTAACTAGCTTTTTCATCGTCTATTTGGCTGCAAAGTATCATAACATCATTTCATTTTTTATTTGTGAAATGTATTTTTTTAATTTAAGAAATTGCTTTAGTGCTATAACATATTTTGCGTATTTTAGCTAAGCATATATTTATTACAAATAAATCGATTTTTAAGATAAAATAATTGCATTTAATTGTAGTTCAAGAAAGAAGCTCTGGATTAAAAAAATGTCTGATTGGATTTCTAGATATTAATAATTTTAAATATCGATACAAAGGAGTAATAATAAATAATCAACCCTTTGTAATAATAATATCACACACCGTGCGTCACTCACAGGAAGAGAGGAAAAGAAGCCGGAGAAAGGTGGAAAATTTCAAAGGAAAACTGTGGAAGCAACTAATGGAGAGCACGCAATAAATTTTCCTACCAAGACGTAATAATTAACGCGCCACAATAGGCGTGTTTATTTTTTGCACCTTTGTTGTATACTTTGTAAAAATAATCTTGGACGAACACAAAGAGAAAGCCAGCAAAGGTTTAACACACTAACATTATATTGTATATAATGCAAAACATTTTTAAGCCCCTTTAATAAAAGATAATAATAGACTGAATAGAACATCTTACTAATTAAGTTCAAAAGAAAACCCTTACCATCATATTTGAATAGTATCAGTTTTTATGTTGTTTTTTGATTACATTAAACTAAAATAAATCCATATGCGTGTTTTGCGCTATTTATTTATTACCGTAGTTTATAAATAGTACACAATTACCATATCGTTTTATTTTATTATTATTATTAAATATAAATTTTCCGCTGAATTGCCGATTGAATAATATTATCTATTTATTGTCATTACATAAACGCACATAACTTTTGACGCAATATATATATTTATAAACGTCACGTAAGTACGTATGTACATACATCAAATTGTGCGATACCGTGTGTTTATAAACAATCATATCAACGCGTTTTTCAGGTATATAAATTTACGTCACACGACATTGAGATGTGCAATGCTAGTGATAAGTGACCAGAAAAAATGCTGTGGAATTTTGTTTGTTTTGTAAAAATAGCTAGTGTCTTAAATCTAGTAATATTAATAATAATTATTTATGAACTTTAATTAAATAAAAATTAAGTTAAATATATATGTATGTATGTACGTATGTAGCATATTTGATCCATTAAAGTACACGTTTGTATTATCTGCTAAAGTTTCGTGGAGACAGTTAAATATTACTTTAGCTAGCAAATGGGATGCTACAGAGTTGGAATGACTTCTTAGTTTAAAGCACAATAGAAATCGGTATGATAATTTATAACGTAACTAGAGCTTCTATTAGAATACACATTTAACTGAAAATATAGTTCGACACAACTTATACAAAATGGTTCAATAACATTTTTTAAATGCTTATATCTCATAATATTCTTAAAGTATTACAAAACACTTAATAATAAAAAAATGTTTAGGCTGGAAATAATAAATTAGAAGAAGATAAAATAATGATTAATCGATTAAATATTCAAAGTTGTTTTGCTGGTACACTTTTGGGTATAGACACGCGATCGGACAACCAGGAAATTCAATTTGTTGAGTTTTGCGCTCGGAGATTGCAGATAAGGATTTTGGATGTAACCTAATCGACCCATCATCCTGATTAGTTCGACGTAAACCCTTAGCGTGGCAACAGTTAATAAAGTTTTTTTTTACTTTTTCAATAGACGACCCACTGTGCCTCTTTGGGGACTCTTTTTTTTGTTTAGCGAAGCATGAAATTAGCCTAAAAGCCTCTCGATTAGCATAAGTAGTAGTAAGGTGGCAAAAAATATGTAATCATTAGTTATTGCCAGATAAAAAATATATAAGAAAATCAGTTATAAAGTACGTAGCAAAATAAGTATAAATTTAAAAAAAATAAGCGACAAAACAGTTTTTTTTTTAAATATTTACGTTGCTTGGATATAAGATATATGGATGGAATAGCACAGGGAGCGCCGTCAGCGGTGGGGGCGAACCGCCCCGGTCGGCACTTGCTTGGGGGCGGAATTTTCGCGATGTAAGGACCGTTCATGCACTGTGGTTCTTATATAAAAAATATATTTACGAATAACTTAAAGCTATCTTGAATATGTAAAAACAATAGTTTGATAAATGCGCATTTTGTGACCCATCTGGTTATAAAATGCCGCCCCTATGAATAATTTTTATTTAATTAAATCATTAAACTTTTTTATGTACATATAATATGTGGAGGGTATGTAGCGTAGCTGGAAGAGGGGAGGGAGGAGACGTCTGTTTCATTTTTTCCATATTTAAAACATGCATTTAGATACAGCTCTGTCTGCATATTATTTATATTAAATAAATTCGCATAACAACAACGGATAGACACATGTTGAAATGAATTGAATGTAATATTTTATATGTGTTGCTTATTAATAAATGATTAAATTATTATTGCTGGAGCACCTTTCGCCACACCGTTTCCTGGCTTCTGCAACGATAGCACCCCCCTGGAGGGCGGGCGCTATTGTTTTGTATATAAATGTAGATAGGGGTACCAAAGTAAAGGATTGCTTTGGGCGGCATAAATCCTAGCTACGTCACTAGGCTCATTTTTTAACGGGAAACGTTGAATTCAGTTCAAAATTTGGTTCATAAAAAACGTCGTTTTTTGGCGAACGGTCGCTACAGCTTTAAGCGTGATGGAGTTTCAAAGGAGAGATGGATCATATTCTAGTGTTCTTATATGAGCTTTTATTTATTTTCATTGTTTTTCAATCGCTCATTGCCCATATTACAATTGTGATATAATGGTAAAATCATGTTAATTGTAAAATATATTATTTAGGTATATATAGCCTTAATAATTTTTCACTTGGTGAAAAATTATAGCCGCAAGTTAAATAGCAATTAGGAATTTGAGTGAAAAATTAAGAGTGTGATTGAGATAAATGACAAAAATCTAAACGCTTTATAAGAGCAATTAATACTATATTTTTTTCGTAAAAAATTTTAAAAAGTATTTTTTTTATAAATATTGATATATGATTATATTTTGTTAAGACAAAAATAAAAATTATATATTATTCAATTGTTTTTTTTTATTAAGTCATTTTACTTTACCATTGTAGCGTTTGCTATATCTTTCTAAAAAAATAAATATACTAGCATATAACTTTAAAATAAAAATTCACAGTATCAAATATATAATTTAATTTCTTCGACGATGACAATCGCTATGTAATTGATTATATGTTTAATATTAAATAATATATGTTGCTAATATTGATCTTGTGTTTTCTGATATAGTGAAAAAATGGAGGAACCGATGTTTAGAGTTAAAGAAAATCAGTCAAAGCCTAAGTGCAAAGGCAATTGCTGCGTAAAAAGGAAGAGAGTGAGATTTATTTTATTATTTTCCTAAATTTAATATCTGCTTATCATTTATTTATTTGTATTTCTATAGCGTTATTTTCAACCTCCCACTCGCGAGTCCTTTGCACCGCGACATTTACTATACCAAAGTCCGGGCGAATCCATGGAAGATAGAACAACTTATAGTCTTTCTTATAAACCTGTGAAAGCAGACATGCGAAGCGCTCCTTATGTTCCAGCTTACGATTCCTTCAAGTCCAATGAGAAAATGTCCGGAGATACAGTTCACAAGGTAAATTCTCTTCTCATTATATTAAATATTCATAAATATAAGATGCTTCAATTGTGAGCTTACATTAAAAAGCAATATTAAAAATAGTGTGGCTAGTAATGGTTAATTTATTAATACCACAATTTGATTTTCAACAGTAGTAAAATTAAACGAATAATTTTCTTTGTTATTAATAAGTCAGTCGTTAATAATGAAACGCTAATTGCAACAATAAATGGTATTTGCTATTGTATATATATACGAACTTAGTAGATCTTTATTTTCCCAATAAAACTTTAGGGTTTATCAGTCATAGTGAACTATGAGAATATTAAATAAAAGGATCGAAGTTAAAATGTAACAGATTCTAGACCTTTGCGTTGTAAGTTTGATTAGCAAATAATAACTAAAAAAAATTTGATATACCATAATACAATTCATTAATTTACCTATAAAATAGGAATATATTTAAAAAATATAAAGTATATTTGTGTTCCATTAAAATCTGACTTACGGTTTTTTTTATTATTAATATTTTTGTTAAAAACCATGACTTAGTATGTTGTTTTGGAATTAGTAGCTGAAAAAACTGATTTATTGTACAAAATATGTACATAAAAATGTATCGAGTGTCAATCGCATTATGATCTAACTCCACCTCCAAAACCATCCCCTTTGTGAAAACTTGACTGTATGAAAATTACAAAGGATAATTCAAACAATGCTTATTGGATACGAGAGCATTTGTGTTTTTTTATAATTGATTTTTAAAGCTTATGAAAAAGGTTTTTCTAGTAATGTGTCTGAGGTGTCTTTTTTTTCTTTATAACCTGACAGGCGTAAGCCTAATGTGTTACAACGGTGTAAGGCAATCAGACATGATAAGTATCTCCAAGTATTAAAATTGGTGACATCTATATAAATAATTAATAATTACTATGTGTATTTACGTTTATTAGACAATAAACGTTACTAGTCTGGTTTTTAAGAAAAGCCCATTTTTAATAATATACCTCTGGATTACCAGACTGTATGATCTTATAATATTACTATATTCTAGGCTTTCGAATATTTGCGTGAGTATTGTGCAATTTTGGGGGTTCTGCCATTTGTTTTTATTCAAGCAAACTTTTGTCAATTATTGATTATTATATCTGTAGCATATGTTCTTGTTACTTATTAATTTAATGAGATGCTCTTGTAAATCATATCTATTTAAATTATTATACTAGTTTATTGTTGTTATATAATAAATATAAATACAATCTTAATCTTAGTTAAAAACCAGAATATAAATAGCATTAATATTTTTTAAATATATTCTTAATGAGTATATCAATCAAGTTCTATTATTCGTTTTTCTATTTATAGTTTTAGCTTACTTTTTAAGTATTATGTGTTATTAATTTTGCCAATTCGATAAATGTATAGAAGTTTGACTGATGAGATCTTTTGATCTGGAAATTAGTGACATCTATATAAATAATTAGTAATTAAAATCTGCAGCTGGGGCCGCTTTTATTAATAAAAATCTATTGGTGTGGCTTTAAGCAGCAACTTTTGGATTACCAGATTACGATATTACGATATTATAATAATTGTTGGCTATTGGAAATAATTGCAGACTTTCAAAAGTCTGCGTGGTTATTGTGCAATTTTAGGGGTTCAGCCAATTTTTTTGTTCAAGCAAACTATTGTCAATTAATGTATATAATAACTCTAGCATAAATTCTTGTTACTTTGAATTTTAATGAGTTGCTCTTGTAATTAATAACTGGTTAAATTAATATAATAGTTTGTTGTTGTTGAATAATAAATATAAATACAATCTTAATATCATTAATAAATTTAAAATATCTATTTTATATCAATTAACTTATATTATTTGTTTTTCTATTAATAGTTTCAGCTTACTTTTGAAGCATGTTTGCCAATAGTTATAAAAACTATAATTTAACTAGACAATATATTTAATTTATAATATTAAAATTATTATAAAATAGCTATCGACTCAATCTAAACATTATTACAAAGCAAATAATATTGCTCTTTTAATAGCTTAGTACTAATAAAAATATATATATATATATATATATATATATATATATATATATATATATATATATATATATATATATATATATATATATATATATATATATATATATATATATATATATATATATATATATATATATATATATGGTAAAGCAAATTTGTATTGTAAATGATAAATATAAATTTAATAGCAAATTATTATTTACATAATATTTTAATATTGTCGAAAAATCAACAATTAGATAAATATTACGTTGACATTAATTAATAGAATTGCCATTTCATTTTCATTTCTTTCATAGAAAATTTAGTATATTAAAGTAAAAATATATAAAAGATCGATAAAATAAATCTATATGAGATGTTTGACGAATTATTAAAATTAAAATATTGTGCTAAACTAATTAGATCATTTTTAGTTTGACTGTCTGTTTATAGGTAAAATAAAAAAGTAATGCATCAACTTATTTTTGCAATTTTATTTCAATGAACTGTTTATTAGTAAAACATTCCAGTTGTATGCTTAAAAGACTGATTTCAACATATTCCATAAAGAAAATGAAAATATGTATTTATATTACATTTTTATATAAAAAAAAAATAAGTGAAATATATAATAAAAGTATCTAAGTTGCGTAAATAAAATATATTTGTTGAACTATATTTGCATCCCACGTGTGGATAAAAATGTTATGATTTTCTCTACTCTCTGAATCTAAGAGGTTTTATACCATATAACTGCATTTGAATATAAAGAATTTTAGATGTAAATAGTATTATAGGAATATAAATTCATAACTAACGCAAAATAATAAGCGGAATATTTATTCAACGACACAATTTTGAACGTATTCTATTTTTTTATTTTCTCTAAATTATTCTGAATCATAAAAATCTTATTGGCTCCCTAATATATATTTTTTATTTTGCAAAATGTCGATTTGCATTTTAATTGTTGAAAGTAATAAACAAATTATTTATAATAGCTTTGATCCGTGCCAAACACATTTTTTATAAAACCCTTATGTAGATCGATACTTTAAAATTATAAATTTATATTTACACCCTAAATATGATAGACGTAGTAGCTGCAAGAATAATAAAAGATTTATTAAAAATATTTTTAATTGATTCGCTCTAGTAATGAAAGACGCAATGAATTTTAAAATGTCATTTTTTAAGATGAAATACTAAATATTGCTTTCATTTAGACTAATGCTCATAAACTAAAAATAATAGTACAAAAATTGGATGATTAATGTATCTATATTTTTAATGTATAAAAAGGCATAAGTTTTGATGTTGTTTCTATTATTCAAATATTCTTAATGAAATTCTATGGTCTGTTACTATTTTTTTATTTGACGTAGTGCATTTGACTGTTTTGTTAATAATGCATCATTGAGTAGTGAAGCATTGATTTACTCTTAAAGCTTTGTTTTAAAAAAGTTGGATATTCATTAGTAAGTTTAAAAAAAAAAAATTCTCATTATTTAATATAAGGTTATTTTTTTGTGCTGCAGCGAGAACTGAATTATGTTTTAATTATATATTATATTATAAATAGACATGTTTATGATTTTCCGTGTGTTAATTAATCTTTTATTTGAATCAGTTATCCTATCTACCAAACAAAATTATAAAGACAATGCCCTACAAACAAACTGACACCGATATGATGGGTAAAGGACCGATGCAAGATTTGACCACTCATAAGCATGACTACACACCAAAACCTTACAGCCCCAGTATACAAATCAGACCGTTTATAAACTTGTGTCTATCGAAAAAGCCATTGAATGGTAATAATTTCAGATCAGACTCACTAACTAAATTTATAATGTATTATATATGATGCTATTATTTCAGACAAAACTACCCACTGGCTTTCCTACCAGTCGCCAGGTGTTCAGCCCATACCCAAATCGTTTGCTCCTCTTTTCGCCTACAAAATGCCCGAATCGAAAATGGAATGTGCTACTGTACAAAAACTCAGCTATGTGCCTAATGAAGTATTGCCTATAGTCAAATCAGCATCGAAATATGTATACCGAAAGCCAACTGTGCCCTTTGAAAAAGGGACTGTGTATAAAAATTCATATGCGCTTCCCGGTTGGATGGGTTCAGACGAAGATGATTTATGTGGTAATTACATTTTATATTTAAATGTTTGTTGAGAATTAATTTAAGATATATTCCAAGTTATATTCCATATATCAGTTTAATTTAAGTGGAATTGTGTAATGTACTAGTTTGTTAGAACATATATTAAATTTGCTATTTTGAATTCAAACATTAATTCATATTATGAATTTCAGATTGTGAGTGTCATTGCGGAAGTATCCATGAAGAGTAGATATATTTCTTTAAGATTAAATTATTGTCGAAATAAATAATATATTTATATAAAACTTCCTTTTGTGTATATTTCTTATTACTTAAACCTTAAATATCCCGTGGGGATGGGACAATATTGCTCAAGCTCCGAAATTCCTTAGAGAACTATAAATTTTGCTCGATAAACGAAACGGCTCAAGCAAACTTTTGAAAACTAAAGTTTGTCTAAGAGAAGCACTTGCATTTTAACAAGCGTTATTCTCTTATTCAAGTTCGATCTGAACTCTGGTTTTGTACACAAGTTGTATATCCATTAATGGATTCTAGATGTATTCTTTTAAATGAAATGAAAAAAAATATATGCAAATAATTTTATTTTTACAAAGCAGTTTCTAGTCTATAAATTTTGTTTTTATATTTAAATGAATATAAAATATAGTAAAAGTAAATCAAAAAATATATTTTTATGGAAAAAAATGGACGCCAGTCTATTTATGAATTATTGAATGCCATCATTTTAATGATCCTAAACATAGATCTATAAATTGTTTAATATTTTAGTAGCAAGTGTATTTTTAATAAATACATATATAAAAAAATTCAAGAATACAATTTAAAAATAATACTAAAGTCGTGGTATTCTATTGTGAAAATGAATAATATATTAATTGCTTCTTGTTGAAGTTTTTGACTTGTCATAGTACACTATCTTATTGTTTTCATAACTAATTTATTACGTGGCTCGATTTTAATTAATCACCATAGAGTCCATACTATTATACAAAGCCAGTAAAATTAATCTAAGTAATCTATCATAAAAAAAATCAATCTAGTTAATAATTTTAGTCTTTAGATCGTTATTTTTTTTTATTGAATCATAAAGTACATAGGATAGAATTATTACATACGCACTTTTTTCGGCAAATTAAAATCTTGCGTTCATTTTGGGACACCTTTAGAAGTTCAAAGGAGCTGAATATTTATTAAATTTTGCAATAGCATTTTTCTTGTGGTTCTTAGTTCAATTCTCCGTATAACGTTTTATTATTAGAGTATCAAAATTTCAATTTATTCGATGTGGTTTATCAGAAATAATTATACACTTTTTTGCGTATCCCGTTAAAACCTTTCGCGAATATCAATTACATGTTTAATAACGATTAAATTGCAAATTTACAGTTCATGCTCAAATTCGCTATTACATGGCATCTGAGATTCTTTAATCGGAAAATTTTGAGATGAGTTGCGTAACAATCTATCGGAATTGAAATTTAAACCTAATGAGTAACGTTGAAGTGAAACCATTTTCATTAAATACTTTCATATGTTAGATTTTATGTTATAAATATACCGAAATAAATGGTTTACGATCACTTTAATTATTTTTCATAAATACGTATAAATATGAATACAAAAGGCAGGGCATAAAATAAAGTATGTGAAGCTTTGAAAGCATGGCCCATATTTTCAGACCTTCAGTTCGATTAGCATATTAAGTTTTTCGAGCAATTTAGCATTACATAAGTATATTTAGAAATAATTTAAAAAATATAGTTGTTAACATTTTTTTTACATATTTTTTCAAGTACATAAAAAAATGATAATAATATTAACTCATTTTAAATGCAAATTAAATTATTGAGAAAATCTTTTGCAAAACTAAATATGCAAAATATATTTTATATTTATTTATTTAGAATTTCAGAACACAGAATTTTTTCATGGCATGTTAAAAATGTTTTAAATACTTAATTATGAATAAAAGTATTGCAGATAATTATCAGCAAAAAAAATGAAAAATATTTTTGCTTACGTGTACTTTACGAATAATGATTTTACTCAGGGCTTTTTTTTAAACAAATATAGGCAAAAATATATTTAAATATCATTTAAATTTAATTTAAAGCAACTTTTCCTATGCCACGAACTGCATAAAAAAACAAAATTTATATGAGAGATTTATTTATTTCAAAATTTATTAATATGAGGTTATTGGTCAAGGTGTATTCAAACCAAATTTTGGTCAATAGGAGGGCGCAAAAACAATTATCACTTCTCAGAAGTCAAAAATTCACGTCAAAAGCAATAAAATCGTGTCGGTGCCGTCGCAGTGGGAACGCTCGGTAACGAGCGTTCCCACTGCGACGGCGACGGCACGATTTTATTGCTTTTGACGTGGATTTTTGACTTCTGAGAAGTGATAATTGTTTTTTGCGCTCTCCTATTGGTCAAAATTTGGTTTATATGTGCTTCATTTGATTCTCACTCATTGAAAATCGAATTATTGTAAAAATTTAATTGTAGCTTCTTATATTTCCATATTCACTATACATTCTTATCATACCAATATTGCCATAATTTTTTGTCGTCGTTTCTGTTATTGTTTTGGACTTTTTTTAGTGAGGCGGTTGCAAAGTAACCGAAATTTTCTTTCATTTTTAAACTTGAGGTTAAACTTTTAAACTTAAATATAAATAATGCAGTCATATTTACGTAAAAATAAAGAAATAAAATTTCACGTCGATTTTCAATCGCTTTTTAAAATAAAAATATCGTAAAAAAGGTGCCGGAATGGCGTTCCACCGTGTTACATGACAAAAAACCCCTGATTATACTAATACTATAAACTTATTAAAAATTGAAAGACTAAAAAAAAATTCAGTCTAAAAAAACTAATTTTTTATGTGGTTTTATTTATTTAGATATCATATATATTGAACTAATACGATTCTTTGGATAAAATTGCAGCATTATTCTATAATATGCATTAATTTAGGTCATTATGACGTCACATTATATATTTAGTTTATAGAAGTAACTCGTTTTTTTACTATGTTTATTTAAACTATTTATTAACGAGGAACGGACTAAAATAAAATATTTTTTTAATAACGTGTTAAATAATTAATAGCAATTATCACTGACTCTCACTTATTTTTATATTACTACACCATAAAATTCGTATTTTTTACGCAAGCACTCAAATCACACTTTATTACGTATATTAAGTGAAGTGCTATTATTCTATATAGACATTTTACAATTCTTAAATTACAGTGATGTAATATTTTTTCCTTTCTCATAAATAAATAATTGTTTGTATAGTTTTTGTTAAGCTGTCTAATAACATTGTGAAAAACTGTTTTTCATAAAATGTAATGCATCTAATGGTGTCCTAGCACACTATTGCAATTATTCAATTCAGTATTTTAAATATTCATGTAAAAGGTTGTTATAATATATTTTTAAATATATTAAAAATTTAGTAAAAATATATTGTTGTTGAAGGTTGTGTAGTTGTATAAATATATAATCTACTGCTTTACATATAACTGCTAATTTAAGTGTTGTTTAATTTACATATCAAATTAGCCTAGACCCTAGAGATATAAATATCTATTTATAGTCATGATACGATAAATATGATTTAAATAAATTATTTTAATGTTAAGACACTGTTTATATTTTTAAATCGGTTTGTAACGTTAGTAAGATTTTATCTAAAAATAAAATGTATGCATTTTTTATTTTAGAAAATAGCAACATATCTTATATTGTCGTTTTGCTTTAATATTTGTTTTTTTAATAAATACTTATATGGTATTTTTACTACTAAATTAAAAAGTTTTATGGAATCATCACATAGATTTTAAAATAAATATCATACGCATAATTAATGCTACACAAATTGTTTTATGGTCAAATTAACGTCTTGATTTAATATAAAAACAATTATTATTATTATAATAACTTTTTGCACATTTTATTCTATATATTTTTATAAAAAATATATTCTTTAGTCTTATCCTACTCACAAGTATTCCCCAGAGGATTCAGACAACACACAAACTAATAAAAAAAATCGCTTACCTGTCCAATCGGCTCTAGAAGTTTGTACTGATTGAGTTGAATGTAAGAGCCCGAGGCATCGATGGAGACCCTCCTGGATTCCCTCAGCGGCTGCCTCCTTCTCAGAGCTTTCGGCGAGTTCCCAGGAGAGCTGGTCCCTTCGATGCCCAACCCGCACGTGTCGTCCCTTCCCAGGGATCTCGACTGTTGAGACACCAGCAATCTGGCTCTCATCTCCCTGGTCAAAGCGGATGGCTCGTTGCTTTTCCCTTTGGAAAGCTGATCCCTTACAGGGCCGGAACAGTTATTATCATCGTGCTGTCGTAAGTCTAGAGATTGTGTCTTTGGCATGTTCCTTAACAGAGGTCTAGGAGGTGGTGCGGTGGCTTCGCCGAAACAAGCCGTTTCTAAGTCGTTCGACAAGGGACGCTTGGGTCTCGAAGGCACTGATGAACTATCTGTGAAGAGGGTAGATTTGTATTAGATTAGAGTACTGGCAATTTAAATTCAATTTATTATGTATATATATTAAACAGTAACGGATTTATTTAATAAAACAATAGTAGGTAATTCAATTAACAGTTAAATCAATCAGATCATATAGTTTAATATTGACTATCTAATTTGTATTTATAGATATAATTCATAATGAATTCAGTGCTATTAAAATTGTTGCAAAATAATATAAGTGAGAATTTGAAGACAATTTCATTGTGATTTCTCGAAAAATTTTGATTAATGAAAAATGTATGTAATACAATGAAGTATTGCAGATACATTATTACATATTATTTTTAATATGTAATAATGTAGAATCAAACATTCTCGTTATTTTTTTTGTTAAAAAAATTTCGGCCTTTGAAAAATTCCTCTTGTTTTGTGTCGATGTTGGTTTAATCGACAATAAGGCTTCAAATAGGCAATATAAATTATTTGTTCTAAATAATTTATAGTATATTTACTATCAATAACATGGATGGTGAAGAAAAGTTTTTCATCAAAGAGCATTCATATTTTATCGCGTGATTTTCGCAGTATTAGGCAAGCGCGTCGCATTGTTCTCGTCGCTTAATGCGTGTGATACCCACACACCTTCCCAATATTTTTTAAACTTATTTGAGTGATAGACCATGAATATCCTGTCGAATGTTAACTCCTGAATTAAATTGAATTTATGATGACAAACGTTAGATTTGAAACTATATATTGAATATGTATATTTAAAAGCTCTATTTGTCTTTTCTTATATATTCATGGCTTAAAGATATCATACACCAACCTATTAAAACTTCTATTTCACTAAGGATAAATTCGTCGTTGCGGGTGGTTCGAGCGTCTTCCATCGGAGGGGCGGACGGTGGTGTTATCACAGTGTTTTGGTTTCTATGCGCTCTCAAAGAGAGCGCTGTTGGGTGCTCTCGGATCTCTGGCATCTTGATCTTGGGGTCAGAACGAAACAGGGTTGAAGGCTCTGGACCCGCTGGGCAGACAGAAGGCTGCTTCGCGGGCCGCGTCATGAAGGCCCCTTGCGCCTCCACCGTGGAATATCTGAAAAGAAAGAGAAAGACTATTTAGTATATGTTTTTAATTACAATAGAACGTGCTATTTGGGTCCGTATAATTGGGGGGACTAGAAAATACTCATACATTTTTTTGCAATACGTGCGAATCAGGTGTCAGGTGAAAACTCTTATAAAATAATTGAAAAATTAACCTGCCAAACTAATTTGAACTCTAAGGATCTTCAACGGACATCATACATGCGACAGCTTCTCCACCACTGCTCAAAGAAAACATCTCGTTCATCATAGTCTGTTGCAATATGTAATATATTATAATAAAATTCTCACTACTTTCCACCTGCGCCTTACAGGCTGCGAATTCACCCCCAGGGCTAGAATCCCGAAAGTTAATTTTAAATCAAGTTGGATTTGGTTAGCTCGTTTAGGTTAGGTTTGTAAAATTAAATTTCATATACATTTTGGAGCAGTATGTAATATCACTAGTGTCTTTATTTAAATTATATTTTCGCTAGTAGAAATTAATATCTATTGGGGAAAATGTATTAAGATATGATTTCACTATCTTTGCATTAAAAAGCTTTAAGCGTAAAAAATATTACAGTATTATCTTAAGAAATAAAGCCCTAACTAATTAAAAAAATAAAAATTGTAGTTCCTAAATATTTAAATACATAGAATAACATTTTTTTAGAACTTTTTTGCATAATATATTTATTTAAAAAAATAGTTTGTGTTTATTTTTATAAACAATTAAAGCTGCAAGATTATACATTATTTATGTAATATCTATATAAACATTTTCTTTACGTATTTGTGTGAATTTTAACTCTAAGATAAATTTATTTCCGTGCAATATTTTACTCGCAAGACAAACTTTAGGCTTAACGAGCCCGATTTGTTGAAAAAACAAATAGGGGTGGAAAAAGTTTGCGTTTCGGCTACATCTCAATAACCCATCTTTACAAGGCTATTTTAGGCTATAAGCGTTTAAAGCTACAAGAAAGAGAAAAATATTATCGAAGGGCAGATTTATACGACCTTTCCCCGCTTGAGCTCAAAATCTTCTCGATACCCGTCATATTGCGGTGGTTTTATTATATTATGTGTTTGAGTGATTTAAGGACTACAAAGCGGAGATTAATTGCTCAGTGGGTAAGAAAGCTTCAAAACAATAACAACGGACAGGATTTACGATGAGAAATTACCACATTTTGGTAGAAACACGTAGCTAATTTCGTTCATGCTTGGCGTGAGCTTGAATTTTTTAAAACTAAAAATTTAATAAGAGAAGATGCAAAGGTTAGTTCTAATGAAATTTGTATTATTAAATATGATGCATGACATATTAGGTAATCCTAAAATTTATATCGTTTTTTTAATTAAAGTTGTAGCTGTCAGTTGCTTTTGGTCGTGGATATTAAAGTGCGTCTTTTATTAAATCTGTGACACTATATTTTAATATGCTAAAAAAATTGAACCCTAAAATTTACGATGGCAAAATTTTTATCAAGTAAATAATTTATTCGAAATTGCATTTTATATGTAGTATATTCTACTCAAATTATCCATCAGTTAGCCGAGAAACTAAACCTCGAAGAAGGCTATAAAATAAGGTGTACGTGTTCCACATAAATTTATTTGATCATTTGATAACCGGAGATGAGTGATGGGTATTGTACGACAGTAATCGTCCTAAAAGACAGTGGTTATCCAAAAACTCGTATGGGTATGGAAGGATTTCAATTAGATTGTGCTTTACGAAACTCTTAAACCTGTCCGAATAAGCTTATATTGTGATCAGCTGGATCGTTTGCACGAGGAAGTAAAACATGGCCTGCACTTGTCCGAAGTCGAATAATTCTACAACACGACAATGCACGTTTCTATATGGCGATTGAGTATCAATAAAATCGAGGAACTCAGCTGGAAATTTTTATTTCATCCACCATATTATATAAACCTTGCTCCTTTCAACTATCATTTATTTTGATTGAATTTAAAAAATACTGAAAAATCTTAAAAGGAAATTATATTTTGATTTAATACATTATGATCCGATATTTTTGTGAAATTTAAAATGTACATATTTCCTTATTTTTATAAAGGCTTAAACTATCAATGTATACATTATCACATTTATTATTTTTATCCAATATTTTTATAAGCTTGATTACCATTATTTAAACCCTCAAAAATGGATGAACGGACTAACCACAAAAATTTCGCTATCCACGCGAAAACGCGTGAACGGACCGTAATGTGTTTATGATAAAAATCAACATTTAATTTTTTTGTTTCATTAAAGAAATAACATTATTTCGGAATTATCTATATTATTGATTTAATTCAAAGTATTATTTACATAAGTTTTTATTCAAACTGATTTTTATTATTATAATAATAATAAAATATTTATAAGTGCTTTTCAGAAGTTTCTTGATGTATAATTCTCAACCAACTTACTGAAGATGAAAAATCAAGCTATATTGTGTAACAAAAGTGAATAAATATACTTATAACTTTTGTAATAACGATTTCATTTCGACTTTTCTTATATTCTGATTTTTAATTAAGAACTCTTGAAACTTTGACGAGAAACATCTTTCGATGTTTTATTTGATTACGTTTATTTTTAACGTTATTAGAGCCTTGTATATATTTACATATACATATATTTAACTGATATTTTTTTTATTGAGAATTTGATTATTAAAATATGAAGAAGTAACTTATGTTCTATATTAATGATCAAGAAAATTTTAATATGTTTTAAATAAATTATTTGGCTGATTTGAGTAAGTTTATAGTATAGTGTTTTAATCTTTTAGGATTCAAAAAAGTCCAAAAATGTTCCTTTTAATTTTTTAAACTATCTTTGTTATTTATGAATATCTAATACTTCATGTTTTGAGTGGCTGTAGTTGTTAAATCAAAAAAATCACATAAAATGTAATTTATTATTATTTTTTCACTTAGTAAAAAAATTTAATATCATAAATTTTGAGGTCATTTTTTTTTATTTTTGGAATATGAAGCCCAGATGTGCACCAACACAGATTTAATAAAATACACAACTAAAGCACGACTGACTGTAAAAACATAACTTTTTTAAAAACGACATTCATTTCGGGATTACCTAATGTAAGCACTCAACCATATGTTAATTTTTCATAGCACAAACGTTGCATTTAAAAATATTTTTATAAATCTCTATATATGTACTATTATCAAGATTTTCATTGTCAAAAATACTATCGCGTATATTATGCGGAAATTGATCCGATCGTTAATTAAAAGTATTTCCCCGGTGACCCAAATCGTTTTGGGTCCGTTCAAGTATTCAAGGGTCGCGTTTCCTTTTATATATTTTCCAGAAAATTTATTATCATTACGTACGAAACGGACGTTAAACGAGAAAAATAATATGTTTAGTAAATATGTTGTATTTATTAAATTTACTGGTAAAAATAGAACGGCACATTGGAAATCAATATAAAACGAGATGCGCGGTTTGAAATCGACTCGATTTGGTAAAAACCGAAAATAAATACGTTAGACATTCGTGAATATACTATGTAATCAAAAAGAACAGTTTAGAATCTAATTTATAACAGTTATGATCATATAATACTATTATTAAATAACTAATAAAACGAAATTGGATCTATAGACACGGGAATATGTTTATTTTATTTTCAGAAAATAAATATAATTAACTGCGTAAATGAAACCTTTTCAGTTCGATACATTTTATTTTGATTTTATCTAATCTAGGTATGTAAAAATAAAATTGGGTTGTTATTCAAATTTTAAGCTGAAAAGGTAGACATCATTTGTCACAAATATATGGATATATTTTATTAAATAAGTATATTCGTTAATCCTTTCAACGCCAAGCGCATGATATGATGCGCAACTAAACCTACTGTCTAACGCCAAGCGCATGATATGATGCGCTCGTTAAAACCTTCGTTTTTTAAAGAAACGGGAAGGTAAAAGTTGGCAATATATGTTTTAAAAATCAGTTTGAGTTCCTAGTAAACGATTTCAGTGATTTTATTTATAGAATTTGCGATGAAATAGTGGTATATATAATTATAAAGTCACGCCTTAATTTTAGTCGTTTGTATTTCGCGCGCGGTTTCGATCGTGTTTCTTTAGACCACTTTTAGGGTTAGCACAAACGCATCGCGGAAATTCGTTTTTTTATACTTTAATTTATGAATCGAAATTAAATTATGTCATTAATATTTCAATGATAATTGTGATTTGTAAATACTTGTGAATATATTTATACGTTATTTCGACTGTTTTAATATTGTCAACTGTTTTTGTGATTGGTTTTTATTGTTTGTAATAATTAAATAATAATAATAAGAATTACTATTAAATACTTATTAATAAATATAAATAAGATATAATTAATAAAATATCAATATTAACTCTTAGTAAATATTAAATAATAATAATAATAACAAAAACGATTCCTTGTCGTAGAATCATTTTATTTTACTTGTTCTATTATTTTATAATTTATTTGTAATGTGTTTATTTATTTACATTAAATTAATACCATCGTGACCTAACAGGTTACCCCAATGCGTCACGATGGTCGAAAAGTTTATTATTTATTGTATATATAATATATGTGTGTGTGTGTGTAATATATATTACATATTCCACCTGGAGTGTAGATATGTTGCACTCTTGCCGGTCCCAGGCCTGGATAAAGGAGGAGGGTTTCTATCATGGAGCAAACCAGCCAACGTGGATAAATCCAAATAGTTATGAAAAAATCACAAAGAAATAATAAATCCGCCCCGATTCATAATGACCTAGACCATGGTTTCCCAAACTATGTTCCGCGGAACACTGGTGTTCCGCGAATCCAAAATATGTGTTCCATGGAGCCTAAATAGATATTTCACAAAAATTTGGAGTAAATTAAAAGAATGAACATATTCTACTTCATAATGAAGGCGAAGATTTTAGTACCTAGAAGTTGGGTACAGCAAAATAAGCTAAGTGTTCCGCCAAAATTTTCGGATTTAAGAAGTGTTCCGTCGCTCAAAAAGTTTGGGAAACCCTGACCTAGACGATCGAAATCTAGATAAACGATTGGACTTCAATTTTGGAAGCTGGAATGTGCAATATTACAACCAGAAAAAATGCAAACAATAGCGGAAGAAATACTAAAACTCAAGATATATCTAGAAGCCCTACAAGAAATTAGCTGGAAAGGCCAAAACCGATCACCGGTTGTAGATCAAAAACAAACGGTTTGGTTATTAGGGTTATTTTTGTGTACGATATATGTGATTTTGTATGCATCAAAGAAATCTTGTCGATTTGTAAATTTTTATAACAGGATGTAGGTCAGACGAAGAAAAAATGCGTTGCAGATTTATATATTAAAATTGTCTCAGTGTGAGCATGACCCTGCTTGTCGTTCGCTTATATAGTGCCGCTCGCGTGCATGTGTGTGTAAGTGTGTCCACGCGAGCCAACACGCGGACCGACCAATTGATTTAGTTTTGTTCACTTAATATTTTCAACAATACGACTAAAAATGTTTGTTTATTGATATAATTAGAATGTTTAAATCATGTTAATCATACATATATAATTTTAAAATATAAAAATTGAGTATTTTGGCTGTAATGATGTGTTAAACAGAGTAAGTAGCCAAAAAATTATATCGCTAAAAACGCATGGCGTACAGCGAGTAATTAAGAATTTACCGGTCGGCGGTCTAAGGGTTAATATAAAGCTATAATTAAGATAATGAAAAATCCGCAAATTTTAATTAATTACTAATTTGCTATTTATATTTTTTTTTATTCAATTCAACTAGTTATAGAATTTAGATCTTATATTATTACTGCTATAAATTGTATTATTATTAAATTAATTTATTTTATAATAATTCATCAGTCAAAGCAGAACTAATTAAAATTTAATTATTTTGCCACATTTATTTGATAGTTTTTACTTTTATTTGTAAAGCAGAGTGCCAATAGATTAAATAATATTTAGATAAGCATTTGTGTTGTGATTAATTAATTAAAAATATTTTCCCTTTGTTAAAAATTAAATAAAAAATAGTATTTTAATACATGTAATATAAACAACAAATTTTTGATAAAGTTCGATAAAGATTAGAAAATAACTAAATTTAAATTTAATTCTGTTTTTTTCAGAAATCTGCAAGATATTTTTACAATCTCAAATTAAATATTTTAAGAACTTTTTTACAAAAATCTTAATATTTTATTTTATTAAAACTAAAAATATTTTTTTTATAATTATTTAGAAAAAAAGTATTTTAAAATATAAATACTTATACACAATTTTTACAAATAAAAATCTGTATAAATCTTTTTAGGAAGTTTATAAGTGTACACATATTTCTCGATTAATGTGGTACATGTTTTACACGGTTTCATTTTATTTCGTTTTATGTCTTCATGTAATCAAAATTTCCTGGAACGTATTTATTGCATAAATCAAGGGATATGTTTATTTAAATCATTAGAAAAAAACAATTAGAACATAAAAAATGAATTTAAAATCATTTTCCGCTTTTTATAATAACTAAAAGATTTTTATTGCATATTATTGTGATATATTATGCGTTGAAAAATGATCGAAAAGGTCACTTAAATGGCGGAGGACTTACAATTAATTAATAAATATTTTCTAAAAAAAAAAAATACTTTTACTACAATTATTGTAATAAGAGCATAACAAATATTTATTATTATTATAATTATTATATTTGTTAATTGCTTAATATTTTTTTGACACGTCAAACATACATGGTATTTTTTATAATCAGCATATGCTTTGTATAAAAAAGTTTTAAGAGAAAGCAATAATGCATATTTTTCATATTTCGCTTAGAATGTTTGCATAATTTTCATATCAAACGTCGATTTGAATTTTATTATTTTATTTCGTTTCATGTTCTTTATTTGATAATACTATTTTTTATTATATATGAAGTTGTTGAGCTCTGCACAATATGAATATTTTAAATCTGCCTCTTGCAAAACTAGCATATTCGCCGATTTTTGACAGATTTTAAGCCTCGCTCTAACATTTTTACACTTTTCACTGTCAGAAAATATATTTTCTTTTGAACGCTTCAAAATATATTGTTCAAGTACTATATCTAGCTAAAGTGTATTTTTTTTATAAAAGAAAAATAATGTATATAAAAAATAATCGGTAATATTATGCCTCATTCTCTATGTAGATAATATAATTTATGAAAAGCACGAATTCTAATAAAAATATAAGCTAAATCATTTCCCATCCAACCGATCAATACAATTCAGAATCAATCTAAATGAGAAAATTCCCCTTTTTCTACATAGCAAACGCAAAAAATGCTGAAAGCGTAGGCTCACATGTGCGCATAAATTATGTATGTCACGCAGAGTCGTTTTAATTTTTCATACAGAGAGACCATAACGCGTGTGGATCGTTATAAAAAAATAGAAGACACTCTTTAAACATATACGTAGAAAAGTCGACGTTGGCATCATTATACATTATGCGTATAATAATATCATCAAGTACAAAAAAGCGGGAGCTGTAATTTTTCCATAAACTTCCCAATTTGTTTCCAAAGGTCCAAAATGATGTGTACCATCAACCCAACCCGCCTACTGAAAACCTTTTTTAGTAATGCTGATACCCCACACTCTAGGGGTACTTTTATAAACAAAATAAATTCGTCCTTACGTTCCTTTTCACGAAAAGGGCGCATGTGGGAAAAAACGCTGATTGGCGCCTTTGGGAATGCTGAAAACGGAAAAGATATGCAGCATTAGTATTATGTTACGTTACTTTTTCATACCCGTAGTCTGCTTCATTAACTAATAAATGAAACATTGAGATGGGTGGCATATGTTTTAGTTCTAAGAAGTATGTACAAGATAATCATACATTCAAAAAAAAATTTAAAGACTGACTAAAACCGCATTTTTACTTTTAAAACTGAACATGGCTTTCCAGTTTTAACCGAAACTAAAATAGCAAAGATAAAATATGTACATGTATCTGTGACAATTGCCAGAATATCGATTTTCTGAATCCAAAATCCCGACATTTCAAAGGTTTTATTAGATTTTTTTTTTAAATATATAATATTAAAATTCTTATGCCTTAAACATTAGTGCTATATGTTTCCATTGCTGCGTAATTTTCAACAAAAAAGTTTTCTTTTTGAACCAGTGATTTAGTGAACCCTTTTAAGAATATCCACCCTATATCGTTATCAAGAGCTTAACATGTTTTAAAATCAGGTTTAATTGATACAATAAATTCAACAGGCAAATTTTTTCAAGAAATAAAAATTTCAATTAATTATCGATTGTTGTCTGCCGTCATTAATCATGTGATGCGTGTGATGTGTGAAGTGTCAGATCATTTATACTCTTGATTCAAGTCGTCTCTGACAAATCAGAGATGCAGAAATTGGTTGGCCAATTGCATCGCTTGTATATTCGATCAACGAAATATGTTCACGTCTTAAAATATAACTACACAGTGAACTTTATTAATCGATAGATTACAATAGCGGTTTTTACGTAGGTAAGACGCATTGTCTATTGCATAATACATACAATTAGCTGTTTTTATTGTGCATAACGAGTGGTTAACAAGCAGATGCGGATCGGGAGGAAAGATCTCTGATAATTCATATCTATTACGCAATTAATATATATATATATATATATATATATATATATATATATATATATATATATATATATATATATATATATATATGGATTTTTAGATTTTCGCAAGTATAATTATTTGTCTTTCCGGTGGGGCATTATTAATTATATTAATTAATTGTCCATTTGTCTTCGATGAGTCATTTGTGTTTGTGTTAATGTTTTTGTCTAATGGTGTGGCAATTTGGCTGGTGACATTTTTTTGTGATTTTATTTTGCATAACGACTCTAAAACCGAAAGCTTTCGATAATATGCTACTGTCATCTCTTTTGTTCATAGCAATTTTTTTGTGGATTTCTATTTCGAGTGCTTCTCGTTTCGTACGAACAAAAAGGTTTTTTATATTAGCTATAGTTGTTGTACTGTCAAAATCAATCTCGCGGTCTTCAGTAAAACTATGTTCGGTTAAAGTAGAACTGCTCTTGATTTTTTTACATCATTTTTATGTTCGTTTTCTCTGTGTGCGATGCGTCTGTAAGACTGTCCAATATAGATTTTTTCGCAATTTGCACATGAGATTTTGTACACCCCTTGGGATTCATTTTTCAGATGATCTTTCCCGTTAAGAAGCATTGAACTAATTTTGTTTTTGGACTGAAAAATAGTTCTGATTTTGTGCTTCGTTAGGGTTCTTCCGATCTTTTCTGTTACCCCTTGGATGTATGGAAGACGAGCATGTCCTTTTTTTTTTAATTTTCTTTGTTTTCTTCTTTGTTTCTTTCAAGTTTTCTTTTATAAAACCATTTGATTGTAGTGCTATTTTCACGGTTTTGAGTTCATCGTCGATATTTTAGCTCTATTGAATAGAGAGGTTGCTACTGATTTGATCTGTGTCGGATTCCCACCACCATATATATATATATATATATATATATATATATATATATATATATATATATATATATATATATATATATATATATATATATATATATATATATATATATATATATATATAAAGAAAATCACGTATATAAAAATAATTTATATACGTGATTTTCTCGCGTTGTTTTTTGAATTAGTCCCTCTATATTTCGCCGGCAATTTTCCCGGCATCTTCTGGAGTTTTTCACATTTTTTTATATGGTACACTTTTTTTTACTTTGCGCAGGGAGGGATTTTTTACTAGCACTATTTTTTTGGTTTTAATTTTAAAAACACGTTTTTTAGTTTGAATAATAAGCTCCTATCCGCGGAGTAGTGAGGGTGTAATAATATATATATAAATATATATATATATATATATATATATATATATATATATATATATATATATATATATATATATATATATATATATATATATATATATATATATATATATATATATATATATATATATATATAATATATATTAAACTATAGTCCAATATCGAATCGAAAGCTTATGAATCTCAATATGATATATGTTTTTATCTCTTAATACATTTTCTCTATTATTTGTTCAACATAGTAAACCAACAAACATACACCATAATAAATAGCGCTGGATATTTATACGTTTTTTTAAAGAAATTTTAATATCAAGTAATATTTATTGGATATATCTAAACATGAAAAATGTTATCGATAAAATCCCTAGACAAATTGACCATTGACAATTGTGTCATAAATAAATTATACATTTTTGAAAGAACCATCTGTATCCAAATAATACGTGCAAAAAATACAATATATATGATTTGAGCTCACTTTATATTATATTACACATTCACACTATTTAATTAATGAAATAATCATTAAACCAAGCTCTCGAATACATGGAGTAGGCGTTAAATTAATTATTTCGAAAATTTAATTATCTAAAAGTTAACGCTTTATGGTAATTTCGTACCCTAGATACACGATGTACTAGTGAATATACTCTCTCTAGAAATTGAGTTCTAAAACTAGGCATATCATTGTGCAATAAGGAATAATTGTCACACATATTCACTCATTCAAACATTGGCGAAAGAATATATTAAATGCTAACATATAAAAATACGCAATTACCTTTGTCTTTTGCGTCACATATAAAGCAAAAGCACCTGTACATAATAATAATAATATTGATACAAACACCAAACAAACAAGGGTTGTTGACACCAGCGACAATACGTTGAAAATTCCATGGTAATAGACTTTTCCATTACTACGCGTCGTTTGTGGTAAATTGAATGGGAAAGCGTTATGGCGTTATAAACACTTGTGTCACGGAACTTGAGTGCGAACGTTCTTTTATGTATTTACTGTAGCTATTACTGTTATTTGACTCTATATGTAAACGTGTAAGACGAAGATGTAAGGTCTAGGACTGTCGTCTATATTAGTTTGCTGGGAAACGACTGCTATTTTTTTAGGATAACTTGCTTAATGAAATTAGGTATTGTACGCTTACGCTTGTTTGGTCTTTTTATTTATACTTGTATAATGTAAAATACCTTATTGTAATTAGTGGTAGTGTTAAAGCATTTAAGATAAATATCATATAATAATAAAATAAATGGTGAATGGAAGTTACGGAAAATTCGTGACCATGCCAAGAGCATCGCAGCCGAAATATAATAATATAAGTGTAAATCACGATGCCGAGATTCCAATAATATTAATACTCGCTAATCTCTCAAAAAACATATTACAAACCTCTATATATACGTAAGTTGTATATGTATGTATTTACAAGATTACTTGTTCTAAATTGGCAATCTGCAATTCATCCAATGCACGGATCTGATAAATTAGATTTTACTGCAACGTTATTTTAACTGTCCCGGCTAATACAGGGTGGCTATAAAGTCTCGACTCTTGGCTTACCTTTTTTACGCCCACATCCGAGAAATGCTTTCATTATATAAACAACTAGGTGCCCGTGGGAACTCGAAACGGAAAATACAGGTTTTTCCTCACACACATTATATATCCTCTATGAAGCTATTTTTCTTTGCAATATTTACCTTTGGCCGTATTTGTTTAAAAAATGTACACGGTTTGATTGCATTGAAAGCAATCTAGTAATACTACACAGTATGCGGAAAATGTTTTTCCTGAAAAGATTTAGGGATCGCCCCATTAAAAATATAAATTATGTATGTACTTTAAACAAAATTAAAATGAATAAATTATCATGATCGATTACACTTAACGTTAATAAAACAAATTGAATTAATACAATTGAAAGCTTTCAGCGCGTTAATTCCAAGTTTATCTAAGCCTTGTCAAATTTTGAGTCCGTTTTCCTGACACCGGTCATATTTCAAGACAGGGGCCGATTTCAGAATCGTACTAATGATATAAAAGCTCGGCTGGAAATAGAGCCTGGGATTTTATAGGCAGAGCCGCCGTCGTCCCTTCGATCGTAAATTGTCAAGTTGTACACTTTATGGGCCAGATTGTACCGTTTTATACACCTTTTCGTTTATCATGTACCCGGAGCGGCAATTCGAATAAAAAAATACGCAAGACGAGGAATTCATATTTAAAAATATCAACTCATAAAATTTAAGTTTCCTCGTTGAAAAAGCTCCATCAAGTTACATTGTAGTTGAAAGGCTCCAGCGAAACGTATTAAAGTTGATGAAGATGGCATGAAAGAGCTTTTGTGAACTTTTTGACATTCATTAGGTGCATACAAGAAATCCAACATGCGGCAAAAAAACCAAACATTTATTATTATTAAATAATAAATAATGTAGCGTATTTATTTACTACATCATACACAAAGAAAATATATAATTTTTGATCAATAATTTGTAGCTATAACAGCTTTCACGCAACGGGAGAAACTCAATATACTTTTATTATATAGCAGATAACAAGAACTCCTGCCGAGTTTTAACGATTGCAAATATAACCACACCAGGCAGTCCGATAATACGTTATTGTACTAGAGATAATGAAATGCTGTAATTAAATACCGTTATTTAAAAAAACTATCGAAGATATAAATATCGATCACGTCAAAAGTATAGATTGTACTTTAAAGTGGATTTATATAATTTATTTCTTATCTAGGATTGTTTCTAAATATCAAAATATGACACAAAACACTTGAAATTGTCTTTCTTTAGCATATATGATCTAAAAATGTTATATGTCATTTGCACGCTTGGATGATCGAACGTTATATTATTTTGAAATGAAATATAGCTCATTTATATAAAGTAATTTTATTGTATGTATATAGGCTTTAAATTACACATGTTTAACTACATAAACAGTTATTTAGACCGATAATAACATACGCTTGCTCGGGGTGGAGTAGCACTATTAATTAATGTTTTTATTGCTTCGATTTATTTTATTGTTTTTTTGTATTATTATGTTTTAATTTATTTTACATATTCCTAATATAATATTCGGCTTTTGTATATATTACTTTTAATTCAGATATTTATTTAAAATTCGAAATAAAAATGATACATAAAATAAGTATTAATTTTAAATTATATGCTTATTTTTACCAAACCCATAATATTTTTTAAAATATTCTCTATATGTCATTTCATTAGATTGCGATATTATTTACAGTATAAAACCAGTATTTATAATTAAAAACATTTTTCAAAACCGATAGAACATCGTTGATTCTAAATTTTATATGATAACAAATATAATAGCATTTACGTAAATTTACATTTAAAAAAAAATAAATGACCTGAAAAGTCTAATCATCGAAAATCGAATCCGTGCCAAAGTGTAGCTCTAAATTCTTCCCCTCATTTGCTATCACGAATATCCTTACGTGCTACGGTAATTCTCAAAGAGACAGCCTTAATGAGATTCCGGAATTTTATGAGTCTTTCAGACTCCAATAACAAAAAAAATCGAAGAAGACCTCCGACCTTATTCATACCTGAAACAGAGTTATTCTATTATTTGGCGAGAGACTGCCAGTGGGCGAATATATTATACTTGTTTCGTAAAAAAATACAACATGAATAGTTGTGAATATAAAGTACACAAAAGATATAGAAGCAACAAAGTACTTTTTAGTTTAGTTTACTTCGGTAATTGAGTGGATAGAAATCTATCGATATAATTAACGGATTCTCCGAATAAAATTTCTATAATATATAAATCTTATATCTATGTTAATAATTAAATATAATATGTATTTATGATTGTTAATTTGTATTTATGATGATGATCGTTCAGACCTAAACCATAAAAGCTCTACGACATTCAAGACATTTGTATTATAATAAGAATTTAATTAAAAGAATATATAATACATAGAATGTGAAAATATCATAAATTAATTACGTTCTTGCACGTTTTGGTCGTTATCGTCGTTTTTGTTAATTGTTTCTGTGTATTTAATTATCTTTATGAGCGAAAAAAATGTAAATCCATATTAGACTTGATGTAAATATATATATAAAATTAAAAAGGTAAAATGTCAGTATATTTTTTCAATTACATTATTTATATACATATATATATTTTAATTATTAATAAAGCGGTAATTTTACATTACATATGATTACTATATTATAATATCAATACAGATAATAAATTTTAATATTTAATGATTCAGTGTTTTTCGTGTTATATTTATAAATAATTGGGCACCATAAAGGATAAAAATCTGTTTTAGGCTGTGAAAAGGATACGCTCGTTAGTTTAATGGAGCAAAAAATCGAGTGTATGCTTTTTTGAAATACGATCTATTTATCGTTCAGACGTTTTAATTATTGCTAATAGTATATGTTATTTTTTAATTATAATAAAATATTTATATTATATACACATATGTATATTCTGAGTTGATGCAAAAGTTTTCATGTTTTTTTAATAAATTAAATTTTTTCCTATATTTGTTATTATAATGTACAACTTTTCACAACCTTATTTATGCTGTCTGTAAACTTTTGGACTTGGTAATATAAAAGCTAAATCAAGTAATGCTTAGACTTTTATTATTGATATTTTTGTTATCTAAATTGTCGTGAAAGTCGCAACCCCTTTTCTCTTTGTTAATTCAGTTCTAGCCTTTTAAAGAGCGGTGTTTATTTTGTTAATTGCTTACAATATTGTTTGGTAGTTGAATTAGTTAATATAAAACGATACTCTATATATCCTTAAAAGCATTGTGTTATTTGTTGGTGGCTTTGGAAGTGCTTAATTGAGTAAGTTTGTTGTTTCATTTTTAATCGCTAGCAGGTAATGCAAAATCTGTGTATTTTTTAATTGAAATAAAATAAGCAAACTTTAAGGAGTAGTTAATAAATGTGTAATAAACATAGGAAAAAATACAAAACGCTTATCCAAATTTGAAAAACAAATTTCAGAATATCTTCTGTTCATAACAGCCAGATGATAGACACGAGAAAAATATATAAGCCTCAATGTATAATGTACTGTAATAAATATATGTGGTGTTGATCGCGCTAATCAATATATACATAGTTACCTAATATTTCCAAAAACAAATAAACAAAAACGGTTGTTTGTTTATTTATTTTTATTGGTTTAGAGTCTCTAACCCCATAATCGAGACGTTGATATTTCGAAAAATTATGTCAAGAAATAGATACCTTTTTTGCATTTTGTTAAAAATGCAACAATTTCAAATAGTACAGTAGCGAAAGTGAAACTAGTTATTGATTACTTTTTATACATAGTTACACAATATTTCAAAAAACAATGAAATAAACAAAAACCGTTGTTTGTTTATTTATTTCCACGTTCATTTTATTCGTTTAGTGTCTATCAAAATTTGAATCGTAACGGCAAAATTAAATTCAAAGATTTTCTTTTGAGTGAGGCTAAAGGATGGATGCAGAATTCAGTGGAATATATCGATTTTGAAGACATTTCTCCAGTTCCTAACACATCTTGCCTTGTCCGTGCTGTCGGTTCACCAGCAAGGCTTTTGGATAAGCTAAAAAACCAAAAGTGTAGAGAAATATTTGAGAAGAAAGTGTTGTGATTATTCTGCACATGGAATAAAGAAAGATACACCATACATGTGCAGAAGTTGTGAAATTCGTCTTCATATTGACGAATGTTTGTGTAAATAAAAGTGTATATAATAAAAATAAATATAAATAGTGATATAGTGTGGTGTAAAAAAGTGTTAATAATAAAAATAAATATAAATAGTGAAATGGTGATAAAGTGTTGTGATGAAAATAAATGTGTCTGTGACAGTTGGAGCAGAAAAAGGACGTCGAAAAATTTGGTGAGCGCAAATTATATTATATTATTAACGGATATTTCTTAAAAATCATTTATACAAATAATTATAGAAGCATTTAAACATGCATATTATAAAACATATAATATCTGGTTTGTAACCATTGCAATCATTTTCAATTTACACAAAATATTAGGATTGAAAAATACATATCTATTTATTCGTTCATGATTTTATTCCTCAGATATTCTTTTAAGTGTAATATTATTATTATTTTAAATTATTTTACTTAATGACGGCAATAAAATAATACAGCGATAATTTATCTAAATTGTCGCTTTTCCCCCATGGTTTATTAATTTGTGAATCATTGCAATTTTTTAAATGGTGAGGAAATTTCAAAATAACAAGCACTCGGTGAAAATGTTTGTAAATTAATGGATGATATTTTTTGGGAGTTCTTTGATTACTGTGTTATGTAATTTATGTACATATAACGATTTTACTTTTTAATTTTTAAGTAACATAGAATTTTAAGTTGAAAAACATTATTAATTGATGTATTATCATCCGGGATGTTTCGATTTATTTTGATTGGATTGGTTTTATATTTACCTAGCCAGACAGTTTGCCCCTGAAATTTATTTCTGTTCAAGCAGTGTAACATAAAATATTATTTTTTATATTAAATAATTAATTATGGTTCATAAATTTCATAAAAAAATTCATGTGCCCCAAAAACGTCTCATTGCATTGCTTCGCAATGAGATAAAACGACTCTTTTTACGAAAATTTGTAGTAAAATATAATTTGATAGTGCGTAGAAATAGTAAACTACCATCTCTGATTATCATATAGAAACAAACTTGATGGTATCTCAGTATTTTTTCAATAAAAGAAAACGCATGACGCAGGACACACGCTTGAGTTCACGGTGACTAAGCAATGTTCTTTCAAGACTCGTATACGAGTCCTCGGGCGTTAAGCTGTTAAAATTAAAATTGCGCAACAAGTGTTTTAAATAATAAATAAATAAATAAATAATGGTCATGTTAAGTACTTCAAATTTATTTGAATATGTAATGTATTTAAAATAAATAGCTATAATAATTTTGCGATTTTTTATGGCCCGTGTATACGACGTTTCGCCAAAAAATATATTAAGCACCATTAGGTGATGTTTGTCATGAGTATTATTTATAGTTGTAATTTCAATCCTTGGCCGTGAAGTTGTAAATATAATTTTTGTAAGAACTAAATCATGATTTTTAGATTTGATTTAAACTATTTTTTATTTTACTTATATTTATAGCTGGGTTAATACCCATAGATTTTTTAAGTTAAACAATAACTGTAAATTATAAAGTAATCCTTTACATATGATTATGTGTATTTATTTAATCGAATAGTTAAATATTTTTCAACAATTTCAGTAGATTTTTATATGCATTAGGGATAATTATTATTTGTTCATAAATTGTTCTCTACTGTTGGGATAATGCTTTCAGAAAATTCATTGAGTTAACAAAGGCTGTGAATGCCCAAATCTTTACATGCGTTTAAAAAAACTTATACAATCAAATAGTTTAATGACTGTATTTAAGGTCAACACAATTTTTATATGAACCTAATCTTCAACAATTTCTATAGAGTTTTATATTTTTTATTTATATCTACTTACAGTTGGGTTAGGTTTTTAAAATGTTTATAAATTTATTTTTTATAAAATCGAGTAGTTAAATAATTGTATTTGAAGTTAACACTATTTTTTTATATAAATAATCTTCAAACAGTCTAATAGATTTTTATAACCAATAAAAGCTGCTTATTTATTAAAAATAGGTTTTTATAGTTGCGTTACTGTTAGTAAAAAAAACTGAATAATTAAATTTTTGTACTCAAAGTAAACACAAGTTTTAGATTATCTCTTAAAAAATGTTTTTTTAAAGTTGGATATGAAAAAGTAGATTAAGTAAAATACAAATAAAAACGTCACTATATGCATATTTTAAAGAGTTAAAGAGTTCTGTCACTTTGACTTATTTTATAAATACTCTAATTATTTTTTCCAGCAGAGGGTTTTTTAAAATTTAAAGTACGTATATTGATTAAAACTTAGAAATAGTTATTGTTTATACAATATAATAGTAATAAATAAAATGATAAATTATAATTTATTTAAATTAAATTAAAGTAAGCCACCCTGTTTTTTTTATGGCATCGATAATATTAAAAAACGATTAAAATATGCTCAAACTTTGGGAGCAATTAAGTACTTTACAGATTTATTAAACTTTCCTTTATGTATAGAATGGACAAAGTTTATTAATTTACACACAACGAAAAACATCAAACTAGCGACTATAAAATATATATTTTATTAATCACCCGTTTACGAGTTTTCTCAACTTTTACCTAGTTCAATTGGCATTTTGACCATGCTTAAGGTACAACTTTCAGAAAGGGTAGATAAATATGAGTTACTGACTTTCGGCTCTTTGTTTGACGCATCACGTACCCATCGCTAATACAATATGCTATAGGATGCGTAACAAAAGACAATGTGAGACAGGAAATTTCGGTGTTGTGCCGAAAATAGCACAGAGCGGTCTAAATATAGGGCGTCCTGTATTTAAATGATCCAAGGTGTAAAATATGCATACTTCAAGTTTAAAGCTATATATTTTAGTATTCAAAAGTGAAGGAAAAGTAACGGAGCTTTAAATATCACCGTCAGGTACAATTAATCCGTTTCGATGTTGAAAAGCTTCAACTGTAATATTTCCAGAGCTTGTGAGAAATTGCTTTTTATGACAATGAAAAGCTCCGCACGAATTCTCGCATAATACCTTTGAAGTATATATGCAGTTTATAATTTGTCTTGCCCCATTATGTTGGATGCTAATTACTTCTTTGTAAAATGTATTATAATTTTAATATTTTTTTACTTAATAAAAACATTATTTTTTTCTATATTTTCAAAGCTTAATAGTAAGGATGATAATTGGAACAAAAATATAATCAAGTACTGACTTTCGTCAAAAATATAAATAAACATGCTTTAGGGGTTTTTAATGTGACAATTCTTTAATTTTATTATGTCGTCTCTTTTATAAAATATGTAAATAGTATTAGAGAGTAGCAAAATTTATTGAAACTGTGATTGAAATTTACTGATTTTGTATAGAAAAAAAAATTTATTCGAGCTATTTTTATTAAACCTTGAAACCAATAATAATACAGTTATATAATTATACTTTGCCATCTTTAGAGCTTTATCTACCGATTCTATACAAATTTGACATTTAGGATATTTATAAATATGAGTGTATATATATATGTATTTATAGAATACTATGCTATATAAAATTCGTAATCGATTATATCTACAACAGGAAGGAATTCCACCGTGCACACTATTGTATGAATAAATATAAAACCTTTCTATAAATATCTCTACGCTTTATACGCATACTACGACATACCATTTTAAAAGCATTTTAGCAATCGATCACAGTTATGGTTTGAGCTTTAGCGGTAGTATTTGTATACATCACTCAAAAATAAGAAGTTCGACGTGCTTATAACGAAAAGCTTATATTCTGCACTGTCTAACGACGAGCTTTGACTAAATTACTAAATGGATCGATTTTTTTTAAGTTTAGAAGGCTTAGCGGGTTAATGTCTTTCACTTCCTTTGATATTAGAGAGGAGGTATGTTTTACATGGACGATTCGTGGGAAAATTTTTGTTTGAACACAACATGTAGTCGGGTAGAATGGGATTCTTAGGTGAAAATGCTCTTAGATACACGTATGCCAGGACGATGAAAGAAGGTTCTTTGATATATTTTTTTATCTATTACGGTGAAAAGTTTTACGTATGACACACTAAAAAATATAAAAAATGTTTCTATACATATATAAAAATAAGATACAGTTAAGTGTTTTACATGTTTCAATGCATATAAACAAAACTTATTCATTTACTTTTATTAATCTGAAAATATTAATAAGGCTTAGCGTCCTAATAGCATGTTACTAAATAATATGGAATTTTTATAATTTGTACATATAATAAAAATAGGAAAAATAATAAGTCATAAATATCACACAAAAGTGATTTTTTAACATTTTTATACAATCAGCTCTAATGTTGTATTATATATAAATAGTCTTTAAAATTGTTAATTCTGTAAAACAACTAGATAGTTTGAAAATATATTCTATATTACCTTAGTGTTTTCTATAGCATTATTAGTATATTTATTTATAATTAGATTTGGTATTTTTTATTTGGTAATCCATTTAAAACATCCACATAATCTTATGATTTGTATTAAAACTCGCGAATATATTTAATAATTTTATACAAAATGATTGAATGACAATTAGTAAGATTATCTTTGATGTAGAAATAGATAGATATTAAATATCAATTTTTGCCTCTATATTATGTAGTTTATTTAATAAATATATAGATATTTTGTGTGTCTTTTTAGGATTTTGGTATATTTTATTTCACGTTTTATCTTTTTGATATATTTATTTATATTAAAAAATTATAATTATTTTTTTCCAAACTTTTTCCTTTATATTTTTTAAATTTGACTCTGAATTAGTTTTATAAATATTTTTTGCTGTAAGCTATTTGCTTAATGATTTTTAGTACGAATAAAATCTGTTATTTTTTACTTAATGGTTCTTAATAATTAATATAAATAATAGATCAAAAATTGAGCAACAGTTGGGGAAAATATTAGAAATTATCTGCTTATATATTCCTTCATTTTTGATTTAAGAATATAAAATTCAATGCTATATTAATATTTATTTAATGATCCTCATTATTTTATAGAAATAATACATATTTCAGAAATTGAGTACCTTTGGTTATAAGATCAAAAAACATCTGATTATATATTGTTGTATTTATATTTGACTTTAGAATACAAAATTAAATTAGGTGGTTCATGTTTTATCCTTTATTATTATTATTTTAACAGTCCTTATTCTTAAAAACATTTTAAAAATTAACCACTAGTTTGTAAAATTATTTCAAATCATTAACTTTTGTATTCATTTTTGATTTAAGATAATAAAAGTAAATAATCTAACTTAAATATTATTTATTTATTAGTACTTAAACATTAATACATATAGCAGATGTTTGGGAAATTCAACATAAGTTGGTTAACCCTTTAATTAAACACATTTGTTAATTTGTTAGTGTACATTTGGGAGTATGAGTTGATTTAACGTATTTTTTCCATAACTATAACTGTTGTTATTTATTTATAATTAATTAATATTGCATTTATAGAAAATTATAGAAAAAATCAATGATTTTCAACGTCTTATTGCTTTGATTTATTTTACTATTTTTTTGTGTCTTTAGTATGTTTTAATAATTTGTTTTAATGCGTTTCTATTTTATTAAATTTCGTTAATTTATTTTACATATTTTTAATGTAATATTCGGATTTTGCGGATTTTTTTATATCAATTCAGAGGCTTTCAATATTTTTTTATAAAATAATATAAAATATTTTTTACTATATATAATATAATGCTTCTTGTTGCTTATTTTTTCAGTTGTATGTGTAAATATAGAACAGGCACGGGCGGTGAGATGCTTTCATCACTTAACACGCGAGCGAGTGAGAGAAAATGAAATGCAGACCGCACGCCCTTATCTCTCACTCGCTCTCGTCACTTAACAAGCGAGCGAGCGAGATGGAAAGTATCTCATCGCCAACGCCTGATATAGAACTATCTGAGGTATCGCAAAACAGTGAAAGATCGATCGCCGTACATGTACGGCGGTACCGCTCAAAGGGGTAATATACCAGAAGGCCTGTATAATATATTGTTGTACTAGTTTTGGATTTAAGATTAAAAATGTAAATGATAAATTTTGTGTTTTATAATTTTATTATATTTATTATTAAAAAATATTAACACCAGTTTGTGATATTATCTAAAACCATCTGATTGAATATTCGAATAATTTTTTACTGTTGCATATAAATATATTGCTATAATAATGAATCAGGATTATAGAAGTTAAAGGTATAGAATATGTTTTTTTAATTAAAAAAATCGTTTGAGCTTTTTACTGTTGTATGTACATATTAATGACAAAGTTACTCATTGAAATTCAAATACAAAAAGAGAAAGTTGTGTTGTGTAATTGACTTTTAAATACGCTAAAAATAATAGTTAGATTGTTTAGTCGAAATCATCTTCTGTGACCTTTAAACAAACACAATTCCTATTTTAATGTAAAAATAATTGTTATTGAAGCAAAAAACTGTTTCAAAAAATCAATTTGTTTATCTTCTCTATTTCTTGAAAATCATTATAAATAAAAACTCTGTCTATTAAAATAGTGTGTGGTAAGAATCTTATGAGTTATTAAATGATTTTTTCTTAAAAGTCAATTTATAAAAATATCTTACATATTTATAATATTTTGAGCTAAGCTATTGCTCTATTTCGTGGATAATAAAATATGTTTATATTATAGTATCATGCTGCATATTTTATATGACGTGTCTAAGCGAACGAGCAATTATGACGATGATATAACTATATGGAATTAATACTAGTTTCCAACATGACTGTGCATGTCACAAGTTGCGCCAAAATACTTCGGTCAGAAAGCGATTAAGTTGTCAATTTTCATACCTGTCATTATTTACTACTTAAGACCCGAGATTAGTTCTCTTTTAAACGATACTTTAATTACTATATGTAACGAGTTTCAAGAGTGAGACAAGATTGTTTTTTTTTCAAGTTCTAGTTTAACTGAAAAATACGGGATTGTTGATGAAAATATATTATATAGTATAGTTTAGTCTCAACAATTAATAATATGAATATAGTATTTGTATTATATTTTTAATAGGATTTCTAATACCTAAAATTAACGTATCGCTAATACCAATTTAATGTCTAGAAATAGACTTGAAATATTATTATTTTTTTGGCCCATTATGTATTGTAAAAATTTTTAAATGTCCCACTTTCACGTTTTAGTATGTATAGTATTTTATTATTTTTCACGACTGTTGCATATTTAATATTTTTGCATATAAACTATCATGACATATTATTTCAGTATCGTTAATCTTTACTTACTGCAAAAGTAAAGCGTTTTATATATTTTTAGTTACTAATTTGGAAACGAACTTATTTATTGTCATACATTTTTTATAGCGCTAAAACAGCTTATATATGTATGTATTAATGTAAAATGAAATCAAGCACGTAAAGAAAAACATGCAGTCGGTAATGAAAAGTAAACTAGGATAGGAAACCAACGCATTGAAAATTCTCTGTAAAAGGATAGAATTTCCCAGTAATTAAATAAGGATTGTGTTCTTTAACTACTAGTAAATACATCCAAGAAACAACAATTATATTAACAAAAAGTTTTATATTATTCAATTAAATTTATTGTTTTTTTTTTTGGTATTTAATAATGTCTTAGACTACAAGAAATTGTATCAAAAAATTCAAGCGTTCATTCAAGCTTGACCACACGAACTCCCACATGATATATCAACCGTACACAATATTGAACCATTCGGTCCAAAGTCGTTAACCGATAATCATTAATCGCTATCTCTAATCCTGGTTTGAAACTAATCATCCGTTTTGAGGTTACCTGCCAATTACGTAGTTTGTACGAGTCTATGTATTATATGGTTTATCTATTGAACCGTTCTTCGGGTCGACTTTAATGTCGGTTCGCAGTTAATTACAGGCAACGTAGATAAATCCACGACGGATTTTAGCACGCGTGGGATATACTTTATAATTGCTAATCTATTATTAGGTACTATAAAATTAAATAAAGGGCGAGGCTCAATAGAAAACATATTTAAATTGCTACTATAAAATCAAAACTTTTATTGAATATTACATATATACTTTACAACCTTATATTTGATTATTGTGTCCTTTACAATAAGCCTGTCTTTTTCTCTGTCCTTTGAACAACCCTCGTGGAACGGAACAATGTGCCTTTTCCGTTTTCTATGTATGCACAGACAGGGCCGCATCCAGGCGTATCATAAATCATACTAACCCTCGAGCTCGGCAAGTAATTAATCAACCAAGGCCAGTTTTAAAGGCGATATCGAACAATACATTTTTTTTATCTGTTATTAGATCAGAAAAAAGTACTTGCAGATTAAAATTTGATTAATTAATTTTATATTTTACAGCAACCACATATAATTGTCGCGTAGTAATTAGCTTGCACAAGTCATAAACCAAAACTAACCTAATATATTACTATACCAAAGAATATTTTTATTTAAATGTAAATTATGTATCTCATCAGAGAAAACTAAAATAAAATAGAAACGAATGCTATATATTTGATGAAATAGTAATAATTTCATAAATAATCTTATTGCACGTCATTTTTTGATTTTTTTGTAGCCTTTCAAAGATATATACCGAACGAAGTTTTGTTCCAATTGTGATGTAATTACAAGCTTATAATAAGTACTCAAGATAGTCATGTAATACGTATTTATATATATAATACATACCCGTATTGTATGGAAAAATATTTTCTGAAATTCTAATTTTATAACAATAACATATTTCGATAAGACGTGGATTGAGAGTAACAGTATTATTATTGTTTTCAGAAGTAGTTAATATGGCTTACGTGCCAGATTAAAATTATTATTTAAGACGCTTCATTCTATGTATACGTTAACATAGGATATTTGATGCTAAGATATTGTAAGACGTAATAAGCTGATTTACATTAAAAAAAGGGGTCGAGACAATAAAATCAATACGTTGAATCACTGTACGACTTTTTTGTGCTGAGTAATTAAGAACAATTTTTGTCTTTGTAAGATTATAAGCGCAATATATAAAATACAGGTTGTTAAAATCATTTATTAAAGGTGGAAGTTGTGACAGTAAATAATTTACACCTTTTTAAAAATGTATTCTAGCACCGGACTGATTTAAAAATTTATTAGCTGGTAAAAAATGTACCAGATTGATTAATTTTATAAAGGATCGTGAATAAAAATGTGAATACATATTATTATGCCTGTACTACACTCTCTGAAAGTTGGCCAAGGTTAGCCAAGGACGGAGAATATAGTGGGTTACTTCGGTCGAGCTCGGTTCTGCCCGCTCTAAAATCTCTCGGAAGTTGTCCGAGGTTACCGAGAACGGAAGGTAAAGTAGGGTTAATTCAGTCGACTTGGCCAGCTTCGAACGCTTCCGAACATTGTCGGCAAAAGGACCGAAGTCGGAGCTGCTCTTTCGAGCGCGAGCGGTGAGATACTTCCCCTTTCGCTCTCTCGCTTGTTAAGTGATAAAAGTGAGAGAGATAATGATATGGTGTTTCGCAAACTGAAATAGAACGAGTAACTCGGTTCAATTTCTATGGTCAACATGCATGTCGGGCGCTGCATCGTAGTCACATGATCAAGTTATAATACCACATGCTTATCGGAGACTTCAACAGACTCTTACTGACGTCTTTGAATATTTTAGTGCACCAAAAGGGAATTATTATATTTTTGATAGTATATTCTTCTAATAGATATCGTTCTTTTATTTTTTTCATATAAAATTAAATAATTAAAAAATAATTAGCGGTACTTGATTTTGTTAAAAAAAATCGTTTCGAATATCCTTATGTATTTTCCTAGATCGGTTTATATAAATGTCACACCATAACGAATTCTTATTTAGAATCGATGGCGACAAATATTAGGATAGTCACAGATGTGGTGTTCGTATTCTGAAGTATCATTTTTATGCCTTATGGCATTTTGCAAAAGCCGACAAAATTTTTGTGTAAATTGAATATTTACGACCGAAAAGTTTTCACTGATATTGTATTGGTGAATGCCCACACAATTTAAAAATTGCGATTATTTGGTTAATTTTTCGATCGCGCGCAAATTTGCCAGCTGTATGTGACAGAAGCCGCCGTCCGGACATCATTCACGGCCGCTATCCGGACGGCATATGAAATTTGTGGCAGTGTGGTCGCTTACTCAAAGTCGTAGGTCTCGGCCGACTTCAGTTGTAACTTTGGTTCGGACAACTTTCAGAGAGTGTAGTGCAGGCATTAGGTAACTCAAAATTGAGAATTTAGTTTTATTTTGAATGAAATATTTTACATATTATTTTATAATAGTTACATTAATTAAGATTTTACTGTAATATCTTAGACTCACCTCGCATTTTAACAACACGGAGTGTGATTATAAAGTTTTGAGCATTTATACGTAGATTTTTCAACAAATTAACACCGTTAAATTTCTTATACAATAGTTTATTTAATAATGTTTGTATATATGTACATATTGAAATAGCTAAAAATGTATATTAGTAATCATTAAATATGTTACAAATTTTTAATGTAATTTTATAGTAAAAAACTTTTTTTTTTAATTATGTTTTAATAGACACGTAAAAATGACATATTATATATATTTTAAGAAGCTCTAGATTTATTATTAAAAATATAAATTAATAAATATCTAGTAAATTTATTTTTAACATTTTTTTTGTGTTAACTACAGTATCTTAAAAATGGACAAAAAACGATCTGTCATTTTTTTAAATAGTAATTTTGATGCTGTTATGGTTTTTAAAAATAAAATAAAAATATATCATCTTCGTTCCGTTCAATATAACGAATATTCGGTATAATGAATTTTTTTCTTTGGTCCCGTGAGCTTCGCTATTGTAATTTCTTAATTATATATATTGCATTAAGTGTATATTAAGTTTAAAAAAAATATTATCTTAAAAACTGTTTTTAATGTCATTGAAAGCAATACTTAAAATGTCAGAAATATATAAAATAAAGTACGTGAGTAAACTAATGAAACTTTTGCTTGTGAAAAAGAATAGAAAAAGAAAAAGACCAAATAGATCAAGATTACTTTACTCTTACTTAATTTTATGGAAGTGTAGTTAACTACACAGTTTTTGTTTTTCCTGTAAAGCTGTCAATTAACAGTTATGGTTAAGTTAATCAATTATATTCATTTTATTTTTAATTCCTCATTTTATAAAAAAGCAATCGCTTCAAAAATACCATGTGCATGTATTAAAATAAAATTTGAGGTAAAATATTAGTTTTTTCGTAATTCATCGAATATTCCCATAAAGCGTAAAGTACAGCGGCGTCCAACCGTTGGCCGGCGTCCTTGACCCACTTTTTCCCTATCTACCTTCGATCTGTCACACGTCCATGTCGTCATTCACGCGAATGTCGCCAGATATGTCGACTTGACATTTTCGCCATTATCTCGCGCCATGTCATCGCTTCGGTCATGTCACATTTGTTCGAGAGAACCGATCATCACCGGCGGCGATAAGACAGACATAGAATTTGCATGCGAAATGCGACATTAAGTCGGTCGATGGTCGTTAATTTGCCATGGTAATCGCATGTATTTGTCAGGCGCACATTTATACATCATTTTTATCGGTATCGGTGACGGAAAATTGCGGAGTAACGTGACGAAACTGTGCGTGATTTTTGCGGGAAATCGGTGCTGTAACAAATTATTACCTTATACACATGCTTCATTAAGAGCTTTGCTTATATAAATAATATTTAATTAAAAAATATATGTACAGTACTATGTACAAGCCATTGTTGATGTTTAATGTAGTAAGATATATAGTTCTCAGATATAAGTAAGAATATATGTACCTATGTTACAGTAAAATTATATAATTTAAGTAAAATCATATAGAAATGCATTCTCACCAATATATATAAAAAATATAATTTATCTGAAATTTTCTACTAAAATTATTTGCTGATTTAAATTGTATTAAACGTCTATTTGTGTGCTGCTTTTTTCAGTCCAAAAATATAAATATAATTGTACTGATTTTTAATTATTAAAGATAACTTCAAAAATATAAAATGTACTGTGCCCTTTGCGAAACGTCTATTTGCTGTTCAAAAATAAACCTAACCTAAACGAATTAACCGAATCCAATTTGCTCTAATGAAGGTTCAAACATACAGTTGATTTATTAATTTTAAGTTGGGTTTGGGTTTATGCGTTAAAAGGGACGTTTTTCAGTTGTCAAATTGAGTTCCATAGAAATTTTTGAGAAGTATATAATATCATTTGTGCCCATCAGTTAAAATATATTTTTCTAAAAATATGTATATATACATATATAATATACTGGTGAAAATGTATCCGTGTATGATTTCACTAAAATTATATTTATACTAGTAAAAATAGTACTTCACTGATCAATATTAATATATTACATTATTAATCAATTTAATTTTCGGTACATCTATATATGTCTGTTGTTACAAAATTAAATAATATTATTCACACATTCGAATTTGGTTACTACTTTTTAAACCTAGTTTTTTATTACATTATATTTATCTTTCATAATAGATACATATTTTTAATAATATATATCAGGCGCTTATGCTGCGATACTTTCCTTTTTGCTCATTCTCGTGTTAAGTAACGAGAGTGAGTGAGAGATAAGGGCGTGCGGAACGCATGTCTCTCACTCACTCTCGTCATTTAGCACGCGAGCGAGCGAAAAGGAAAATATCTCACGGTACGCGCCTGATGGATATACGCATTATTAATTCAATGTATTAACCTAATTAAAAATAATTTTAAAAACTAGATTTTTGCAATTAACGGATGACAAAGTGGTGACTTAATCTGGCTATAATCTGTAGCCAATATTTAAGTCATAAAACATTTTAATTTATTAAATTCTTAATTATATTTATAATGCTAAAATAATTATATTAAATAGTAGTATCACACGAGTATATGTAATATATAATATATGAATTCATATGCTTTTAAATATATACATTTGCAGTGTTACAGTGAATGTGTATTTTTCAGTAGTGAAGTCCAAATATTTTTTCATCATGTGATATATATTTCTATTAGCGAATATATAATTTAACTGATAGGCGCTAGTGAAATTACACGCTGCTCTTAAATATCTATGAAATTCAATTTTATAGTTGCGAAACGTCCAGTTGCTGTTCAAACCAAAACCTAACCTAGTGAAAGTTCTAAAATAACGAACATAGATCAACTTCTGATATAAAAGCGTTAGTAAAAGTAAATTCAAATCAGATCTTCTCAACGCTCATTACCGAGCGTTTCCACTGTAACGGCGCTGACACGATTTTATTGCGTTTGACGTGAATTTTTGACTTCTAGGAAGGGACAATTTTTTTTGCGCTTTCCTATTGGTCAAAATTCGGTTTAGATATGCTTTATTTGATTTTAACTTATTGTAAGACATAATTCTGTTATTATATTCGACGACGACGGCACGATTTTAGTGCTTTTGACGTGGATTTTCGGCTTCTGAGAAGGGATAATCGATTTTTGCACTCGTATATTGGTTAAAATTTGGTTTAGATATGCTTTATTCGATTCTTACTTATTTTAAGTCGTAATATTTTTAAAAAAGACCTAATATGAACGCTAGATAATTGAGTGTTTTCACTGTAACGGCGACGGCACGATTTTATTGCTTTTAACGTGGATTCTAAACCTTAAATTTGGTCAGAAAAATGCATGTAATTTAAAGAAATACTATGCATTTTAGTGGAGTACAAATATTCTGAAAGCAGCTAAAATGAATTTCCAAAGATTTTCAATTTGTATTTGGAAGATTATGGCATTGTTTGGCTTTATTAAAATTGCTGTTACGCAAAAACCAATGCTATTTCATATAGCATATCTGTTTTGAACAGAATACAAGGCCAACAAAAAAGCTTGCTATTTAATTTACTTGCTTTACTTTTAAGGTTAGGCTTGGATTTTAACAGTAAATGGTCATTTTACAAATGATTAAATTGAGATCAACTATATTTTTGCTTGTAGAAATATATTCCTTCAGTGAAAAGTTCTTGAATATCATTTCATTAAAACAGTCAGTGACATTTTATTTATACCAGTGAAAATAATATTTAATTACAAATTACACTTTAACCCTTTGCATTTAATATTACCCACCAATATGTTATTAGACTAATAATAATTAACTTTGTAGATGATTAAAATATTTGTAGGTATTTGCAAAAAGATTTATTGGTTGTTATATTATATAACATGAATTTAAAATATATATTATACGTCAAGATGTCACTAATTTTTTGTCATTCGCAAAAAAGTGTTATGCTTGCACTACACTCTCTGGAAGTTGTCCGAACCGAAGTTCAATTGAAGTCGGCCGAGATCGCCAGCTTCCGAGTAGTGGCCACACTGCCAAAAATTTCATATGCCGTCCGGACGCGGGCGTGAATGACGTACGCACGGCGGCTGCTCTCATGTGCAGCTGGCATATTTGAGCGCGATCGAAAAATGTGTCAAATAATCGCAATTTTTTAATTGTCATATTATTAAAATGGCGCTACTGATAATTACTCACCAATACAAGTTTAGTGAAAACATTTCGGTCGTAAATATTTAATTTACGCAAAATCTTTGTCGGCTTTTGCAAAATGCCATAAGGCATAATGTCAACGCCACATATGTGACTATCCTAGAATTTGTCGCCATCAATTCTAAATAAGAATTCGTTATGGTGTGACATTTATATAAACTAAAAAAATACATAAGCATATTCGAAACGATTGTTTTTAACAAAATCAAGTACCACTAATTATTTTTTAATTATTTAATTTTATATGAAAAAAAATATAATAACGATATCTGTTAGAATAATATACTATCAAAAATATAATTGATTAATTTTGGCGCCCTAAAATATTCAAAGATGTCAGTAAGAAATTTTTGAAGTCCCTGATAAGCATGTGGTATTATAACTTGATCACGTGACCACGATGCAGCGCTCGACATGCGTATTAACCTTAGGACGCTTACGCGCATACTGCAATTGAACCGAGCTACTCGTTCTATCTCAGTTTGCGAAAAACCATATCATTATCTCTCCCACTCTCGTCACTTAACACGCGAGAGAGTGAAAGGGGAAGTATCTCACCGCTCGCGCTCGAAAGATCAGCTCCGACTTCGGTTTCTTTGACTTTGGTCCGTTTTACGACAATGTTAAGTCGACTGAATTACCCCCACTTTACCTATTGTTCTCAGTAACCTTGGACAATTTCCAAACTCGACCGAAGTAACCCACCATATTCTCCGTCCTTGGCCAACCTTGGCCAAATTCCATAGAGTGTAGTGCAGGCATTAAATAGCTATTTCTAGAATTGCCACAAAATCCTTAAAGATCAAATATTTTTTCTAGTATATTATGTAATATTTTAATTTTATTTATTATAAATATATCGTTGCAACATAAGAAGCGTTAGCCCAATGCGTTAAAGTATGGGTAAATACAATCAACAACTATTGAGTTAATAGTGAGACACTAGACAAAAATCAGTATGTAAACTAGTGAAAACTATTTTATTAAACATAAACTATTATTACAGCTTACAATCCATACATTACGATATTTATTATATTAGGAAAATATGCGAAAAACCTTTTTTGTGATGATCGATTATAATTATATATTAATCACAAATATATTTTATTAATCTGTTAATGGGTTAAGGTTAGTAAAATATAAAAAAATTTGATCTGTGATTACGAATCGGAATTTTAATAATATATAATTATTATTAATTTTGATCTATCAGATACGATATAAATATAAAAATATTATGATCCATAAGATTCGAACCCATGTCTTTAAGGTATTAATCACTGGTCTACTCAAAAATATATTTTATAATAATTTTTAATATTTAATGTATTTTTAACATAATATATATACTTTATATTTATTTTATTATACATATTTATATTTATTTGAATGCCCTCAAGATTAACGGGCGTGTCTAATCATATACACACACAATTTAACATGGCGGCAAGTCATCATTAACTGGATGACCGAGGCGAAAAGTCAACACACAGCCTAATGAAAATTACATACAAGCCATATCGTAAATGCGATTGCTACGGTCTGTAGCACTCAATTTTCCTTCGGAGACGTCTCTAATCTGGGTGCGTGATCAAACACGTAATTTAGCACCACAATTCGAAGACGATGTCACAAACAAAGGGATATTTGTAGTCACGATATGCCATACGATATGACCTTCTGGCCTCAAATGGAAAAATATAGCGTATCTATTATTGAAAAACTATTTGTGGAATGATTAGCTCGAATTTGTGATTTATGCATATTATCAGCGAGTGTGATTTCCAGCGAGTTTTGGCTATGTAAAACGCTCGTAATTTAGAGCCTCTGTGAATTGTTCAGCTGTTTAGCATATTCTGAATTTCCCTATGGTACTTCTTTGAATTATGCGGCTGTAATGTGTACTAGTAGGTCTGAAATTACACAGCCTAAAAATATGGAATTCCATAGTATACAAGAGTAATTGCGGAGCGAATATGTGTATTGGTTTTCCGTTATTGGTATGTAACGCGAGGATAAATATTTTATTTATGATATTCTCTATGAGATTTTTAAACCTAATATGTATGACAAACTTCTACTTAAATTAATCACGATTAGTAAAATCAAGGAAAAACTAACCTGTAATGATATAATTATATAATAATCACATATCTGATCTCCCAGACATGATTAAAATTAAAAATCACAAAGTTTGGTTTGAGATTCGAACTCAGGTTTTTTAGCTATTAATATATTTGAGACATCTCATGCGTATAACTGCACTTATTTTTTATTATAAAATTATTTACAATGGTAATAGTATTTCTTAATGTGACTAGACTTTTATTTATACTGTACAATTTTTTAGCAATAGAGACGATAAAATTGAATTATTGATTATTATTCAAAGCAAATTAAAGAAACTATAGTTTTTTCATAAATTATCTCGTTTTAAAAATATAGTAGATTATGATTAAATGTCTGTTGATAATAGTACAACTATAATTCCATTTTTATTATTGATTATGATAAATTCATATTTAAAAAATGTTTAAAAAAGTATATCGCGATTTTTTTGTAATAATATTAAAAGTATTACAAAGCGAGAAATAATATAGAAAAAATAACATTTTAATTATTAGCGTGTAATTTTATCTTGCTGCCCTATCTTTGTGGCGCTAATGGGAAATATTGCTCATTTTTTACGTTCATCTCTCGTTTTTCTGATGAAATGAAAAAAAAACTAGACTTTGTAACGTAAAAATAATTACAGCACTAGACTATATTTCAATTTAGTCGATAAAAAAATACAATAAAAAACTTTACACAATTTTAAAAGCGTTTTAAAACACATATTCTTTTAGCAATACAATTTTTATTTTTAATAATAAAAGGCTCAAAATTTAATAACGTGTTCTATATAATACTCTATTATTATTGATTATATTATTGCAATAAAATATTAATATAAAATTTGGGAATCACCTTTAAGGAATATATCGCAAAATTCATAATAATAATAAAGCAAAAAATTTATGCTACATAGCAATTATTTATGATTTGGTAAAGCAGATTTTCTCTAAGTAAAATTAAATACAAATCATCTTGTAATTTTGTATTAAAATATAGTTACTTACTTTTTGTGCTGGAAAAACTTTGTATAGTGTTAATTAATTGAGATTTCGTTATCGACAGGAATCGAACCAATGATTTTATGTTTAAAGCAATATCTTTATTGCTAGCTTTAAAACATAAAAAAATAATTACATGATCGGTTTTTATAAACTTGCGTGTTTCTGCTTATTAAGATTAATGTTAACGATTTTTTGACTCACAGTATAGTTTTTTATTTAGTGTATTATAATAATTACTTTATGTGATATCACTTTTTAGGCAAAAATGTTATAATATGCTTTAATAATTGTATCTTAAGTAAAGGTTTATATGCACTATATATTTCAAAACACACGTGTTTTAGTTTTAGAAATGCTTAACGCTGTTTCTGTCATTTTAATTAATTAAAACTATCTGTTTTTAATCTTCAGTCACCAATCAATGCAAAAAGTGCTCGTATTTTTGTCTTGCACTCAAAGAACTGGATCACTATGTTGAAACGAGATTCATTAAATTTACAGTCGTCGATTAATAACGTCGCATCTTAAAACCGTTCTCACGTAATGCAAATGTCTCATTATATAATATTATTTGACTCTTATCTTAAATGTTTTTTAAAGTGAATTATGTTAGCTATTAAAAAAAATATTGCATATTTATTTCAATTGATTTTTAAATAAGGTGTCTGAGGAATGTTTTCATACGAGATGTCTCGGGGGAAGTAATTCATGTTCGACCATTTTTCTGTAGGATAATCAATAACATAAAGGTGGCAAGTTTTTTAAAAACGATTTGTCGTTGTCTGCTGAGGTAAGTCAGAAACGGTCGTTTTGAGGATAAGCCCGAATGCACGAGTTATCTCTTATCCCAATATAAAGTTGCATATACATTTTTTCTGATTATGGCAAATATCATGTGTTTGAATTTTTGTTTGAAGGTTTCCCATTTTACCGAAAAAATCTGACGCTTTATTACTAGTCGAAGCAGACTGTTTTATGAATAATAAATTTTAATATAACCATATGTAAGTAGGGAAGTGGTTCAATTAATGAACCTAACATTTCAATATAAATTTTTTTTTGCATTATTATAAAATGCATTTAAATTTGAATAAACATTTTAGATTACATGTTTCGTATTTTTTTTATTTCACATACATAATTAATTTACCTTTATCGTTTTTATGTTATAAATTATGCATAATTTAAATTGGTTATTGCATTTTTTTTGTATAAAAATACTAATAAAAAAACATGTGTTAATCATGTTCGAAGATCAAAGGTTTCATACGTTCTCATATTAAAAAAACTGTAAACGCAGATATTAATAGATATACTAAATTAAATATTATATAAAAAAATCTTGTGTGTTATGTGAGTACAAAATTAAATACGTACGTGTACTTTAAATTGTATAAATTCTAATAGTTTTATTTTTATTATGTAAAATTGATAAGAAGGTTAGAGTTGATTAGTAGAAACTATAATGAAATCATACAAAAAATAACTGGTAAAACCTTCGCTTAAAACTGATACTATTTTAATTGATTAAAAAATATTATTAATAATTGCAAAGCTAGATTAGAGTAGCTGATGTTTCTTTTTATTAAAGAAAGACATTCAGATCATATTTAACACTAACTTTATTTTATGCTCATATCAATATTTTCTTTTTATATTTTTTTTAGTGAAAACAATTTTTCAGTTTCCAGTGAATTCTTAACGAAATTCTAATAGGGAAAAATATTAAATAAGTCTAATTTGTCTGGTTATTAAACAAATATTACGATTATTAATAAAATATTATATCAATCTATTGTACAAAAACAAGTCTGGCCGTATGCTTTAAGACTGTTTGCTATCATCATATAATATTATATATAAAAACCATCACTGAATCATCAAATAAAAAATATTTTTTATTATGTATTTCAATAAATATATTCAATGACATTTAAGTACACAAGTCCTTACTTATTTTTATTATTTCACAAACATAAATTTATTTTAACTACAGTGCACAGTAAATAATTTATAGGTGTACACAATTTTTTTTTTTGTGAATTCCGAAATATTACGTACAATTAGTTTTTAATTATTGCTTAGTTGTAAGCTGTAGCATATGTATTAGGCTTTTATGAGTTTCGGGAAAGGTAGGCTTAATTAAAAAAAGTTAATTTGTCCTCTGGTACTATAAAACGAAGGTATTTGTGAAAACGGTTTTCCGTTTGGATTAATAAACAGAGGAGGATAATTTTATACGTTTAAAATATAGAGCTACGTATTGAGCGGATTAATTTTCAACGTTGGAAAATTTTACACGGCCGGAAAATGGACGTAATTTCATTTATTGTATCAATTCTGGCTCTGAGGTGAATGCGCAATGTCGCTGCTGACGCAATTAATTTTGTAACATTCATAAAATTGTGAAATTATCCGATATAATTAAATTTAGAAAATTGTTACTTATGTTTAAAAAACAATACATTGTATTATTTTGGTACAAAAAAATATTATAAAAATAATACACAATAAGATAATAGCCTAAAAAAATAATTTAGTAAATTCATCATTTCTTAAAATCATTTTTTATTACTAAGAGACATCTTATAATCAATTTTCGGCCTTCCCATATTATTTATAATAGTTCTTTGAAGTTTTTCTACTAATATTTAACTCTAAAATAATATTGATTTGTTAAAAATATGTGACTTTTCACATTTTATACTTCTTATTTTATTTGTATGCAATCAAAAGTTTGATGTTTACTGATCTTACCATTTTTAATACAAACCTACATTATTTTATTTTGATGTTATTTATATGTAAGTTATTGTCTCAATCATCTAGAAAAGTCGCGATATTTAATGTTTTATTTTTTTGTTAAGAGTTATTCTCAAAGAGATTTTTATGAAAAAATACTATAAACAACATAAAAGAAGTCTATTATTGCTTACTAATATTTTAAAATCAGTCAACCCCAAACCATTAATTATCCAACAATAACATAATATGTACTTGCCCCACTTTCAAAATCAACGGCTCATATTATATGTAATTATAATCACATAATTTGATCTGGAATCTTAAAAACTTTATTGAAATTGGTTGGATAGTATTTGCGGTACCACAGACACGTGAAACGTGCTCAATATGATACCTGAAAAGTTTTCAGCTAAATTAAATTTTGTATACTACTTTTAAAAGAGATAAGAGAATACGCATTTAGGCATTCATCTAGTTGCTATAAAAAACTTTTCTAATTTAATTTTGATTCCTTAAATGGATTGTAGTTCCTTTTATTGATATTAAAATATAAATAAATTTTTAAACAACGGTGTAACCTTTTAAAGTTAATTTTAATATGATATTAAAACTCGTGATGATGTAGTCATATGCTATATTCTAAATACATAAGCATGTGTAGTATAATAAATTATGTACATATCTAAACATTCCCTGACAGGTTACCATTACCTACTAATAAGCTACTAATTAATATGTAAATATCGAGTAACGCGTTATATTAAATTAATATACTCATACATCAGTATTAAACCAATTTGTCTAAGGAGTCACGTTCGGTGTTAATTATAGTCATAATGTACATAAGCCATATTTTTTTCTATACAAAACACCATTAAATTTGCCCTCTGAGAAGAGCATGTTATTTTTTTATTAATACTATATTGTCATTCAAACTTTTTGCGTTCGACTGTATTGACTTTATAATACATGTGTGCACGTGGGGTCAAAAAGACCACGGCAGTGATTGTCAATCGAGGTCAGGGTCTAGAGCGGTGTCGGGGTCAGACAGATCCGCCTTCGAATACTCGAATGTTATCTTCTTCTTATGTGGTGAGAATAACAAAAAATCCGGACCATCAAACTCGGTCAAAGATTATTTATTGTAACACATTAAAATGTATCATCTAGTAATTATGGAATATTTATTTATCGATCCTAAGTTTTCATTCCAAATCAGTATCGACGTTCGAAGGCAACTTTTCTCATTAGTGCTGCCAATAGCGTTTATTTGCATCCGGCAAGGGTTGAATTAAAACTTTTTCAATATGATACCGACGGAGAAAAAATGTCGCTGCTGAGCCGCGAAAATCAATATCGGAATTGAAACTGTAGAGTAAGTTTGATCTGGGATGATAGCTGTGTATATAAATATAAACTGTAAATTACCAATTTGTATATAATATCAGTAAAATTAGTAAACATACATTTAATTTGTGTTTAAATAACTTAATAATGTCAAAAATATAATTGATTGTGAAGAGCAAGAAACCCACTTATCTTCTGCAATTAAAAAAATGATTTATATATTATATATTTAGACATTCCATACGTAACAAGATAATAATTGTCATAAAATTATAGGAGCTAAAATGTCGAAGCATTTTTACGATGAAGCATTGCATCATATATTAATTAACATAAAATTTTATAAAAATATTAGGTTAATTTATATTCTCGACGATTTTAATTAATTATCATTATATTAATTCGCTAGAAAAATCTAATCTGTGATATTTGTATTTATTCACTAATAATAAAATTAAAGTAAATCTATATATATTCATACCACTATTAAGTATTTCAAAGTTGAGAATATTTGTCCTATATAAAGCCCCCTGTCTAAAAATATTCTCAACTTTTTATAGCAACATCAATCAGGTCTAATGAAATGTTCCGGATGCGTATCGCGTCCTCACTTTTGGCGACCCCTGTTTTTTTGTGTTACATATACCACAGTATACATTTTACAATAGTCGTGACACATACATAAAGAACGCACGTTAATGTTGAATGATGGATGTTATTGACGATGACAGTGATTGTTATTGAGAACTGAGCCATGTTTGTGAGATGGCCCTAGAGGGCCTGAATTTGACATCCACTCACCTAGACCCAATATGGCGGAACACATCCGTGTGGGTGGCTGTACTTGGGAAAACTTCACGCCCACATCACTGTCACTGTGCGTGCATACAAACGGTGAAATGTTTCAGAGTGATTCTGAGTGATAAAAGGTATTTCGGAAATTAAGTTTTTTTTTTATATTTTTGAGAAAGAAAATTTTTTTGATATCGTAAATTTTGTTTAACCAAAATATTCAAGATTCATAAGTTTTTTATTTTATCTGGTCAAATATGATAATGATTATGTAAATAATAAATAAATTTAAAGACAAGCTTTGGATTTCAGTAAAAAAGTGACATTTTCTGTATAATAATCACAAAATATTTTTTCACAGAACTGTTGTGGCATTATGGTTCTGCTATCGTTGATTTTTTATTTTTTACGACTATTTGTGACGCATTGTTTTGAAAGGATTACATTTCAACACATGTTTTGCTACAATTGTAATATGTAATTCCTGTTAAATTAGTAATTAATTTATATTAAATATTATTTTTTGCCATGTATCAATCATTGATAGTACAGTTTATATAGTATTGCCTAAATACAAAAATAGTGCAAATTTATGTTTTAAAATAATAAAATCAATATTTTTGCAACAAAAATATAATAACTTTTTTATATGCATTCAAGATGTTTTTCTTTGATATGGTCTTATCAATTTAAAATTTTATCGCGTGTAATTTTAATATTTTTTAGTAAGCATTTTGTATTTTTTTTATTTAATTTATTTCGTTAGACTCTGTATATATTAGCTTTATATTTCTCATTATATTTTTATTAAGGGTTTTTAAATGAATAATTAAATATTGTGTTTAAAAAAATTGTTTCAAAATGCTCTTTTTTATAGTCGTTTTTCATAGACTAGTGACTTTTTATTTAGCTAAAATTTGAAAAGACTTGATCAATTAGTTTATATGCAAAATTAAAAATTGTATTATTTATAATAAAAAACTTTTAAAAAATACATACCATAAAAAAAGTTTAAGATTTTAGTAGTTCTGATTTTTGTAATTTTTCAACTTGAAAATATTAAAAATTAATATTGACAATAACCAAAAAAACGTGGATTAAATCATATTATATCTTTGTGGCAAACATTTTGTTAAAGAGTATAATTTTTGTCTTTATTATTTTAAAACAGTTTTAATCCTCTTATTGTCTTGTAAGCAAATTAAAACTAACAGATTATCTGACTAGAGATTGATAATTTATTATTTACTACTCGAAGCTTTACAAAAAACACGATCTTATTTAAAAAAATGATACTGTGGCGATCACATTTGTGACCATACTGTGACCAAAGTGATCATCCATCAACAATGAAATAAGACAATAGCGTAAAGGATGGACCACACACAGCCCTCGTTACGATCAGAAAAAATCGCATAAATTACACGCGTTTTGTTTTTACAAAACTCCGTTGCGAAGTTGCAAAACGGTCAAAAATATAATAAATCACCGGATCTACAAGATTCCTGTTGCAATGCAATACGACCTTGGACAATGCCCATCAAGCGAATGTCGCTTTAAACCTATTTTTTATTATTAAAGGCGTATAAGAAGTGACTACAGGGATTGGCTGAATGAATGCTGCATTCCGTTAGTGGCGCTGAATCTCTGATATCCACGCTCTCATTTTGTTATGATCATTTCACAAGTTTATGTTTGCTGGAGTCCTCCCGTATTCTATCTTCTTACTTAAAAGAGTGCTATATGTTACTGCATTAGTTATCTCATTATGTACTTTAATATTTAGTGTTTGAAAAACAAATTAAAAGTAACTGCTGATTTAATTCATTACTTACTACTCTTACTTCTTAAATATACGGATTAAATCATATTGTTTTATCTTTGTCAATCAAACTAAAACTAACAGCTGATTTAACTGGAAACTAACTCATTAATTACTTAATACTTTATGATTAACCAAAAAACGAGACACTATTACAACAATATATACAGATAAAATCATAATATATTTTTAAGGCAAAACTCTTACTGTCTAGTATAATTATTATTTGTTATTATTTTGAAACATAGATTTGTTCTACTTAATTTTTTATAATATTTTTTAAAGTTTTTTAAAGCAAAGCTGATTTAACTGAAAATTAACTACTTAATTATTTACTACTTCTTGTTGAGTTAAAAAATTAAAACTTATTGAAAAAATAATACAAATTAAATCATATTAATTTCTCTTTGTGGGATTTTTTTGTACGATTAATTTTTATTATTTTTAAACAAAGATTTGATCTGATTGTATAATTTACTACTTAGTAATGTTTATGTATTTACATTTATAAGCAATATAAGCAATTTTTAGGAGCTACATATATGTTTCTAAATACATATTTAATATTTGGAACGATATCGAGTTATAGTAAAAACAGATGTTCGACTATTTGATTAGTTTTATTTCAATAACTTAGTATTCATTTTGAGAGGCCTAATAATAAGTGTATAAGCATGACTATTAAATATAAAAAAATATATTTGTAGGACTTTGAACTTCGGTTTCATAATAAGGCTATTTACGTATAGCCGTTTTGAAATACTAAGTATTTATATAATATAATGAAATAATCTTAGGCACGCAAATGCAACTTGGAAAATTGTTAGACAAAGTGAAGTGGTCTGTTGTTACAAATTGCAATTTGCAAACATCACTTGATTGCATTCCACGAATTGTTTTTTAATAACAAAAATATTATTGTGAAATAGTCTTTGTTTACGTTTATATAATGGGACAATAATATTAAAATTGTAGTAAAACGAGTTATGAACTATGTAGTAGATTATTTTGTTTCGGAATAACTATAAACAGCTTCAATCTTATTGCCTATGCAAGGATGAATTTCATTTCCTAGTGTTTATAAATGTAGATATTACATCATGCAAATACTTCACATCATATTTAATATGATGTGAAGTTATGATAAAAATCCTTGGTAATGTTTATACATCGTTTGGCTAAAAATAATGATTATTCTGACATATGAGAATTAAATTTACAGTTTTACTCGATGTTCATTATACTTAAAAAATCACATATGATATTACTAAATCCATTGTATACGTAATGTATATTTAAATAAAAACTTGTATGGGTTATATTCAACACCTTTAGAAATTATATGTAAATTATTTATCGATAAAACCGCGATGATTTCTTAAACAAGTAATAAATCAATCTCGAAAGTTTGTGTATATTTCTTTAGCTTATTGCTTTCGTTATAAAAATAAAACATTTTCAAGCAAAGTATTTGTTTTGAAAATTAGGGTGTGTGAAAGTAATTTACAATTTCATGATACAACTTTTTTTATTACAAATTACGATGCATTGAAATATATATATTTCATATTTGTGATATTTTTCTGTTCGATCACGTAAAATATTTTATGATATTCGCCATTTTATACAAAACGTTTAAGATATCTCATTCCACATATTTTTTCAATGATCGCCGAGTGTTTCATTTTGATTCAGACCTTTTATAAAATATTCTGTTAAAATAATCAATAAATTAAATATAGCTTACTAGCTGACCTAATCAATTGGCAATATTTATTGTAAATATCTATTTTTAAAGTGTTAAAACGATGTTAACACAATACACTACAGTAAGTAGTGAGACACTAGACTGAAAACAAAGTCTGTAAATCATTAACATACATTTTATTATTTATAAATATTATTTATTACACAACCTAATTTGATTTTATGATAAGGAAACTTTAGTAAAACCTAACAGAATTATAATAATATAATAATCATTTAGTCTCCCAGACACGAGAGAAATTGTTAAACATTCGGCTCCACATAAGATTCGAACTCAGGTCTTTTAAGTATTAGTCACTGACTTACACCACTAGTCTATTGTGCTGGTTATGTAGTTATAACAATAAAATAATAGTTAATTATGTGTACACATTTTGAGAAACTAACAAACACGCTGACGTAACCAGTCAATATACCACATGTCAGTTTCAACAACGGCGCAATTAAAATATATGTTTTAGGTTAATATTAAATGTGTATTAGTGAAATTTTAGTTTATAATATTATTATATTGTATATTTTTAAATTATTAAAGTATTAAAATTGCCCTAAGCCTTCAATATTCATTATAAAAAGTATATATTTAATTATAAATAATTATGATCTGCTCCCAGGATTGTATTTTATTAAAAAACCGATTAAAAACTCGTGAAAATAATATTGTTGTATTTGATAAAATAAGTCTGTTTTTTTAATATGTATATATACACACTTATCCCTCATTTTACGAGGTTAAATTATTTTTAAATATTTAAAAGCAAACATATTTGATTTTATACATATAGCGACGTACAAACGCTTGGTGTACGTCTGGAACCTCTCCCTCTGTCCATGCAGTGTGTCTTGAGCTGCTTTTTAGAGTGAATATTTTGCCCGCTCATTTTATATGGTAAAGAACCGTTAAATTTTTGTATGGTTTTAATTAAATTTTGGATTTTTATGTATTTTAAATTTTTTTAAATACAAATATTAAAAAAAGTAACAATCGCTCAGAGCTGAACTGAAATATATTAAAACTTTTTATATTAATATTACGAGTGAAAATCGAATAAAATACATCTAAACCGAATTTTGACCAATAGGAGAGCGCAAAAAACAATTATCGCTTCTCAGAAGGCAAAAATTCACGTCAAAAGCAATAAAATCGTGTCGGTGCCGTCGCAGTGGGAACGCTCGGTAACGAGCGTTCCCACTGCGACGGCACCGACACGATTTTATTGCTTTTGACGTGAATTTTTGCCTTCTGAGAAGTGATAATTGTTTTTGCGCTCTCCTATTGACCAAAATTCGGTTTGAATATACTTTAATCAGCCCTTTTATATTATAATTCCATAGTTATTTCGGTAAAGATAGCTATCATATTTTTAAAACATAGTGTAATATCGAAATGCAGTTAAACTATGGAGCAATATGTGGGATGCGATGTCTGTGTGTACTTATTCTTCTGATTATTTTCCCCTGAGAAATGAGTTGGCTTAGTTTGTATTTTTGGCTTCACCTAATGAAAGTTCATTAGGATAGGTTTGGGTTTGAACAGCAAATGCACGTTTCGCAACTGTCAAATTGAACTTCATAGATATTTTAAAGCAGCATAGCGCAATCAGTTAAATCATATTTTCGCTAGTAGAAATCTACTGGTAAAAATGTATTTATACTTTACTAGTGAATAAATAACTTTACCAAAAAATATACATTCACTGTAACATTTATACATCGGATGTAAATAAATAATGATAAGTATAAAAAAATCATATAGTTGTACTAGCTCCTGCCAGATAATTTATATTTTTACTGGTAAAAATATATATCTACTGGTGAAAATGTAGTCCGATATGATTTTACTGAAATAACGTATTTTAAAAAATATTTTCGGGATAGATTCGAGACTATTTTATCTAGTTTTTCTATTAGGAATAATCATATGAAACTAAATATATTATTTATTTATTTTTCTGCATTAAGTCCAGTTGTCAAATTACTGATAATACAATCTATAAAAACAGAGAATTTAAATAATCCACTTTGTGCTGCTGTTGATTTTTAGTTATTTATTTGCTTCTTTCTTATGTGCTCTATCTGAATTTTCAGATCAAATACCTAAATTTACTGCTTCTAATCTACATATGTTGAATATTTCCTCTCATATGTAATATTTTTTAAGCGTTCAAAAAGCGATAAAGTCAACAATAATTTGCAAACGAATTTTAACACAAACAGAGCCGCGTCAAAAACTACAATCTGTCCATTTAAATAATAATGTTTATTGTGAAAGTACTAGATAAAAAGTGTTTGCTTTTGAAGGCAATGTTCCGTTCCTTTTATTTATTGTATGTATACAAAGGGCTTAAGGAACTTACACCTGAAATAAATCAGTACATATATTTCAAATATTATTATTTTTATTATTATATTGTACCAATTAATATAGTTTGCTTATAAACAACTACACCTAACCGGAACACTCAATTTGGGCGTTATGGAAATTTCACAAAAGCCCACAAATCGCCAAATTATCGTCAGATAATGATCGGCTTAAACGAAATCGCACAAGGTCCGGCTCACAAGTCTTTCGCAATGGCCCTACACATGATCCGAAAGGCGCCGGTCATAACTTTCGAAACACGCCGTTTTATGGCGAATAATTGCACACGGGAGCGTCGTGTATTAGGGCAATTAAAAGTTGACTTATTATTGCGATCGCTATGCAGGCTGGCCGCAAAGCGGTCACGCTCCCGGGCTGCTTTCATGCTCGTTGGCCGCAAAAAGACTCAAGTTTTCGGTCACGCCACGGCGGGTTATGACAAAGGCGAAATTGTAATATTTTTCCGCACATGTGACAAGTCATGACATTAAACGGCGATCTGACACGGGTGCTTAGCGTTAAAGGTTGAGCAATGACAGATGATTCGCTAGGAACGTTATCTGAGCGATCTTCGATGCTCGAGAATAGATTGGATATGGACACGGAGATAAGAAAAAAGTATTATGATAAAACAAATACTTCAAAATATATCGAGCTTCGATTCATATACATATTAGTAACGATGTATTAGAAGAGAGTGCTTTTTGAAATTAATCAAATAAGTATGAAATAAGAATAAAAACACCACTTGTAGATTCATTTAGAATTCAAGGTAGGAACAACTTGTAAAAACATATATTGAAGGTTACTTAAATGCATTTACTAATAAAGATTAACAGCAAATCAAACAAAAAACTAAAAAAAAGTTAGATCATATATTTTATTATTAGTTGTATAGTAAATTATTTAATAGCATTAAGTCCTTATATTTTATAATAAATATGCAATAACACAAAAAACAGTTTTCAATACAATGAATTTAGTAAAAACATTTCCTCCTTCTTTTACTTAACATTTTAATGCTTTTATGACTGATTTAGATACTGTCGGCAGATATCATTTTAATGAAATATCATAGCAAATCGTGACAAATATTTATTATGTCTTATTATTTCATTAAAATCAATGAAGGGTACTACCGTATAATAATCAACAAATAGCTATCCATGAAAGACATTTTTTGATCCCTGTTATCAATTTATTTTATAAGAAAAAAATATAGAAAACTCTTCATATTTCGTGCCTAATGGAAAATCAAAGTGTTCTATAAATAAAAAAAATAAGCTGCAAGGTCAAATGCATTTCTGCATTTTCTTTTGCACTAACAGAAATTTATGAAATATACTTGCGCTCAAAATCAATGCACATAAAACCGTTTTTTTTAAATATTTCTTAAAATAGTTTATTAGTAAAACACTGTAAAAAAATTAAATATATATAGTCCATGGTAAGTAATATATTTACTGTATGTACTATATGTTATAATGCCTGCACTACACTCTCTGGAAGTTGTCCGAACCGAAGCTACAACTGAAATCGGCCGAGACATACGACTTCGAGTAAGCGACCACACTGCCACAAATTTCATATGCCGTCCGGACGGCGGCTTCTGTCACGTACAGCTGGCATATTTGCGCGCGATCGAAAAATGTACCAAATAATCGCAATTTTTAAATTGTGTGGGCACTTACCAATACAATATCAGTAAAAACTTTTCGGTCGTAAATATTCAATTTACGCAAAATCTTTGCCTGCTTTTGCAAAATGCTATAAGGCATAAAAATGATACTTCAAAATACGAACACCACATCTGTGACTATCCTAGAATTTGTCGCCATCGATTCTAAATAAGAATTCGTTCTTGTGTGACATTTATTTAAACCGATCTAGGAAAATATAATTTTTTTAACAAAATCAAGTACCACTAATTATTTTTTAATTATTTAATTTTATATGAAAAAAATATATAATAACGATATCTGTTAGATGAATATACTATCAAAAATATAATTAATCCCTTTTGGTGCGCTAAAATATTCAAAGATGTTAGTAAGAGTGTTGAAGTTCCCGATAAGCATGTGGTATTATGACTTGACCACGTGACTACGATGCAGCGCTCGTCATGCGTGTTTACCATAGGACGTCTACCGAGTTACTCGTTCTATCTCAGTTTGCGAAAAACCATATCATTATCTCTCTCTCGTCACTTAACACGCGAGAGAGCGAAAGGAGAAGTATTTCACTGTTCGCGCTCGATAGAGCAGCTCCGACTTCGGTTCCTTTGACTTCGGTCCGTTTGCTGACAATGTTTAGAAGCGTTCGAAGCTGGCCAAGTCGACTGAATTACTCCCACTTTACCTCCTATTCTCGTAACCTGGAACAACTTCCGAGAGATTTTAGAGCGGGTAGAACCGAGCTCGACCGAAGTAAACCACTATATTCTCCGTCCTTGGCCAACCTTGGTCAACTTCCAGAGAGGGTAGTGCAGGCATAATGATTATTTTTATATAACTGTAATTTAGATCAAATTTTCCTTGATAAAGAAAAGTCATAGTTACAATAATATCCACATATTTATTAATAATACAAAAAAATAATTAAATTACGATAATAACTTATGTAGGTCATTTAAAATTTTATGTATTTTGTAAACGAGATTGTTATTTCTTATTATTATTTATATTTATATACCATGTATTATATTGTATGTATTTTATAAAGAACGTGTTATTTATTTTATATATATGATATTTTAATTACATATAGATTGCAGTGCAATTAAAAAAAATAATTGCAACACTTGTAAAAGCAATTATGTGCTATCAAAGTGTACAAAATGATTTTGATACTAACGTATTTATTCTAAAAAAATTGTGAAAATCATAGAAAATAAACAGTATTCAGGCATATTAAATCACAAAATAAAATAATGCATCTAATAGGCAATTTTATAAGTAAAATTTACTAGTAGCAGTATTTTATTAAGGCAATTGTGGTGCTTGTATAAAACTGCTTGTGTTATAAATAGACTAGTATTTGTATTATTATATAATATCATTTCATCATATATATCCAATTTTTTATGTTTCAGAATTTTGTTATGCTCTTAAGTTTATCACACTGTACTTCAATAGTAAGATTCAATATTTTTTGATAAAAAATACTATCATATTTCGAATTCAATGAGATTCAGTAGATTAAACACTGTTAAATATTTAATGAAATAGAGTCAGTATTAGTTGTAACAGTGTTTTACATTAAGCACTATAAAAAATATTAAAATCTTTGCTTTTTTGGGTTTCATACATGTCTTTAATTTTAACCAATATTTATTTAATTATGTACTATCATACACGAAATAGTATGCACAAGATTGCTTTTGAAAAATATTTTCTGCATGTTTTTGATACTAAAATATTAAATCTAAAAATATTTTTAAAATTAAAAGAAATAAACAGTTTTCATGCCATTTTTTTAATTTGGATAATAATTCTTGAAGATTAGATGCAATTATTAAATTACTAAATAAGATAATATATTTTGGTATTAGTTGCAACAGTGTTTTAAATTAAGTAAATTAAAAAATCTTTGATTTTTGGGGTTCATACAGTAATTTTTCTAAATATGTCTTTAATTTTAATCACACAAGAGTTATATATAAATTAATTTGAACTAAAATTTAGTTATTTTATGCTATCATATTTGAAAAAGTATGCAAAAGATTGTATTTTTTATTTTAAAAATATTTTCTGCATGTCTTTGATATTAACGTATTTAATCAAAAAATATTGTAAAAATCATAATAAATAAACAGTTTTCCGTCAATTTTTTTATTTTGGATAAGATTTTTGATGATTTAATGCATTTATTAAATTACTAAGTGAAATAATACATCTCATAGGAAATATGATTATAAATATTTTATAGTAGCGATATTTTTTTAAGGCAATGGTGCTAGCTTTGTGATACTATAACTACATATTGCAGTGCTTAATTTTAATTTGTATCGAAAAATTAAACAGCTTAGCATTATATTAAATAGATTGACCGTTTCAATGAAATTGCTTGTTTTATAAATTTACTGTTATTAATAATAGAGACGTATTTATATTATTATATCATATAATATCATACCATCATGTACATATATTCATTAATTATGTTTACGGAATTTTATTATACTCTTTTAGATTATCAGACTACATAACAAATATTATTATAGTTCAAGTTAGATTTTTTGATAACAAATTTAGTAGAATAAATACTGTTGAGTTGATGTTACATAAAAAATAATAAAATCTTTGCTTTTTTGGGTTCTTACAGTAGTTTTTCGTACCATGTTTTTAATTTTATTCATACAAGAGTTATATATAAATTAATTGGAACAAATATTCAATTAATTATGTGATATTGTACATTAAGAAGTATGCAAAAGATTGCCTTTTAAAAATATTTTCTGCGTGTTTTTGATACTAACGTATTTAATCCAAATATATTATTAAAATCATATTAAAATAACAGTTTTTAGGCATTTTCTTTAGTTTGGATAATAATTCTTACGGATAAGATGCATTTATTAAATTACTAAATATGATAATGCATTTTGGTATTAATTGCAATAGTGTTTTACACTAAGCAATATAAAAAATCATTGATTTTTTGGGTTCATACAGAATTTTTTCTGAACATTTCTTTAATTTTAATAACACAAAAAATTTAATTAATTTTGTGGTATCATAGATAAGGAGCTAGGCCAAAGATTTTTAGTCTTTTAAAATTTTTTTCTGCATGTTTTTGATACTAATGTATTTAGTCTAAAAATATTGTAAAAATCATAATTAATAAACAGTTTTCGGGCCATTTTTTTAATTAAGATAATAATTCTTAAAGATTAGATGCATTTATTAAATTACTAATTAAGATAATACATTTCGGTATTAGTTGCAACAGTGTTTTACTTTTTGGGTTCATATATTATTTTTTCTGAACATGTCTTCAATTTTAATCACACAAGAGTAAACCACACAATAAATTAATTAAAATAAATATGCAATGAATTTTGTGGTATCGTACATAATATTTATTTAATTTTAATCACACAAGAGTTATATGTATAAATTAATTAAAAGAAATATAAAATTATTTATGTGCTATCGTACACAAAAGTTGTCTTTTGACTTTTAAAAATATTTTTTGCATATTTTTGATACTATCGTATTTAATCTAAAATTTATGTAAAAATGATAATAAATAAACAGTTTTCAGGGATTTTTTTAACTTAGATAGTATTTTTTGAAGATTAGATGCATTCATTAAATTACTATATAAGTTATTACATCTCATAAAAATTTTCAAGTAGCGATATTTTTTGAGCCACATATTGCAGTACTTATTTAACGTTTCATTTAAATGTTAAATAAGTACTGCAATATGTGCTAAAACTCATATTTAAGAGATTAATTCACTGTTATTAGTACTATTATTATATACTATTCATTTTATATGTTTACGGAATTTTGTTATTCGTTTTATTTAATCTGAATTATTATAGTCATAGTAAGATTCCGTATTTTTGCTTTAAAATATTATCGTATTTCGAATTTAAAGATATTCATTTGATTAAATACCGTTAAATCTTAAATAAAATACAGTCATCACTTAGTTACAACATTGTTTTACAATAATATTATAAATTCGAAAAACAATATTTTATTTTAATTACATAGTAAAAAATATATATAATAAAAGCGTATATACGTTATGCAATACTATTATTTATGATACTTTTATTGCTAAATTATGTTGTTTATAGTCGATAATTGCTTAATAATAACTTTATTGGTCTGTTGATTGCAATAGTTCAAATAAATGTAAATTTGGCATTTAAAATAAACATAAAAAATCGTACGAATATTTTATTATCATAACTCAATTTATTTTAGTAAATTTCGCAAAAAAATATTGTACATTTTAAAAATTAAGTGTTGTCAAAAATATATGTTAATCAAATTTAATAAGCTGACATTATACGTTTTTAATACACAAGAAAAATAATTAAATATTGTCTACATTTGATGTTCCATTGCAATTTATTATTACATAAAACATGTAAAAAAAAAATAATAAGCTTTGAACCTAAACATGTTTTATAAAATCTGGGTTCATCCAATACGTTATAAGTAAAGCGTCAAGCTTTCTTTGATCGACCTATTATTATTTTTGAAATATTCACATTCTCGTTTGAGCAATATGTTAACGCACGAATTCCTCTTCTTCGTGCGTATATTTAGAGCGAACCTTTTGATCGTTTCATATTTATAAATACGATACATTTACAAGATTATAATATAATAATATAACTTACTTTTGGTCCCCTCAATTCTTGAAAAGCGTTTCTTATTATATTTTCGCTATTTTCGAAGCACTGAGCACAACTTTGTCATTGGATGCATTATAGTCAAATTTAACTGCGATTTAACCGACTGGAAAAAATACATCTACTATTTAAATTTTTCATCTTTGAGGGTTAAACATCTCGTGCATACGCGTGTATTTATTTATGTACGAATTTATAAAAAGTTTCACCGGCATATGTATGATATGTAAATATTTACAAGCGCTTTTGGCCAAAATCACATAAATAAACACCATGCACGTTTTATTTGGGCTTTAAACGAAACGAATAGCGCGCTAAACGTCGGTTTAAAGTTAACCGCTTAACGCTCGCTCTGTGGGTATTTAGGTAATGAAATTGTAATGTTGCTGTTTTGTAAAATTGTCAACAAAGCAAACGTCAGATTTCCGACAACTACGATATGATATAAACATCGGGTTGGATGAAAAGCGCGACACACACCCGTCCGGCTCGACGCTTCGCAGCCTACTGAGGCACTAACGAAACCTTTACCAGTGCTCGGACAGTGGTTCGCAACCGGTTTTGTGTGTGAGCTCATCTCCGGATGTTTTGTTCGTTTTTTTTACTGTTTTGGAATCTGTATCTAATTTACCCAAATAGCTTAGCGTATTTTAATTTTATTTATTGCAACTAATATTGTGCACAAAAATTAATATATTGCGAATTTATTGCATCATATGAATGAAAGAGAAGTCATGATTAAAATGTTGCGTTACTATAAATAATAGCCAGAAAGTATCGAAAATGATGCAACATTTGCGTGGGAGGTGTGAAGATCGATACCTCAGATGACATCGGAAATAAAGGTACAGAGAAACGGTGCATTCCATTGCCAAAACAAATGATAAAGTATTCCACAAAATATAGAGAATTTGGTGGGGGGCCGATTTATTTGGTCAAAAAACTAAGCGGCACTCTAGTAACACTGATGTGACGATGGCAAGGGCAACATTAAGTGCGACGGCCGGCGGGGCCTCGACCGCCAGTTGATTTAATAACTATCTGTGTATGATTGCCAACCATTACCACCCATTCGCCAAAATTAAAATTTGATATTGAATATCTTCATTGCAATTGAGCATTAAATATATCATTTTATGATCTAATCTAGTTGCTCTAAAATATAACAACAGCTAATTTTTATTAAGAATGAATAACAACTAGCTGTCCTATTTCATGCAAAGTATATATTTCATCAGCATATAGAAAAAGGTTCGGTGACAATTGTTTCTACAACAATTGCTCTCGCGGACACTTGCTCTCAGGACAATTGCACTCAAGGACTATTGCTCTCACGGACAATTACTCTCGTGTTTTTTTGTTTGCTGCATGTTCACCAGGAGTAAAATTGTTCGTGTCAATATTATTTTTAGATAAGATAATTAATGTCCGTTTATTATTTTGCCTTTCACAAAAAAACATTCGACAATAATTACTGCACTACACTCTCTGGAAGTTGGCCAAGGTTGGCCAAGGACGGAGAATATAGTGAGTTCGGTTCTGCCCGCTCTAAGATTTCTCGGAAGTTGTCCTAGGTTACCTAGAACGGGAGGTAATTTGGGGGTAATTCAGTCGACTTGGCCAGCTTCGAGTGCTTCCGAACATTGTCAGCATTATTTCCGAGTCGCAGCTGCTCGTTCGAGCACGAGCGGTGAGATACTTCCCCTTTTGCTCTCTTGCGTGTTAAGTGACGAGAGTGAAAGAGATAATGATATGGTGTTTCGCAGAACGAGTAACTCGCTTCAATTTCAGTATGCACGTAGGCGTCCTATGGTTAACACGCACGTTGAGCGCTGCATCGTGATCACGTGGTCAAATTATACTACCACATGCTTATCGGGGACTTCAACAGATTCTTACTGATATCTTTGAATATTTTAGGGCACCAAAAGGGAATAATTATATTTTTGATAGTATATTCTTCTAACATATATCGTTATTATATTTTTTTCATATAAAATTAAATAATTAGTGGTACTTGATTTTGTTAAGAAAAATCGTTTCGAATATCATTATGTATTTTCCTAGATCGGTTTATATAAATGTCACACCATAACGAATTCTTATTCAGAATCGATGGCGACAAATTTTAGGATAGTTACAGACGTGGTGTTCGTATTCTGAAGTATCATTTTTATGCCTTATGGCATTTTGCAAAAGCCGACAAAGATTTTGCGTAAATTTAATATTTACGACCGAAAAGTTTTCACTGATATTGTATTGGTGAGTGCCAACACAAACTTTTATAATTATCAGTAGCGTAATTTTAATAATATGACAATTTAAAAATTGCGATTATTTGGCACATTTTTCGATCGCGCGCAAATATGCCAGCTGTACGTGACAGCAGCCACCGTCCGGACGGCATATGAAATTTGTGGCAGTGTGGTCGCTTACTCGAAGCCGTAACTTCAGTTGTAACTTCGGTTCGTACAACTTCCAGAGAGTGTAGTGCAGGCATAAGACATACATTGATACGCTCATATTTGTAAAGTAGAGGCTATGTTGTTTCACTAAATAATGAACTGAAATTTTCTTGGGCCACTAATAAAAAATATGCGGTTTTTTATCTGCGCTGACGATACAGCTATTTTAACATCTTTTGAAAGATAAAATAAATATTTTGAGAAGTGTAAAATAAAATCAACCACACTAAAACAATCAATTATAATATATTTGTAACCGTAAATTAGAAATCTAGCGTTTAATATATAAACTTAAATTTGACTCTCCAAGCTAAAATTGACCAAACACATTTTAAAATTCAGCTTTAAATGGCTTGCTCTCATTGCGGCCCTTGGACTTACATTTAGTACGTCTTAGCTTGATTTAAATTATTATTTAGACGGATTTAGATCGAATCAAACATAAAATACTCTGAAACGTATGTTATATTAAATGAAACGTGCTACGGAATTACATTATGATATAATTTCAATCGATAAACATAATTAAGCTGTGGCAACCGTACATTATCCCAAAAGGAGATAACAACGTTTCTTAGAAATTAATTTTAAAGCAATATTTATATAATTATAATAAACTAATAAGGAATTTGTGATTATTTGTATCATTATGGTTTTCATTTTCAATTTTTATTTTTAAATGCAAATTCAGCTCATTTGATTTTGGCAATTAACAATTTACAATAATCTAAATTTTTCAAAAAATCATCAAAATATATTTTAGGTATATATGTTACAGTGAAGTTAGTTGTATAAATATAATTTAACTAATTAAGCTAATCAAAGTGTAGCAAAAACTAATTTATAATTTCACTGCCAAGTATCAGTGAAACTGTATTCACTCATAAACGGATGATCATGTGAACGTATTTCCACATGATCAGAGATTTACAAAATTATGAAGTCCCATCGCTCAAACCAAATTTAAAGCACAATCGAATTTCATTTATATCAGATATTTTAAAGTAGCATATATTACAATTTTTCTAGCACTATCAGTTAAATTATATTCTCACTAGTAGTTAATATGTATTCAAATATGGTTTCGCTGAAACGCTAGTGAAAATATAACTTGTAATACACATTCACTGTAACATTTATTGTACAATAAATAATGCACAGGTTGACGATGGATGATTACGAGTATTACCGCTTTTTCTCACTTTCATTGACGGTCAGCTTTTATATCTGACACCCGACGTTCGTTTTACGATTCGAATCGATAAATACAATAAAGCGACTATCTCTATCTATTTACATATACCGGAAAGGGATACACACGTTTCACTTATTGCATTCTGAATGATATTCGGAACGACTGTCAAATAGTGTCTAGCACAGAGCAACACGAGAAAGTTGGTGAAATGATCATCAAACATTCACGCGAGAGATAATCTGTGTTGCCATGTGAACATATAATGTAAAATGATTATTTTGTATTATATTTTATGTTTTGTCTAATATATAAAATGTGAGTTTAATAGAGAACGACTACATCTTAATGGTTTCTCTTTACTATCTATTATATGTGTATTACATACTTCGAAACGAATTATATGATGAATAGAGTAATTAGGATCAGCATTACACTATGACAGACGTCTGTAGGCGGCTTTTTTCTATTAATTATTCATACATTAATTACAAATCATAGTATCTGCAAATAACATTATTGAAATATTAATGAGTATATTTAGATTATATTCGACTTATAAATTAGTGGTTTTTGATGCAAGGTGTTTATGTTATCATAATATATTACACTTTTTTGCGGATTACTATTTTACATTTTAGATTGAAAAATGCTAAATAAAATTATTTGTAATTAATTAATATTAGTTAAAAATTACATAATCTATATTAAAAAAATGGCGTGTTCAACTTTGGATTACTTGATCGAGGTTTTAAAATAAGCTCTCGAAGCACGAAATATTTTGTAAAATTAAAATATGAGAAATAGCTAATATTTACATTCTGATTTTTTTCAATCTAGTAAAAAATTCTATAAAAGCAGCAAAAAATTGTTCCGAAATATATATAGCTAAAAAAAGACTCAATATAAAAACATCTTAGTCTGTTTAATTTAAAAAACTTTTTCTTAGATGCTGTAAAGCAGATATTCCCAAACTTAATAAGTCTACCGCTCCCTTTTTAGATAGGAAAATGCTCAGTGCCCCCCTATGAATATATCTTCTTTATGTGAATAAGCAGAAGCGAATGTAGCGATTAGCTAGATCAGCAAGCTTTGCAACCCTAGATACTTAAGCCTAAGCCAAAGGCAGTTACCAGCAGCCACTCGAAAAGACCAGCAGATTCACTTCGTCTGGCAGACGCGCCTCCACCGATAGACGCAAATATACGACCTGAGACTCCCAATCACGATCATCGCAGCAAGAGGAACTGCCTCCAGACACTCGCTGCAGGCATCTACGAGACATTCGAGAACCTCCAACGAACATCATCCCTGCGCCAGCTTCTCTATCACCCCTCGGAGAAAACATCTTGCCATACATCGTCTGGCGAAATTGTAATATAATCTAATAAAACTAGATTCACTTGCGTCTCACTGGCTACAAAGTCACACCCCTCTAAGGTTCTCAAACATAAAATAACTTTTGAGGTGTTGGATAAATCGTAAAAAGTATGGCCTCCATTGTGTTCCATCTATTGTAGTTTTCACGTCTAAAAATAGGTTCAATCGTATTTTTAAATTCAAATACAATATTTTGTAAAAAGTGATTTGGTAAGGGAGAATATTCAAAAGTATTTATAATTTCTCTTATGCTATTCATAATGAAGTTTTTAGATTAATAGTTAGAGTTATTTTTTAGATTACTAGATTATAGTCGAGAAGATCGTTATCATTTTTTGCCATTCAAATATCTCTGACCTATTTTAAAAGCTTCCAAGAAAGCATGCATATTTTTCAACATCTGGCACGGACACACTCTTTTTTATGCAGCGGTTTTTTATGATCAGATTTTTTTCGAGAAATGAAAATTTTAGATTTGTCATTTTTTTCGAGAAATTCTCGAGATATAGTTCGTAAAATATTGTTGTCAATAAGACACATTAATGCTAGAAATTGTTAAATGAATTAAAGTATCTTCTAATAATTTAAATATTATTGAAAATAAAGGTATTCATTTTTATATGTTCGGTTCTACTTTTGTCATGAATGTTCTTAAATGACAGCTATTTTTTACTTAAATTTTTTTTACAATTTATAGCTTTAAGGTGTATTATTTAAAACAATATTTTATGAATTTCTCTAAAAAATACTAAACCAAAAAATTTTATTTCTAGAAGAAAATTCTGATTAATATTAAAAGATTTTTTTCATAATTTTTTTTTTTAATATTCTTTATATTTTACAACAACTGCATTATTATTTCAAACCGCTGCATAAGAAAGGATATGTCTATGCCAGATGTTTGAAAAAATGCATGCTTTCTTGGAAGCTCCTAATTTATGTCAGAAGTATTTAAGTGGCAAAAAATATTAACGATTTTTTCTAATACTTTAATTGCCCTTATATTTGCTTTAGTAATCTAAAAACTTTATTATGAATGGCATCAGAAAAATTGTAAAGACTTTTTGTAAATAAAATAATTGTAAAAACCACGTTCTACTAAATACTACAAAGGAAATGGAATTTAAAACTTTTTAACTGTTGTCCGCAATTCAGGATATAATGTAGATATCTGTTTTTGAAGCCATTTTTGTATTTAAAGCTTTTACTATCAGTTCTTCTTTATTTTGCAATTGTACTTGAAAAATAATCCAGAACCCAATCAGAGACATTGATTTTAGGAATATCTTCAAAACGTTTAAAGTCGGAAGTAAGGCTTAAGTAAGAAAGCTTTGCTTAAGCAAGAAATTGCTCTAATTCCCATCGTCTAAAATTCAGCTTTGTACAAAAGTAGTTTTGCCATAAACGTCATACAAGCAGTGTCATTTTTGAATTCAATCAAATTGGCTCGTGATTTATAAAACCGATCCAAACGAACACATTTTGAGAGCCATCGAACTTCTGAATGAAGCAAAAAGTGATTGAATTCTTCATCGTTGCTAATACAATGTCGTCCAAATAATTTCTTATTCGATGAGTTGCTTTTATTTTTGTTGATTGTTTAAATTATATAATGTTACGAACTATTTAGTCATTTACTCTTTAACAACTTAATGTTAACGATAACATACTCATTGTGAAACTATTACATTCAGCACTGTAGCACCCATAAGTAGCAAATGACAAGATATTTTTTTTATTAATAAATATCGATTCTTTTATAGTATCAGTTTTAAAACTTTTAGCAAATAATAATTTTTTCCAATTTTTTTCGATTTTATAAATCGCACATATGCTTTATTTTTTTGCAAAGTTAACTCATCAAGCTGTATAATTTTTTTTAAATACTCACATAATGAGTCTCTAACATCTTGGAGTTTTTTCTGCCAATGTATGCTGGATTTTCTGACATGCTTGCCTTCCAATATCTGCAGGTTATAACTTATGTTATTTAGAGATGAAAAACTAGGACTTTAATTATATGTTACACAACAGATGAAATATATATGAAACGTTTTTCATAAATTTCCCATCTCTGTTTTTATGCCACTGGATCGTTCCATCGCCCGCAATTGCACCCAAGCTTGCTACCGCCCCCCGTAATCCTCCAGCGCCCCCCAGGGGGCGGTAGAACCCAATTGGGAATCACCGCTATAAAGAATAAAACAAATATTAAGCAAAGGACTTATTATACAATTTGTTTCATGAAATGAAGAAATTTCTTTGTGCATAATGAATTATCGATTAAAATTCTATTGAAAAAATGTTGCAGAATAAATTAAATATAATGAAAAACGGTAATTTTATCGAAAAAGGAGCAAAAGTTTTTGGTTAATAAAAGAATTTAAAATAAATATGGTATTTTTAAATTAACTTAACCTTTTTAAGAATATTAAAAAGTAAAATTAAAATACTTTTAATTTTGGAGCAAACTATTGTTATATATCGAAACTGAGATTTGTTAATATTTTTAAGATACATTTAATTAGTAAGTTTTTAACACGATTTTTACACGATTTTTTATAATATATATATATATAGATCATAATCAAGTTTTAAAATTACTAATAAACTATTCGAATAAGTATCACTAAATGTCAAATTTAATTATGTATGTAAAATATTAACATATTTACAAAATATATTAAATTTCTTTAGTTCACGTTGATTCATCGAAATTATTAATATCTTTTTTTATCATTGTTCGTGCAACGTAGTATATTAAAAACATATTTTAGTAACAAAAAAATTAGAAAACCAGGAAAACTTTACTAAAATCATAAATTAAATGTCAAGTAGATGATTATTGAACTATTGATTGACACATAAAATTATCGCCCACAAGTATTCAAACAATATCCAAACCAACAGATGTTCTCAACTATTATGTACGTTGCAAGGTGATCTAATGTCTTGCATAAGGTACCACATGGGTATACATACAAGTACGATTCAAGGTGCTTAAGAATAAATTATGCATTATACTGGCACATAGTAGGATGAAATTGACTTATACGTTTAGAGATAATCGCTATATTTCGCTGATATATAAGTTAATTAAATGTACACTTAAAGGTGAAAATTACTTAATAATTCTACTCTTCTGTTATATACACTATGCACTGAAAAACTAAATCACTTTTCAATGAACTAAAAAATGATTTACTTTACTTATTATAATGGGTGTAGTTCATAAGTTCAACTAACCCCATAATCCAGACGTCGATATTTCGAAAAATTACGTCAAGAAATAGATATTTGTTTTACATTTTGTTAAAAATGCAACAATTTCAAATAGTACAGTAGCGAGAGTGAAACCAGTTATTGATTAATTTTTATACATAGTTACATATTATTTCAAAAAACAATGGAATAAACAAAAACAGTTGTTTGTTTTTTTATTTCAACGCGCATTTATTCGTTTAGTGTCTAGTAAAATTTGAATCGTAACAGCAAAATTAAATTTAAGATCTTCTTTTGAGTGAGGTTAAAGGATGGATGCAGAATTCAGTGAAATATATCGATTCTGAAGATATTTAACCAGTTCTTAACACATCTTGCTTTGTCCGTGCTGTCGGTACCAGCAAGGCTTTCGGATAAGCTAAAAAACCAAAAGTGTGGAGAAATATTTGAGAAGAAAGTGTTGTGATTGTTCTGCACATGGAATAAAAAAAGATACACCATACATGTGCAGAAAATGTGAAATTCGTCTTCATATTGACGAATGTTTGTGTAAATCAAAGTGTAAATAATAAAAATAAATATAAAAAGTGATATAGTGTGGTGTAAAAAGTGTTAATAATAAAAATAAATATAAATAGTGAAATAGTGATAAAGTGTTGTGATGAAAATAAATGTGTCCGTGACTGTTGTGAGCAAAAAAAGGACGTCGAACAATTTGGTGAGTGCAAATTATATTATATTATTAACGGATATTTCTTAAAAATCGTTTATACAAAAAAATATAGAAGCATTTAAACATGCATATTATAAAACATATAATATCTGGTTTGTAACCATAGCAATCATTTTCAATTTATGTATTTTGTCGTTCATGATTTTATTCCTCAGAGATTCTTTTAAGTGCAATATTATTATTTTTTTTAAATTATTTTACTTAATGACGGCAATAAAATAATTCAGAGATAATTTATCTGAATTGTAGCTTTTCCCCCATGGTTTCTTAATTTGTGAACCATTGCGATTTTCTAAATGGTGAGGAAATTTCAAAATAACAAACACTCGGTGAAAATGTTTGTAAGTTAATGGATGATATTTTTTGGAAGTTCTTTGATTACTGTGTTATATAATTTATGTACATATACCGTAACAGTTTTACTTTTTAATTTTTAAGAATTTTATTAGAATTTTAGGTTGAAAAACATTATTAATTGATGTATTGATTGGATTAGTTTTATATTGACCTAGCCAGACAGTTTGCCCCTAAAGTTTATTTCTGTTCAAGCAGTGTAACATAAAATATTATTTTTTATATTAAATAATTAATTATGGTTCATACATTTCATAAAAAAATCACGTGCCCAAAAAACGTTTCATTGCATTGCTTTGCAATGAGATAAAACGACTCTTTTTACAAAAATTTGTAGTAAAATATAATTTATTTTTAATTTGATAGTACGTAAAAATAGTATACTATTAACTCTGATTATCATATAGAGACAAACTTGATGGTATCCTACTATTTTTTCAATAAAAGAAAACGCATGATGCAGGACACATGCTTGAGCTCACGGTGACTAAACAATGTTTTTTCAAGACTCGTATACGAGTCCTTGGGCGTTAAACTGTTAAAATTAAATTCAGCAATATGTGTTTTATATGTTAAATAAATACATAAATAATGGTCATGTTAAATACTTCAAATTTATTTAAATATGTTATGTATTTAAAATAAATAACTATAATAATTTTGTGATTTTCTCTATGTTGATTTTTATGGCCCGTCTCTACGACGTTTCGCCAAAAAATATTTTGAGCACCATTAGGTGATGTTTATTATGTAATTGAAAAATGTTTGTTTTGAAAATGTGCACCAATATTTTTGGTTTTTACTACTATAAAACAGTATAGATCAGGACTCGGTAACAATGACTCGCGGGTCACCAAATGATGATTTTACGTGACCCATTTGAGTTCTGCAAATAGCATTTTTTTAATATATGTACATGTGCTGGATTACATGTAACGAGCAGACCACATATATGGTTGTTAGGACCAAAAATATTCACTGTCCCGAATAGTCATATTAATAGTCACATTTTAATTATTTTGACCTATTTTTTTTTCTATGGTAAAAGATAAAAATAAATAATATATGTACATATATATTTACATATACGCAAAAACAATTAAACGTTAGGGGTTTGAGGGCAAAAGGGTGTGACATTGCAGCCAAAATAGGCGCAGGAAAAGCTCTTAGTGTCAAGTTGAATGTGTCCCGTACTGTGACTCATTGGCATCTCTCCTGGCGCATATTTTATATTTCTGGTTTGAGACAGCTCGGGCAAATCGTAGATGAGGATGATGGCGGGCCAATGCATCACTTTTTGGATACATCCACGAAATGTGTTTTACACATTTTAAAAATGAAACGTCCGAATTTTTAACAAGGGTATATTTTGCGAAGGGTAGAACGCTTTGTCCATCGCGCATCCTTTCCACACAAAGATTAGCTTTTTCGGTGATTATGGATGCTTGCGAGTGAGTAACGCCTCGGAATGGACGTGCTAATGGGTGGTCGTGCAATTATTAACGTTATTGTTTAATCCCGAGATTTATTGTTATGCCTTACTTTCAATACGAAATGCTTTTTCTTTTGATTTGTTTGAAATGGTCATTTAAAAAACATAAAAATGAATTGTGCAGCTGTTTTAGGATTCGTATATTGTGTTATTAATAAAAAAAACAATAAAAAAAAACAATATAATCTCGCAAAAATCAACTACTTTATAAAGTAAGTAATAAAAAATACGATTTTTGTTGTTATTGTTTGTTTTCGGTCTCGGTCTGGTTGTCTACCATTTCGAATCGTCTGATCCTCTTGTTTCAAATCGTTTGATCGTCTAGGGATGTGACAGATCCTTTATAATCTTGATTCAAGACGTCTCTATCGAATCACAGTTGCTAATATTATTTGCATATTCAACCAACGAAGCTCACGCTTTGAAGTATAACTATAAGATGAACTTTCAAAATCGTTAATACAAGGAGTAGATTACAATAGCGGTTGAATTGTCACCATAAAACTACCCTTTAAGCACAAAAGGGTAGTTTTTATGGTGCTTAACGAGCGGTAAATGGGTGGATGTGCCAACAGGGAGGTGATATCTCCAATAATTATGGTATCTTTTAGTATCATTGTTGCAATTTTAAGTTACAAAATTGTGGTGTTGTGTAATTGTTTATTGTTATTAAGCCTTTTGTCAAAATGCGTTGATATTTCCTTTTTATAAGTTCAAAATTGTCGTTTGAATAACCTTAGCGTTAACTGTACAACTTGCCAACTACAATTTATTCATTTTACATATAAATAAATTAATATAAATAAGTATATTTAAAAATGATTGGTTAAATTTTTGTAATAATATAAAAATAGTTGTGGATAATTGTATTAAATTATATTAATAATTGATCATATAAAATATGAACTTACTTTAATTATTGCGAATAAGACGATATTGCAATACATATCATACATAACAAGGCAATAATTAATAAAAAATATATTTACTAGTTATAAAAGTATGATTGAAAAAATGGTTGAATGTTTGTAAGTATTTGTATATAAGCTAAAACATATTTTAATAAGTATTTAATAATAAATACATATGTAAATCTTACTAGAGAGAGTAATAATTTAAGTATATATAATAGACTCCAATTTAAGTATTCTAATATTAAATACATTTGCCCGTTTTTAACTATTTGTTATGCGAATATTTGCCTATCTATAAAAAAACTTTTTTGTACAGCCAAATTGTGTCACTTTTTTTGTTTTTTTTTTACGTAATTTATAACAGCTAGGATCATAACAATTAATAGCCGAATTATAAAATACTTTGTAATTTGATAAATTGCATAAATTATTAATATTTTTAAGTGAAAATTGTATAGCTGTGGACTTTCTTAAGAGCAAGTATTTTTTTATTATATCAATAGATATAATTTTAATTCGGTATAAATTAATTAATTACAGTGTGAGGTTTTTGAGGATTCAGATTTGTAGTCTTTTTGACAGCAGGTATAATTAAAATTAAATTTTTGTATCACTTAATGCTCAATTATTCTTAAAAATTAATAAAAATTCATGACATTTTTTATTGTTTTTTTTACAAGATTGAATTATGTGTTTACGAACCTGTATTAATTATTTAACCAGTATTTTTCGATTCTTCATAACTTTATTGATATATTGAAATACTTTTTCGTTTAGGATAACGATAAAAATAACAAATATTTGGAAACTCGAGTAAATATTTGTAAGAAAATAAGTAGTGGCAAAAAAATATTGTAAGGTGATGTAAATTTATAAAATTATTTTATTATTTAATTTATATTTATTTATAACATTATTATATTTTTTTAATTTAGGTAACGAAAATATATTTTCATATTTGATAATAATAAAATAAATTTTTTGCATGAGTCGATTTACATGATTTGTTATAATTGTTATTAAAATTAAATATAAGATAGTGGATTTTAGTTTAACAAATTAATTGTTTTTTTAATAGTTGATCAAGATGTGTGTTAATATATTAGTTGTGGTCATAGGTTTTAAACAGTTTTTAACAGCAACAACTCATGGAAATGTAAAAGTATATCATGAATACATAGACGTCATTAGTATTGCCTATATGTTTTATTTATTTAATGGTATATATATTAATTATTCTATTAATATATTTATATTTTTGGCGTAGATTTATAATCTGACATGGACTTATAAATCAAAATTTATTAAGTCTTAGAAAATTCATTAGAAAATATTAAAATATATCAGGAATCAATTAGCGTCGCCGCTATAACTCAATAATTATCCGAGCGTGAGAAAAACGGAAAAGCCACATGAAAAATCACGTGGTTAGTAATTAATTCCACGCTCGCTTTCCGGTCAGACCGAAAGTAGAATTATACTTTTTTACTATTCTCAATCCTCTTTTATCTTTTCGATAAGGATTGTCGAGATTGATGTATTCGCTAATCCGATAGGAGTGAATTAATTTATTGCCTGTCAATTAGGTGTATTTATATCGCTGTGACAATCGACCTCCTGCTAAAAGTGGTCGATGGCTTCAAGGACGTCTGCCTATATGATAGACGTATTTATATGAAAGAAAAACTGCAAATTGAACATAATTAAGTAGATATCCGTTTAAAATAGTTGATCGATTCGAGAAAATATTTTAACATGGATACTTCAGTAATACTGTGTCAAGGAAGACATTGTGATATATTATAACTGGGAATAAATATTATTTAGAATAAATGAGCAGTAATTATAATATTTAGTCTTATCGCATTGAAGTCGTTTTTGGTTTTAAATATCGTGACCAAACTCTATATATCTTTAATTTTATGGCATCGAAGCATCATGAATGTGTTACTAACATATATTTCATATTTGCTGTAATAATTAATATTATGGTAAACTAAAACAAATATTTTTATGATGATACTTATTTTTTACAAATCAAGTATATTAATCTAATATTCTTTTTAATTTATATTATATATCTTAAAGATTATTAGATAAGTACTTAGATAATTATTTAAATTACAACATTACAGAGAGGGTTTCAGTATTTTAGATACATTTTTTTAGAACGTTATAAATGTTTTTTTTTTTTGTCACGGTTTAAATTAAGTATAAAAATGTAATTTCTTTAAACTGATTTTTCTCAATGTATTGTGTATTAGTTAAGAAATAGAAAAATTTGGTTACAAAGTAAAAACTATCGTCTTTACTATGATATAACTAGAAAAAAATTTCGAACAAAGCCTGCACTTAAAAAAAATTAGTAAGAATTTTTTGTCGTTTAGAGTAATAACTACTTTTTTTAGTTATTGTCGTTTAAGACAATAACTAAAAAAATAACTATTTGTGGTTAAATTCCTCTCACTGACCGCGAACATGTCGAATTCTTAAAACCACATTCGCAAAGAGCTATATTACAAGTCATTAACTCCAAATTCGGATTGTATGCAACGCAAAACCATAAAAGGCGAAAGTTTCAAGAATACATTATACAATTTAATATACCCATTATATAAGTAGATAGCATATTATATTAAAATATATTTGATAATATTCTGATGATTAATTGCTCCACAGTGTGAGCAAACGTTCTAAGTCATGTTTCAATATTTTTTTACGCCAGTTAAAAAGTAAAATATTAATATTTTTATTGAATAAAAATGATAATAAATATATCACTAATCAATGTTTTTTCGAAGAAATAATACAGTTAAAAAATAAAGCGCGAATCAAAATTTGCGAATTTTTAAAACAATTTTTTTATTGCCATATAAGCGCGCGTGCTAATAAAACATTTGCGTGGATTGGAAGCACGCAAGAATGCACTTGGAAAAATATGGCAATACACGTGGAATATGGAATGTCCGTTACGCAAATATCCTATAAAATAAGTGACAGACAAAAACATACTCTGCTTTCATCCAGAAAGTAAGAGTGAAGCAATGCCAAGCAACCATTAAGACGACCTTAATAAATTATAGGAAGTAAACGTCTTCCTCTTCACGGCAAATCTAGTACAGTTTAAAATCTAATTTAGCGACTATGATGCATATATTGCTATGATAACAACACGTATCTCTATTAATCGCATTAAATAAATATGTAAAGGAAATAAATCTGTCAATTTTTCAACTACAAAAGTTCAGATGTACCCGATCGAACGATTTAAGTGTACGTGGCTGTTTTTATTGGGTTTCTTAGGGTCATTTCGGTCGATTCGGCATATCTCCGCTTGGTGCTTGTTTGACTAAACTGCTATTTTTCAATCTTAATTGAACTAAAATAAGTTATGAAAGTAAGTGATTGAGTGCGGCAATGTTTTGTTTTATATTCCGTTAAAGAAATAACACGTTTTTCTAGTCCTTTATCCTCTGACCAATGTTGGTGATTCGGGGCGAAACCAGACTCTTTGATATTAAAAAAAAAAACGAAGCGAATTAGTATATTTGGTGGCAAGTAAATGATTAACGTAATGATGAAAGTTTTAAAGCATTACAGTGTTCTTCCCTATTTTTTTTAAATTAAATTTATTTTCCATTATAACCTGACTGGTGTAAGCACAATGCGTTACAACTGGGTGCTAAAACCAACATACTTTTTAGTCTGAAAATTGTTGATATATATATAATTATTTATAAATTAATTTGTGTATTTTAATTAATAAATAATAAATTGCACTTCGCAGTTAGGGCTGGTTTTTATAAGTAGCGCATTTTATTAAATACAAATCGTGACTCGAACCCACGGCTTCTAGGTTATCAGTCGAGACCGTATGGACTACCCTATGCTGACCTTATCTAATATTATCTTTTATATATATATATATATATATATATATATATATATATATATATATATATATATATACCATTAAGAAACGGGAGAAGTACTTTGACTTGGGGCATATATGTATATTCTGACAGACTATTTATTCGGTAGTACCTATCTGGTGAAGATATATTTTTCGGCATTTTTTTGTTTAAGTACAATCCAACGGTTTAAGTGCAAATTTTATAAATAATTTATCTTGGTGCAGTTGTGCTTTACTGATTATCTTTGATTCTTAATTAATTAAAAACCCAAATTTAACGGTTTTATAATCATTTAAAGTTTTGCACAATTATTTTGAGGCAATGATCATGAGAGATTCTGATAGGGTATTTTTTTTAAAAGTACTTCTCTAATAGTGTTTCTATAAAAATAACATTTGTATTTGTATCATGGTGTATGTATTATATATATTTCATACATATAGTGTTGAATAGTAAGTTTTAGTTAAAAGAAGTATATTCTAAAATAAAAATAAATGTTTTAGCTTCATGCAAAAAATAATGTAAAACTATAAGAGTATTTTTTGGTTTACGCTGATTTATAAAATGTAATGTTTTAAAATCCTTGTTGTGAAAAAAGTATAAGTAAGTTGATATCTTAGACTAAATGATGCATAAAACTAGGTGTCACAATTTGACATAAAAATAGGTTAGTAGAATATATAAATCTCTGCAATATAAATATTATTTTGTGAGAAACTATTTTTTTATATGTTGTTTTACTTTACTACCCATCATATACATATATATATATATATATATATATATATATATATATATATATATATATATATATATATATATATATATATATATATATATATATATATATATATATATATATATATATATATATATATATATATATATATATATATATATATATATATATATATATATATATATATATATATATATATATATATATATATATATATATATATATATATATGTGTGTGTGTGTCAGTGAATGTGTATTACCAGTGAAGGTATATTTTCACTGGCGTTTCGGTAAATTAATATCCGAATACTTTTCTAGCGAAAATTTAATTCAATATTCTGCTCTTAATTGTCGTTGAAATTTAATTTCAACCAAAACCTAACCAAAACAAATTAACTAAACCCTACTTGACCTGTTGAAATTCTAAGACTATCAGGATCAAGATCAGGACATATAGTGGTCGCTTCTTTATGTGAAAACAGTTAATTTTTATAAATAAATATGTTCGTGAAAAATTAGCATCCATGAAATAAATTAGTGCAGTATTAATTTTATAATATATTACCTCTTTTTGATTAGATTTTTTTAAGCAAAAGCTTCTTACCTATATAAAATATAAAAAAAATATTTCAAAGTATGTTTGTATCACGATCTTAATATTATTACCATAACTATTTTTATTATTTACGATATTTATTTGCTATTATTTTATCACTATATGATATCAAATAATTATTAAAAATACATTCCAAATAAATAAAAAAATATAAAATAATGTGATTATACAATTTAAAAGATTGCAATGCATGTTATAATAGCAATATCAACTAATGGTTTTCTAGGTAATATTTCCTATGAAATATTGAACATGTATTTGTCATTTGGTCGCACTATGTGACCGTGACTTTCTAAATCCCAAGGGTTAAAATTAAGTAAATTGCGTGTCTTTAATACAAACTTTTGTCCTTCATGCACCGCAAATCGATTATTTTCAATACATAGGTCAAAAACGCAAACAATAGCAACGACCCCTAACACGCGATGCGGTAACGTCGCTCTGGACTAATAGTGATATAATTCTTATAGCAAAACTGTGCTTTTGTCGCCAATTTTATGGTACAAATAATCGCGTGTTGCTCGAAGCTACGGCTGAAATAGACGTTGCAAAAAAATGGAATTTTAAAAGCGCCAGTCGTGACTATTCTGACCTGAAAATCTGGGCGGGACCATCAGATAAGAAAGTTAATTATAAACTGTGAGCCGATTTCCATGAAGTGCTCGATTTTTCAGGTGAAAACCGTCAATTATTACAAAGAAATATGTGCGTGAAAAATTAGCATTCATGAAATAAATAAGTGCAGTATTAATTTTATATTGTATTACCTTCGTGTTTCTGATTAGTATTTTTTCAAGCAAAAGCTTCTTACCTATCATATTAATCATAAATAATTTAAAGAACCTTAAACTGAATTTCTCGACTAAAAACGGATTTACAAATTACAAATTTCGGCGAAAGCTTTGCGAATCGTATCCTAACATTCCTAGGGTGTGATACTAGAACGGATTATAATAAAATATCCTCTTATAAAGGTATCTCACAGATTTTTGATTAAGAGAAAGTATTTGGTTATTCGAAGATTTCGATTCAAGAATGCTGCGAAATAAAGTGTCAAACTAATGGATCGTCAGCTTGAATCGCGTTTCTGATATCAAAGCCAAGAATTTTGCGAGATTTTTCGCAAACGTCTTTTACGTGTAAAGAGTACTTCCAGTTGCTCTTAAAAGTGATTCTGATATTTTTAGTATGTTTTTGTAAACAAAACAAACGTAGGAATAATCTGATCAAATGCAATTGGAAAAACGACATAATATGGTGTCGGGGTTCCAACCACCTACACAATTAATTTAAATGTTATTTTAACATACATTTTTAACAAATAAAAATAAATACGAATTCGTCCCGAAAGTAGGGCCTAATTATAAAAATTACAAATCTCCCGAGGCGTTAATTCATCGCAAGCTCCGGAAAAACTACTCTTTGTTTGGAAAGGATGCGTGATGAACCCTGCGCAAAAATGACTATTGTTATTGCTATTTACTTTTTAACTTATATATATATATTATTTTATAATTATTTATTATTATTCTAATAAGTCATTTACTATCTTGGTAATTAAACTAGCAACGTCTTGTGCTGTGCTTAGTCCAGGTTTATACCCAGACGCTAGTTGGTTAATTTGCTACTCGAATGCAAATGTTGCATACGAGTTGTAAATGACTTAATCCTACTGGGACCGTATTTCATACATTTTCAGAATACAAAATTAATATAGTGCTTATATAATATTAATGAGCTAATAAGATAACTTTCGTATATTTAAAACATATTTATTTGTATAAAAAAATATTGTTGTATATTATAAGACAGTGTATCAATATAGAAGATAATTCTTACATTTTTTTACATTTTATTTCTTTTATTGTTTCTTTGAAATTAACTTAATGCAAAAATATATGCTATAATATTGGTAATTTAAAATATATAAATTTAATATCCCGTATTATTTATAGAAGGAAATTATTTTTTAGTAAAGGGTCTTAGTTCAAAGAGACGTGATTCAAAAGCATATATTTTGTCACAATGCCTTGATCACAACGACTGCAGATTGTATTTTCCAAGAATAATTTATTTTTAGAAAAAAGGGAAAATCTTTATAGACATCTGCGAGCTTCTGGACGATTTCATCTAATTGAAACATCTCCGCAACGGACAAAATAGTGTCCTGGTTAACAATGCTGTGCAGCATCCATGCTGATTTGCATATATATTAAGATTGCTTTTCTTGATTAAGTCATAGCAATGCTTATTAAATTGAACCAAATAAAAAGCTAATATGCATATGGTTAGCTTGATAAAAAATATAATATCACTTAAGTGTCCAATATATTTTTTGTTATTATTGTATCACGATTACTTCGTGATCGAATAATAAAATAATCACTATCATTATTGTGATATCAACGGCTCACATGATACGAATGAGTCATCTGTTAAATTATGATATTGTAATATCTGAAATTTAATATAATATCAATAAATGGAAGCAACACAATGTATGATACATATGTTGGAAGTTTTTTATGCTATTACCAGTAGTTAAAGGTCAAAAGTGAACAGTGCATCTCGAGAGGCTATTATCGATGGCCTCGAAGATGCTTCGTTCAAACAGAACCGTTTAGCTATGGTAATTATTTATATAAATTATTATAACGTTTAATTTTTATAAAATGTACACTTCATGTCAATCACTCGGACCTTGCTTGTGTGGTCAACATAAAAATGTATTAGACATATGGCCATTTGAATTACAAATATACGTTACAGATGCATGTAGGTCTGTCGCTGTTTTACTCAACTGCTTTGATATATTGACAGTGTTAGGAATTAAGACGTTTAACATTAATTTTGTGTAACATGGTACACAATGATTCTTTAAAATGTAAATCTGTGAGCTTCTTATCTTCGAAGGTATTATATGTTTCACATGATCTAAGATTCCTGTCTTATGCCTAAATTATTGTCAGTCGTGCTTTGCCTGTGGATACATTATTATATATTTTGTTATATTATATATGTGCTAGTGCCACAAAATTTTCGATGCCAGATTTTTACCTATGGATAGGACCTCTATTTGTTTTTAAAAGTAATTCAGAGATCTTGAGTGGAAGTTTCTCTAGTCAAATTTATTTCCACCATGACTGTAGGAAGGCGAATCAAAATGAAAAAATTATATAGTATGTGCATTTTCCTAGACTAAATGGCAGACGGTTAATGGAAATCAATTTCTAAAGAGAATCTAAATCAGTCTGTGGTGAAGAGTCCACAACAAATCAAATGCATTTATACAATTTTAAATCATTTGCATGCAGAAGAAAACGTTAAGAATAGAGGAAACTAGTTATTAAACTCTTGAGGAAACCCCGAAGGAGTATGATTTATTTATATTAAAATCCGCATATGGCAAAGTTGATTAATTTTTTTAACTAAACCAGTCCGATTTAATAGTGCATAGACACATAACAAATATTGGGAAGGCTTGGATTATATACGAATTAAGTGCGGAAAACAATTCAGCGTGTATCTGAATATCCCAAGAGCTTTTTAATCTTGAAGCTAGTAACTTTTCTGGACCATTTAATAACCGGAGATGATAAATGGGTGTTATGCGGTGTTGATCCAAAGTCAAGTAGTAAAGCTCGTTGTAAAATAGTTAATTTGTGTTTATGGTAGGATTGTGATTAGTAGAAATTATGCATTAGGAAATTTCTAAATGGTAAAAAAATAAAGATGCATACGATGTGAAAATAAATATTTTAACATTTTATGATAATGGAATTAAAAAAATTGCCCGAGAGGTGGGAAAATGTTATATCTTTAGAATTTCGAATTATTAAAATAAAATCAAACATTTTAAAGTAATTTTAGTACTTCTTTAAAAAAAAAATCTTTCTAAAATACCTTTTAGGGTGCGTAACCCTAAAATTGACCTCGCGGCCAATGAGACTCCTGGTCGAATCCTATTAGACTGTTTATTATTTTATATTTACAAGTTTGTTAATGGACGAATACGGCGTGACGTTTCTCGTGATGTCGGAGTTCGTGCAGTTGATGATGCTCAGGATGGCTCAAGCTGCATGCGACAGGCGTCAGGAGTGTCAGGTGGGGGCGCGTAGCTGGTTCCTCAGGAAAGCTGCTGGTCGTCGTTTGCCGCTGATTCCGCTCTCTGGCGTCTGGTCTCTGTCTCGTGCCTCAGCGTCTCGCTTGACTGCCTCGGGCTCTCTGCCAAGGTCTTGTGTCCACTGCAGATCAACTGCCGTCTCCTCGTCGGAGTCCGGGCTTATATTATTTTAGGGGATGCACCCTTGCTGGCCAATCACGCTTGTGCGTCGATCTCCTAGCCAATCGCTGGAGTCGCTTCGTAGAATTCGAGAAATCGGATGTTGCATATTTGGAAGCGAGTTTTTGCTTGCTCCGACTTTCGAATTCTACGGAAAGAGTTTGCTGTTGTGATGATTAATTGCATCCGCACCGTTTAGTCACAAAAGGGATACTCTTAACGACCCGCGTTGTGTGGTCAAAAGAAATCCCTCTTGTGTCATGATGTTTGTCTCATTATTAACAGTGAACATTCTTGGTTACGGGCATTAACAATGAGACAATTGCCCTTTTTTTGTCCGTTACTATTCATGGTGGTCGACAGTCGCCACAACCTTATACAATTCCCTTTAAAATAAGTTTCATGTCAAAAATTATATAGTAGGCGTTTTTAAAATTATGGTTATAAAAAAATATAAAAAATCAAATAGTTAATACCACATTTATGATGTTGTTTGTTTGGCATTATTGCAGAACAATATGATTTTTCGTTTCAACCAGTGTAATTCTGGTGGAGAGAAGTATTTGCCTAATCAACTAGTGACTGAAATTCTGAAAACATGTCATCTTTTTTATGGAAAATTGAGTTATTGTTAAGATGGAAAAATTCTAGTCTATGCATAGTAGGGATTCAAACCATATTAACTTCCATTATTTTTTAACAAAAAGTATAGACATACGTGTATTTTGTATTATTCATTTATATATAAATATTGTAGGATTTTGGAATGAATATACTCAAGTTTCCATTGTTTCTTATGAGTGCTTTGAAATACGAGCACGTTTCCAGAACGAAATATACTCGTAAATCGTAGTCACTGAATAGTATTATTGTAAATGGAGCTTTGTAACTAAAGGTGAATTATATAGAAGCAAGGCACATTAAACCGTATGAGTATTATATCATAAATAAGGCGTATACAAATATTAATACATTACGGTCTGCTCACGCGTTTTCGCGTGATAGCGAAATTTCTCAATCAGTCCATTCATGCGTTTAAAATTATTGTAATTATACATATAAACATACTGTTATTCTGTATGAGCTGAATAATCATATATCATATATGCACGAATTAATTAGTAAAAGCTAAAATAATCTAATCTGTGATGGTCGATCTCAATTATAATTATATAATAACACTAATTTTGATTTTTTTGACTCAATAATTTAATGTTTAAGGTTTTTGTTTTAAACTTAACATATATCTATTATTTAGGTTTTATGAAACTAATCAATAGTAAAAAAAATTGGCGTTAAAGGTAGAGAAAATATATTAAGCTTGTTTTTATGTTGTTTTTTGTGATCTCAAATTAGTAATTCAGAGCATCTTGTTGTACATAATTAGTTTTCTGGTTGAAAAGTAAAGAAAACGTCGACTGAATAATGTTAACCAGGAAATGAAATTATAGAATATTTTAATACGTATTTTAAAAGCATTATCATCCGAAGTCGTATATGACCCTTCAGAAGTAATTTTCGTTAAAGTCAAGTTAATTATTCGTTTATTCAGAGAAAAATATTTTTCGAAAATTTGTAATATATTCATTAAATATTAAATTAAATGTAAACATAAAAACATTCACAAATATGTATATTAATATTCAATTTTGCTACACCACATGCGTTGGGTATATTTTATGACGCCCTGACGACGGTCGTTATCATTAGGACTAATTACTATTGCATAAGAAAGGCCTGTAAACTGGATTGTTTAGGATTCTGCGAAGGGAGAATCAAGTAGGTTAATTAAATGCAACACGAGTTATCTGGAGAAAAACATCGTTAAGCCAAACGTCGATTAAGTGAAGAGTTTTGAGCTTTGAGAAAATGGGTCAAGTGCGTCTGGATAAACTTTCGCCTTGAGCTTTGAGCTCGTGTTGTTGTTTTTGTTTAGGGCCAAATCCTTGAAAACGATGCTTTGGTTTTATTAAAAAATACTCGTGCGACGAGTAATAGTTAAAAATAACGGATGAAAAAATAATAAAAATTCGTGCGATGCGATCTAGTCGTGGCTGTAAAATGGAGAAAAAAACATGGTTCGCACGCAACTTGTAAAAAATAGTTTTTATATGTATTGTGTTTGTGAAGTTTCATTATGATTATAAGATTAGATTGGGCGTCCTTGGCGCAAAATTTTCATTATCTGCAAAGCTTTCCGCGCAAGGATATATACCTTTATTATGTATTACAATGGGTTTTTTGGGCGAAATTAGATAAGGCGTGGTAATTTATGCAAATTTAATATAATACACTGTGGGAATTATTAATAGAAATATACTTTATAATTGGATTTTCCTTTATATAATTACAGCACAGTATAAACAAAAACATATATAGAAAATTATATATATATAACCCTTCAAAGGTCTCCATGTCATTTAATGAGATTTCTCAAACTTAAAATTAGGTTTGTTATACTTAAGTTGCATATTTACTGTATACATTACAAATATTTTTCTTGATAAGTTCGACTTTAATAAATTTATAAAGCAGATATTTCACATACAGCCACATTTACTATTTATTGTATTACGCACTGGATGGAGAAAAAAATACATTCTTCTCTGCCTGTCTTATTTTCACACAGGTCTATTTTTATCAGGCAAGCCCCAAGTTTTATTTTTAAAGGAACATTTATTACATAAACACGTTACATAAAAGTTAATGACACAACAGCGGCCTGTCGGAAAGTGTATCAGATTGGACTATAATGCTTTCAGGCGACCTTCAGGCCGCGAGGCTGTCTTCGCGGCCAGATGGCGATCACGATATGAGCCTGACTTGACCGTAAATTTACCGTAAGTCTCTCTGCAAGTAAGCGAGGACTTGGCATGCAAACGGCTCGTAATATCCGTGCTTATTCTTCGTCTTCACGAAAAAAAAAGATTTGCATTGACCTTAACCCTCGTTAGTAATCGCCGATTTTAATGCCTTTGGTGTGCTTTGCACGCGCAAGGGTAATTATTCCATCTTGGATTTATTTCTTATACGATCTATCTACAATTTGTAAGCATATAAAAATAGTACAAATGCTTTAAATTTACAATGTCATAAAAATATAAAAAATGAATATAGAGTAGACCCCTCTCTCTAATTTAATAAACATTATTTGAATTATTCTTTGTAATTATCGTACAATCACCTTGAAAATCAAACTTTCACAACGGGTGGAATTGAAGATGTAGCTAAGAGTTAACGCGATTGTCTATTTATTTGCCTTATCTTTAAGTATTTTAAAATATGTGCCACAAAGTAATATCAGCAAATTTTAAATTGTGAATATTTAATTAGACCTACGCAGCTAATTTTAAATACTTTTTCAGAAAATATCGTATTATCAGATGCATTTTGAGGCTTCACAATACGCATTAGAAATTAGCGTTTCAGAACATATGTTAATACCTAATGATCTCTAAGCAAATAAACACTGTTTGAACTATTCTTTGTAATTATCGTACAGTCACCTTGAAACCCAAACTTTCACAAAGGGTGAATTTGAAGGTGTAACTAAGAGTTATTGCGGTTCTATATTTATTCGTCTTATTTATCCATCAAATCGACGTTATAAACGAGTCTCTAGCCACTGTTTAAGAGGTTTAATTTGCAATGAAAAAGGTATAATTTAATTTGAAATGAAAAACCTGTATGTACGACTTAGCTCTATTTAAATACAGCATTATAATATTCATTCGTGAGATTAAAAAAAATCATGAAAAGCTCATATGTAATGATTGATTCGATTTGATTCTATAATCCCTAATTTTGATCTCCTGGAGACGATAAAAATACGATAGTTTATCTAATTATTTTGGGTATTAGTCACCGGGTACAACACTGGTCTATCGTTCTGGTTTTCTATTAGTACCACATATCATAGATTTGGTACTAATTTCATCCGATAGGAGATACATCTTTGTTTCATGTTCAAATATTTCTTTTAACCAGACCGCTAAAACGCCGTTCCTCTATTTTACAGTTATCACTAATCGAATTGTAAAGATAAAATTAAATGCGACAATTCTTTGTGATCGCTACAAATTTAAGTAAAGCCTCATACTAAATATTGTTACTAATTTATTATTTTTATATTATTTTATAATGATAATAAATTTCAATGTACTAAAGCACATAAGTTTTTGCTATAAATGTATTTGATAAATGATTTTATGGCAAATACTAGTTTTATATAAACATTTTTCAGGGTCTATATTATACTAAGCGCATTGTAATGTTTTTTTATTAATAAAATATAGAGCATTTCATACATATGCACATTTTGGGTTAACTCACGTATATATTATTTTGAGGTTATTTTACTTTTTTAATTTTTTTTGTACGTTTATTTTTCTAAAAGTACGATAGATAAACAATGACTAGTACCATGAAACTCTCGTTCTTGTAACTGCTCTTACTTCAACTGGTACTGTTGTATATTGTTAGTGGTACTGTACGAATACAAGGTATTTAAATGTCTTTGTATTATAAGTTTAGTTTGCAAAAAAATTAATCTATTTCCATGACAATCAAGGTTCACGATAATAACCAATTTCTTCTAACTTAAAAACGCTCATCTCCAGGTAGTCAAATTAATATGTATCTCTGAAGAATAAAAAACATCAGAAGTAATTAATGTATAATATATAAAGACCGTCAGAAACGCTCCAAATTAAATCCGGAGAGAGCGTTTGCCATTCTTTCACCAACCACCGAATCTGGTTGGTCGGCGAGTAGAGTATTACCTGCCGGACGACCCGGAGTGATACCTTATATGTACTTCTTTACCTACTTACCTATCCATAAAAACTGGAATGATTAGGCTTTAACTTTAAAAAAAAACTTCTAAAGCGACTTTATTATTGGTTTAAATAAATATTTAATTTAAAACACAATATTTCAATTCGTCTCAAACCTTAATAGTGCCTATCTCACTTTTTACTATAAAAATAAAAAAAAATTGTGTTGTGGTTTATCTGACCTAAGACTAATTAATTTGTATCCATTACAAACAAACAATATTGCGTATCCATTTAGTGTCAATTAAACAGTATTTATTAACAGTTTCAAAAGCACTTTAAAGCATGCGAACTTTTGTAGTGTGAATAGGTAGTAAGCATTCTATAAAATTATGTCTGACAAATTTTACTGATTCCAAATCTACAATAACAAATAGTATGGTTTTATTTATAATAATCGACATTGCTCAGACGATTTAAATCAGACAAAGGACTTCCTCCATTTCACTTAGACACTTTATTTAGACGTTTACTTAAGCTACTTTATGTAGAACTACTATTTATTTCTGAGAATTTAGTTGAACTTGCACCAATTTCAGCTACGCCAAATTGATTAAGACGATTTTTAAAAGTCCGAGAAAGCTGGTTCTTTTACTTTTTTTGACATCCGATCAAATTTAGCTAAAGCAATGACCCGTATTTCCAAGTATTTAATTCGATCTATTATACCACGTTATATTGCATATGTTATATTGCAAATATACGCATGTACACTTATTAAATACAAATATTTAGTTATAGCATTTGATTTGCAAAGGTACATCTGTAGATGTCTCACTTCTGTTTGTCACAAATATAATTGAATTTTGAATATTTATCACGTTAAAAAAATCTACTACATAAAACACTATATTTATAGATAAACGCATTACTTTTTTTGACAAATATACACAATTAAAATTTTTATGCCTTTGATAATTTATGTTAATGTTAATACGATTCAACCAAGAACAAAACTAGAGACGCGTAAAAGACTTAGGTATTTTATGTGATATAATTATTCGTTGTATATTATATTTAAAATCCAATATATAACGCTGGGTTTCCTTCTTATTTGCTTTAAAACAAACTTTCAAGAGAGTGAACAACAAATATATCTTTGACTCCAGTTATTAATTAAGCAAATAATCGGGTTTCTCTGAACTTTTCAATTATCAAAGAAGTATTAATTAAAAAAATAAAAATAATTTATAATCAATAAATATTGTACTTCTTTATATTATATATGTATAGTCATATAAACAATTATTTATACACATATTACGATGTAGAAATTTGATTTTAATCAAAGTAGGAATTTAGTGATAATAACTATGATAAATCTATTTTTGATATATAATTTTATTACGAGCTTTTTTGCCTCTCCTGGTGTTAATTATATATTTTGAATACAATGGCATTTCCCTGTATGTCCCAAATTATTTGCCACACGTGCCAAAACGGTTCCATGTGAATGAAATAGATTATACATACGTAGGTACATATCTCTATACCGAATATCCGCTTGATTAATATAGAGCCCGACCGAATTCCATTTATCGTGGCTCGCTTTAAATTGAATTCCTGTTCCTCCAGCGGATGTCTTTGTGTTCAACAACGAAGCAACATCACCGTTAATTGTAGGCAGAAGATGAATGACTAGAAAAACGACTCTAATTGTTGGAAATGATATCAGAATTGACGGAAATCGTAATTACCATCTTTGTTAAATACCTAGTACAAATGTCGTACAAAATAAGATAAATGAGACACACTTATATAAATGATTAATTTGAAACTTCATTATTCACATGTACTTTTTCATTTTGATTCGTGAAAAGATTTCTTAGCACATTTGCTCACGTAAGATGTGCTCACTCGTAAAGTAATATATTTACGAGGTATGAATAAGAAAAAAACTTTCTGGCGTAGAGAATGTTCCTTACACATATCGAGGAAAAACCATGAGGAGATTGGAAAAGTTTTGAGAGGTGCAAAAATATGATTGAATTATTCAACATATATCTGCAGCTTCAAAATGATGTAATCTCTGAACTTTCGACTCTTTTGAAAACTGTTATAATTGGTAACTACGTAAACAAAAATATTTAATTTGGTTCATCTTACATAATAATTTTATCCTCAGTTTCTTATACATTTAAACTATTTTTTGATACTGTTTTGTGGTTTTTTTTTTTGCAATTGTGGTTGTACATTTTTGGTCCGTTACAGCTTAGCTTCGATTAACTTGCAATTAGCGTACTCAGTGATTTTTTAAATTTGAATTCAATATGCTTAAGAGCGGATCTTATATAGTTCAAAGAAATTTTCATTAGTTCAAAGCTGAATAGTATGCAATAACCCTTTATACCGTCAAAGGTTTGCTTAAGTCGATTAATACACTATAAAGCTTTCAGTCTGTTTCATTAAATGCATAATAAGATATAGTGTACGTAGATTACCTGGTGTCAAATAGAAGACTTGATAGTTTGTCTTGTGTTCTTTTTTAATATTAGCATAAATATTTTTCCAAATTCTTCCCATACTTTTCGTTTGCAATATTGATAAAATCGAAACTGTTTCAGGAGCTTTTCTATTACTTATGATAAGTAAAGCTCTATTCAACTCTATCTTATTTATAATAGTTCTTCGAAGTGATATCATTCACTCTCGCTATTGAAATATTTGTTATTTATAAGAGATACGAAATGTGTGTGCACATTCAATTCCACATTTTGCTTCATCTTAAAAATAAAACAAGTCAATTTCTTTATATATTATATATCATATTATTATTCTAAATTTAAAATATTTTTTGTTCACATAAAACATAAGATTTTATTTGTGTTAGTTCGATATTTATTTTGAAATTAAATGCTACACTAATTGCAAACTTCACTGTTAAGTGCTGGGTAGCACATACTCTTGAGTTGATACAACGTCATTTTATTTTAAACCCAAAATTTTTTCGATGATCGGTTGATTAAGCCTATTCGCCTGTTAAGTTACAATGGTAGATGTAAAAATATTTTTTTCTAATGCACGTGTAATTAAAAAGCTCTTAAAATGTAATGCATTTACCAATATGCTCAACACAGAGGAAATTAAACTTACACCTTTGGTTACAAAGTAATGATAGTCCCTATTGCGCATTACTTTAGAGCCAAAACTTGTATGTAAATTTATGGGTCTTTGCTGCATCGAACGCTTTAGTTTCACCACTAAGCTGGAGTACGCAGCGAAAGTTTCAAAAGTTGTGCTTTGTTAGCGCTAGCGAATTGTACAATGCAAATTTCACGTTATCCACGTCGTTGAATACACGAACAAGTCGCAAAAGTCGGTAATGATAAGAGACAGCTTCTTTGAGACTATCCCTCTGGTGGTGAAATGTCTTTGCTTAATTAATTTCTTAAATATAATTTAAAAGTGTTTAAGCAACGAGTGCACGTATTTAAAGTGTTAACGTAAATGGAGAGCGGAAGGGATGAAAGTTAAAATAAAATAATGCTAAAAAATTCTTGAAGAAAAAGGGATAATACAATTGGAATTGGTGTTGTTTTTAAGTACAATTATTTTATGGTTTTCTTCTAAATGACAGTTAGATCCATTGTATTTCCAATTATATGCGATAGGGGTGAGAAAACGCAAACTTTTAGATTATGATATACATCCAAAATAATACATGTTGTGTTCGAGTAAACTCAAATCTATTGATGCATTTACTAAAAGGGCTACATACACTTATACGATAAATGGCATTTTGCTTTGGATAGTGATCGACCATATTTTTTTTCAGATATCCTGCGATTGACTCATTTTCATTTAAGTATTTGAGTATTTTTTTTGTGGAATAGATAGATTATAAACTATTTTAATATTTTTTGTGCAAAGTATATTACCATATAATACAATAAAAAATATATAAAAGTTATATTTAATAGGAATATTGTTCTTCCATTTCTTTCTCCAAAATAATTGATTAACACTAAGCATAAAGAATTTTCCGTGTAACTATTCGTCAAATTCACACGATTTTTATGTTTTATCATTTTATGATACGAAAATTCTGATTCACATAAGTACGTAGATGCAAAATACAAATTTAAATACTTACATCTTCTTTAATTAATATTTAAAAAAATGGCTTTTAAATAAATATAACATTTATTTTTCAAGAGCTATATTATCCAAATTAAATAACTCTGCAGATTTATTTGCATCTGATTGAATATCTACACCATCTTTAAATGGATTAATTATAAAATAAACCAGAATTATAATATTTCTACAATCGTCATATTTTTTTCAAAATCTGAGTTGTTTTTTAGTATGTTGTAATGATTTATTTAAACACTTTTGTATTATTATATTTTGATAGTTTATTTTACATATTATTCGGTTTTTAAGGCCTAATCATACCAGTTTTTATGGCTAGGCTAGTAGATAAAAAAGTACATATCAAGTATCACTCTGGGTCGTCCGGCAGGTAATACTCTACTCACCGACCAACCTGATTCGGTGGTTGGTGAAAGAATGGCAAATGCTTTTATCAATACAAAGGCATTCAACATTTTTTATAAAATTATTATAGAATATTATTTTGTTATGTTAATTTATTTCGTACTTTTTAATTTATTGGTATTTTTTTATAGAAATCATTTATATTAATTATTTAATTTTTTTTTATTTATTTACTATTTATTCAGATATATATGTAAATATACACCTAAAAACGATAAAAGTTCAACTACTGCACATGTACGATACTCCTCAAAGGGTTAATCACACATAAGCACTACTTTAAAACTACTCTTTGTTTGGAAAAGACGCATGCGCATAATAATATTGTTATTCTACCATTTTTAATTATCACAGATAAAGTAATCTTAGATTTTTTATTGTATTTAGTGACATATGGTAATAATAAGCTCGATTTTTTATTTATGATTTATGAAAATATATGTCATTGTTTTTTAGACTTTGATTTTAGTATGGTATTTCACTACTTAGTAGGAGTTAATGCTATTTTCCCAAGTGTATTGCAATAATATAAATTGTGCAATAACTCAATTATTAATATATTGACTTTGCATATATCGCTGGCTTTAAAAAACAAAACCAAAATCGAATAGATTTTTAGAAACAAGCCTAAATTTGCATTATATTAAGATATCCATATTATAATCTAAAAAATACTATATATTTTTTTACTGCAACTCCTATGTATATACTTTGTATAAACATATTATAGCATTGTTTATTTTATTATAAAATATAATATATTTATATAAAAATTAATAAAAAATAAAATAATATATTGATATTTAATTTATTTAATCAATATTTATATTTAAAAAAGTATATATATTTTTAATCTTCATTATATTGTGTGACTTCTGACCCAAATTATTGCGTTTTTATTAAGTTGTATAATATGTGATATGACACTAAAAATATCATACCTGCGCAATTACCGCTTGCAAAACATGATTTATTGTTAATGGGTGCGGTTAAAATAACAAATACATATGTTCTATTTGACGATTTTCTTGAAACAGAAAGAATCTAGCAAAAAATTATTTGGCGAGCAGTGAAAAAAACCATTATTGCCAATTTGATGCAAAACTTAAAGGCAATGCATCTCTTGCGCTATAAAAGTCTAAAAAGTAGTATCCAATTAACACATGATTCGTTAAAAATAAGGTCATTTTTTCTTTGAAACCACTTTCATTATTCCTCCGACATTCATCAAAATAGTATTCATAAATATATATAAATAAAATTGAAATACCACCCAAATCACATATAATTATCTAATGTATATTTGTCAATTTTCTAGTATTTTTTAATTCATGATAATTATAGATTTCTATATTAGAAAAAAAAATCTATTCAAAGTGACGAATTTTAATATTATCTATATACAACTTTTTACTTTTACGTCAGAAAATTTATTTATTTATGAATAATCTAAATTTAATGACAAAAAAATGTAGTAAAGCTTCGACCGAAATAAATAAATAAAAAAAGTAAATAATTTATATAATAATCAAATTTGTATGTTGTAACATAATACGCGTTACAACAGTGTAACAACCCAAAACTAAGAGTAGTTATTGTAACGTTTCAGTCTCAAAGTCTGGTCACAATTTTTAATTATCAGCTCTTTGTAGCTAAAGACGATTTTAATGATTAGTGTATAAGGATAATTAATTATTTGCTTCTGTATTATCAATTCAGTATCCTACTGTGTAAATAATATCGCATTAAAAATTTAAAATATCTTATATTTATGGCAAAAAATGTTTATAGTGATATTAATAAATAATGGTGATGATGCTCTCCTTCTCAGTCAATTTATTTATTAGGTATTTGTGAATAATATCCTTAAGCCTGGCATCACCAATTTAATTATTAAATTTAGGGTGGTGATTTTCGCCCACGTGGATAACCAATGGCAACGCAAATTCATTTTCTGCGCCACCTGGCAACATTTTTAAATTACTTCCTTTAACGAGAACATAAAAATATTTTCACAAAAAATAAAATAAAAATATCGTATACATTCTAAATCTTTGCCCGATAATTAAAAGTGTTCTCTAAAGATGCAAAGTCTCCCGTAAGTTTCGTTTACGCAGATAATAACGAGCTTCCCCTACATTATCCAACCACAAGAAGGGTATTCTTCAGGGGTAATATTTTTAATAACCGTACCGCTAAGGGATGAAAATTATTACTGAGAAAGCTATTGCCTAAATTAGTGCTTGGTAATATTTTCAAGGTTTACCTGTGAATTTGATTAAATAATTATTTTTAATTTAGGGTGCGTGAAAATGACGCGTAAAATGTTCTTAAACGTACCTGTAAAGTAGGGTTAAGAATACATAATGAATGGAATAAGAAAAAAAATGTTCGCCCTTTGCTCTTTAGGGAAGGATTTTATTAGGCAAATATGATTAGCGTCTTGTTATATTATATAATATGTATATGTTCTTGAAAAAATTGCATTAATTACGGTTGCTTTTGCAAATAAAATTTAATGATTAGACTTTATAGTTTTCATCAGAATCTATTTAATTTACAAATTCGACTTAACAACATTTATACGATATATGTATATACATTTATTATTAATAATAATTATCAATGTCAGCACAATCTTCTTATCCAATATTGGGGTTTGAATCACAGATTTAAAAAAATATTCTCTTAGAATTTTACAGTAAAATGTTTAAGACCTCTGCTTTATATATATCTAGTGTATGCTATAGGTGCTTTAAGGCATATAATGGTCTGTTTCCTGTTACACCCCTTAATTTCCTCTAACATACTTTTTTGTGTGAGCTTATATTTGATCCTAAATACTAGTGTTGAACTATGATATATAGGTTTTGTTTCATTTTCAGATTACATGTTAGTTCCAGCATCCATATATTATAATGTGATGTATATACATAAGTATGTATCATATTATTTGAAAGGCCTTTTGCTTATTATAACATAAACATATAAGGCAATACTGTCGTGTGACAAGTACCAATTAGTGTTTGGATCAATGGTTATTATGGTATCTTGATAAACGTATACTATATGGTTCGACATTATATATGTTTATATATAGATTCTCAAAAAAATGCAGGCCCGTACGATACGATGTAAAATAAGTTCGATTATTAAATATGCTTTTATGTCACATGAATAAAGTATCTAGTTTGTAGGTGTATGCACGTCAAGCTATATACTTTTTTACTCGAAACTGAAATAAGCAATAAATATTGTATGAGAGTTGAAAGTGTATACATTAAAATAATGCGGGAGGTTAACGTGTTTATATCTGAGATAATAAATAATAAATTTCTTTCGTGCGTTACGGCTAAATTGTGATTTATAAAAGGTGCCTGGATTTACTTGGTTGTGAAGATAAGAGAAAAAGTGGAATATTTATTATAAATAGAGGTTAAGGGCGGTTTAAATTATATAATAAAGTAATGTATTAAATTCATTCATTATTTATTCAATAAAACTGTTGCCAGTATAATTTATAATACTGCGACAGTGAAATGTTTGAAAACATCCTTGATGAGCCTAATATATATTTATGAGATGTGAAACTATGATAATGGAAGTTAGCTGTTAGAGTTAACACTTTACCGACCGGCAGTCTCACTACCAGACTTACACTAAATACCGGCACTTTTTCGCAAAACTTCGTGAATTTTACCTTTTTTATTTAAATTTATGTATCTTTTGATACGTTCCGAATATTTCGTTGATTTTTTCTAGACATGTTATAAATGTATCAATGCATCAATTCAAGTTATTATTAGATGGTTCTCAACATGTGGTTCGCTAGAAATAAAAAATAATTATTACTTTTCCTTATTATTAGATTTTTAAAATGATTATCTTGATTTTAAAATTATAAAAACGAATAACCTAGAAATTTTAATAAAAATAATTTAAATTGACTTAACCAGATGTTCTCAAACTTTTTTAAATTGTTAAAACTTTTTTCAAGCAAACTTTTCTTTTGTATTGTGACATTTTTACTAATACGAGTTTACTGATATATAATTCATTTGCAATAAAATATTCACTAACCGTTGTAATTCACTCCATCGTAATGTGAAATCTTCCAGGCACATACACAGATATTTTACATTGTCTTTCACGTGTAAATCACTTTTCACAATAACTAGTTATATAATGAAAGTTTAAAGTGTCTCGATTTTTTACCGTTTTTCGCAATTGCAACAATATTACCCCATATCGTTTATATTTGGTTTCAAATATTCGTAATTTTGCATTTTTCAGATATTCTGGTAAAACCCGATTCTTCCTTATGGTACCACAGATTCTATTTTTTTTTCAAATATATTTTTTTTGCTATTTCAACACTGTTATAAAAATTGTCCATATAAAGATGATGCCATTTGTATTTATTGTCTGATGTTAGATGTGATATTGAATCTTGTAACGAAATTCCAGGTCCTGAATATATTTTAAATTTCGATATGTATCCTGACACTAATTCACATACCATTCTTATCACTATACCGTACTTTGTGAGCTTACTGGGGTTCTATACGTGAAAATTTAATCTTCCACACCATGGGATCATACCCTCATCCAGAGATATGTTTTGGCTTGGTTTGTACATATTTTTTAATCTTTCGGAGAAATAATCAATTATTTTTTGTACTTTGAACAGTCATCCTACATTATCAGGAACATTTTCATTATTGGAAAAACGCAGGTAACGTTATATTTGCTAAAACCTATTTCTACTCATGGTTTTTGTAAATATCAAGGTTCCTATTAGTGGATTTATTGTCTAATACAGGTGTAATGAGCCTTTTTTTTACCAGGCCCATTAGCAATATCAACTCAAACCAATTTTTTAATTCTGGTACCGTTACATCCACCCATTTTTTAGATTTTATTTGCAGTTTGTATCTGTTGAAGTGTTGATTATGGTGTCTATTCGTTTCTTCTGCAATAACGGGAAACAAGTCATCTTCAATAAAGTTTTGTGTCTTGTAAAGTGTCTTCTAAATATTTTTCTTGTTCATCTTCCTCATTGCTCATGAGCATCATAGCATGTGGACGATTTCTTTCATGAACAGAGGAGTCTGAATCACTATCACTATAATTTTCATTGTCACTTGGAATATCTATATATATTTAACACTATATTAAATAACATAAACTGTAATTATTTTCACGTAGATTCTACACTCGTATATAACTAAATAACTATGTTTTATAAACAGTTCGTAATATTTTTCGAATATTCACTCGAGCACACGAAAACCAGATGCACTTCACACGATAGTATAACTTAAACTTAATTCTTATCCATAAGTTTTTATGTGCATCGTGCTAATAATTAAAAAATAATAACTCGAAAAAATTCCCACTTTCTAAAAAGCCAGTAATATCTGACGGGAGGTAATATTTACTCACAAAAAATATGTTGGAATTTCCTTATAACAGGATAGAAAAAAATACAATAGAATCTTACTAATCTGACAATCTTGAGATTCTCAGTAATCCAATACTATCTAATGGTTAATGATATGATACATTTTTAGTGTCTTATACTTTTTATATATGTACATCGTATTTTTTAATTTTATGTAATTTGATTTTATTTCTAAATAAACCCATTTACCCAATTAATTATTTTTAAATATACATATTTATATGTTTGTGTATAAAATATCATATTTTTTCTTTTTTTATACCGTCCGAAAAAAAAGTGTGCTGGAAAAAAGTTTTTAGAAATTTGAAAAAGTTTGAGAGCCGCTGGTGAACTCAATTTGAATTATTTTTATTTAAATTCCTAGATTACTTGCTTTTATAATTTTAAAATCATCAATAAATTTTAAAATCTAATAATAAGGAAATGTAATAATTAATTTTTATTTTCGGCAAACCACATGTTGAGAACCATTTAATGGCTTGAATTGATGCATTGATACATTTATAACATGTCTAGAAAAATTTGTTAAAATATTCGGACCACATCAGAAGATACATAAGTTTGTCTGGTAATGAAACTGCCGGATGAAAGAAATATAAAATATATTTATAAAACCTTCGCATTTGTCTAAATATAATTAAAAAAAAAAAATTAAAATAAAATGAAAATTCATACATTTATTTAGTCATCTCTTAAAAAAAAGCAAATTAAACACTAAACATATATTTTTTATTTGACATGGAAACGAAAACATACACAGGACGCCAATTGGCGTCTGCGGTGTTTAACTTTCAGCACACTCAGGACGCCAATTGGCGTGAGCGGTAGGTAAAGTGTTAAGAAACGTAAATTTGCTTTTGTTGCTGTTAATAATACATATATTAAAATAGTATAGTTTAATAAAAAAAGCTGCGGTTGTGTTGTGTATTTTATTAGTTATTTTTTATCCTCATTTAATAGTATAGTATAATAAACGTTTTTTTGTGAAAATGTTTTCACGTCTGCTTGCACACAAATGGAACTAAAAATCCAATTGTTCCCGTTGATTGTCTACACTTTTTTGTCCCTCAGTGTAAAACATCCAAAACGCAATTTGCGATATGAATTGTCCAAAGTGTATGGTGTATAATATTTGTGTTATAATTTTAGTGAATATGTGCTTGGTAATATGAATAACTCTTGAACTTATTTTATTTCATATTTCTTGGGATTATTTTTTTAAATGAAACACTTTTGTAATACAATACAATAACTAAACTAAATGTTTATGTTGTTACCTAATTAAAAATAATTAAACTTTTAGTCAGTATTAAATATAAAATGAAATACAAAAAGTATTGAAAAGCATATATAATCTTTATCTACGTTAAAATATAATTCAAACGTGAACGTTTTTAATAAAAAGACTAGACACGTGACAAACCGAACAGCGCAATTTATGGCTATAAGTAAAAGTTGGTAAGAACATATTTGGTTCAAACCCAATTTGTAACTTTTGGGTCGAATATATTTTTATATAGGCCGGAAATATTTTTTTTTATTAAAGTTTATAAATTAATGCTTACAGTTTAGAATCAATAAATGTTACTAAGTACGACTATTGTTCATCACATATTAGAAAAAAATAGTAAAACATAATTTATATGGGATTCGAACCCTCGTCTTTCAGGTACAAGTCTATCATGCTGGTTCATTATATTTTTGTATATAAAAAAAATGTTATTAGTGAGTAATTCTTATTTGGAAAGTCTTAATTAGTATTGCAGATGTATCATAAATCTAATGATAATAAAGTCAATTTTTTGTAAGAAACTGGATGATGATTTGCTTATCAGCTTTAGTCTAATGTGATCAAATAGTATAATGTCTGCTTTTTAAAATAAAAATAAATGGATTTAAAGCAACAATTTTATGGTAAAAAACCGTATCGTGGCATTGAATCGGTTAATATAAAATTTACTTACGGCTCAACGACACAATTGTATTATACATCACAGGGTCGGCTTGGTATCGAGTAATGGGATTCCGCACGATCGACTTTGCTCGAGATCAATTTTTCAGCTCATGTGGCACTTAACGTTAGAAAATTGCCAAGCCACAAATTACCGTATCTCAATGGTGAAGTCGGCCATAAAACGGCCGTTTTAATTACATGCCCATTATCGCCATATAGTCCACTCTAACCCTTAGGGTTTGCTCTCGACGTTAAAAGGCCAAATCCAAACACGATCGCGTGCTTTGTAAAATGGTGTAATTTAGAACGATATTTGAATTTGAGATGTATAATTCCGCTTATATGTTTGATCAAGAAAATAACATATACTTAAATGTAAAGATATATTTCCATCAATGCCAAACTAGTACTTATCAATAAGTACTTCTGTATGGATGCTTTTTGTTAGCTTGTCTGTGTATTCATAACATCGTTAAAGCTTCATATTCACATTGCTTAAACCATTCTAAGGAAATTATATTTTTATATTTATTTTTAATAAATCGTAACCTGACGGGCGTAAGCCCAATGCGTTGCAACGGGGTTTTTATATCTACACTTTTGTTGCAAATTATGAAACATTTCATTTATGATTGTGATTATTGTATTTCTTAAATTTACAATTAACTTACAGTTATGTTTTTTTTATTGTAGCTAAATATTGACCCTGTTTCTTGCACTATAAAGCTGCAGATAAAGGCAAAATCATTTAATTGTCTTTTATTTTTTGCGCTCTTAGTCTTTTACATAGTAAAAAATATGCAAATTCATATACTTCAATAATTCGAGATTGTACTTTTTTATATTTCCCAGTAATATTCGTGCTAATGTCATAACACTATTGATCCCTCAAAGGTTCTTCAAGTATTTATATGTGTAATATACCAGCATCCGTGAAGGTTGTAAATATATAATATTATATTTTAATTGGATGGAAGCAAATTTATAAAAAATATTGCTCAATATTACGAAATTACATAAAATAATTTCAGATAATTAAAAATGTTACAGACAGTTAAAAAAAATATAAATTGGAAACTAATTACACATATTTTCATATTATACAAAAACGTTTTAATAATTAATTTGTATCTATATCTAAATAAATAAATGATTTTCTTAAATTTATAAATAAATAAGTAAGCATAAAAAATCAATATATGGTAAAGAAAAAAAATGTAAAGATATATTATAATAAATAAAAATCAAATTAAATCCAAGTATAATTGAATAAATAACTAAATATTTATGTAAATATAAAATAAACTATATGCAAATTAATTTGAAATAAAATACATAATAAATTAATATACTATATAAAAACGTATCTATACATATAAAATCAGAAATATCGCAAATAACTGTTATATAACTATTATACTAAATAACCATCGTTATTATAATTATGAATTAATTCAATCTTACATATTAGAGTTATAAAATATATTCAATGGTAATCACTAAATTGTATTTACTAAATTATTAAGTTGAGATATCTTGTTTTCCAAGTAACGATAAACTTTTTAAAGAAACTATAATTGTTAATCTAAATAGCTAATAATAATATTTCCTGTAAATACTTTTTATTTCAATGCGCTTTCAAGATTAAATTTCTTTAATTATTAATATACATAAATACAAGTTTTAAATATAATATCATAGTCCTTATAACTTACATAAAATATAACTATATTTTCATCAAAAATATTTAATGAAGGAATTACATTTACTGAACTAAAAAATTTGTCCAAATAATAATAAAACTTAATCGATTCAATATATATGATATTAAATAAACAATACTTTATTCAAAGTACAATTAAATATACAACTAAATATATATGTAAATACAATAATAATTATAAGAAAATTAATTAAAAATAAAATACATACGAATAATATAAAAATGCATATAATATAAATAAATTATTTCATCCTATTTAAATATTATATTATATATTTATACCCTTCGCGGAAGGAATATAATTACTTAAATAAACTTTGGAGGATCGAGAGTCCGGGGGAACAAAAATCCGAGGGTTCAATCGTCACTGAACCGAGGTATTCAATATCAAAGTTGTTAGTCTGCAATTTACCCAAATTTTTTTTTGCCAGATCCTCTGCATTGTATTTTTTTGATTCGATAAATTAAATGAACCTTTCCTCAATAGAACAGTTACAATATAAAAAAATGGTAAAGTGCTTTGTCTTATAAATTTCATTCAAAATATTTTTGCATACCTTCCTAGTAAATCTTGATTATTATTTTCAATAAGCTATTTTTATTTCTATATATTTTACGTTGTTGACATGGCACTAAGCCATCAAATTAGGTACACCTATTCTGTGATGAATAAAAAACACTAGGGCCTATATAGGATTTGAGACCATGTCCTTCAGGTATTAGTCATCGACTATACCACTGAACTATCGTGCTTCAAAGAAGAAATGAAGTATGTATTTCAAATAGACTTCGTGTAAATATAAGTTATTGATTGTATTCTTTTTATTTATGTTTTGTACTGCTGGTATTTAAAATTGTCACTCCACTGTCTGATTTTCGCGCCAGCTTTTCCTCATTTTCCGTCGCGACCTTTACTAGCGCGATAAACGACTGGCCATAAATCAACAAGCTGGCACAGAAAGGTCAGGTGTAATAGCGGCGTCAGCATTTTCGTCACACCCTGTACATATTCAGTATCGGGGGTTGGTCAACTAGGGTCATAAATACGTCGGCGTTGGATTAGGTGGTTCCGTTCGTTGTCATTCAACAGCCAATTATTTATACACACGACTTGGGAGTAGTCGGACTTGATAATTGTATGGCACAATTGGGTCGTAGACCCTTATTAAATTAATGAGGGTGGTGTTTATGGTTAGTTATGAATATGCGCTCAGAAATGAAAATGAGATGGCCGAAGAGAATGAATATCTACACTAAGAGGATTGCACAAAAAACTCCTATTTTATTTTATAAGGAAATATTGTTTTATTTTATTTAGCATATGTTTTAGTAAAATATTTTTAATTTCAATATTTGCATAATGTATTGGTTTTAAATGTAATATTTATTCGGATAACTCACCAAGATCCCTGCTATGCCTGCACTACACTCTCTGGAAGTTGGTCAATGTTGGCCAAGGATGGAGAATATAGTGGGTTACTTCGGTCGAGTTCGGTATAAAATCTCTCGGAAGTTGTCTGAGGTTACCGAGAACGGGAGGTAAAGTAGCGGTAATTCGGTCAACTTGGCCAGCTTCGAGCGCTTTCAAATTTTGTCGGCAAACGGACCGAAGTCAAAGGTACCGAAATCAGAGCTGCTTTTTCGAGCGCGAGCGGTGAGATACTTCCCCTTTCTTCTCTCGCGTGTTAAGTGACGAGAGTGAGAGAGATAATGATATGGTGTTTCGCAAACTGAGATAGAACGAGTAACTCGCTTCAATTTCAGTATGCGCGTAGGCGTCCTATGGTTAACACGCATGTCGAGCGCTACATCGTAGCCACGTGGTCAAATTAAAATAACACATGCTTATCGGGGACTTCAACAGATCTTACTGATCTTTGAATATTTTAGAGCACCAAAAGGGATTAATTATAGTTTTGATAGTATATTCTTTGAACAAATATCGTTATTATATTTTTTTTCGTATAAAATTAAATAATTAAAAAATAATTAGTGTTACTTGATTTTGTTAAAAAAAATCGTTTCGAATATCCTTATGTATTTTCCTAGATCGGTTTATATAAATGTCACACCATAACGAATTCTTATTTAGAATCGATGGCGACAAATTCTAGGATAGTCACAGATGTGGTGTTCGTATTCTGAAGTATCAATTTTATGCCTTATGACATTTTGCAAAAGCCGACAAAGATTTTGCGTAAATTGAATATTTACGACCAAAAAGTTTTCACGGATATTGTATTGGTGAGCGCCCACACAAACTTTTATAATTATTAATAGCGTAATTTTATTAATATGACAATTTAAAAATTGCGATTATTTCGCACATTTTTCGATCGCGCGCAAATATGCTAGCTGCCGTGCGTACGTCATTCACGCCCGCCATCCGGACGGCATATGAAATTTTTGGCAATGTGGCCGCTACTCGGAAGTCGGCGACCTCGGCCGACTTCAGTTGAACTTCGGTTCGGACAACTTCCAGAGAGTGTAGTGCAAGCATTATATTTATTTTGCAGATTTTTGCCTTTTTCCGAATCTCCTCGTCATTCAAGTCGTGAATAACCACATGAAACTGAGTAATTTATTTTGCTAAATTAAATCTAGTTGTCAAATTAATGTTAAAACAACTTATGAAAATATTAAATTTATTTTGAACTAGTTAATTCTTCGTTATTTTTTTGCTTCTTCCAATTTAAATCAAAATTTAAATCGAATACCTAAATTTACTGCTAAAAATTTACATTCGTTGAATATTTCCTCTTATGTCTAATATTTTTTTAAAGGTTCAAAAACAATTTGCAACCAAACTTTAGCACAAATGGAGCTGCGTAAAATAATACAGCCTGTTCTTTTGAATAATAAAGTTTATTGTGAAAGTGTGCTTTTGAAGGCAATGTTCCGCTTCTTTTATTTGTTGTATGTATAAAAAAGGGCTAAAGGAACTTATATCTGAAATGTATCTGTACGTATGTACATCGCAAACAACTAATTTTTTTTATGAATATATGTATTTTTGCTATGATTTTTATCGGGTCTCTCAAGGAGAACGGGCCTCGGGAATTTGTCCCCTCTTCCCCTTCCAAAAATAATAATTTTATAAATATATGTGAAATTTAGCAGTGCTTGATTAAATAGATAAAACAAAAAATCTGACTGTGGCGGCTATACGTGTCACACCAAACAAAAAACAACATTCCAAACACAGCGAGATAATGAGTTACTCATCTTGTTTATAAAGTAACTATATTGATATATTCTATGGTGTTGATAAATTAATTATATATGTACATACATATGTAAATATTTTGTCGGCGCCATAATGCATAAAAGAAAAAATTGTCTATTACCGAACTACCTATATTATATATTCCGTGAAATAAATAAAAAAAGGTTATTTATTTTAAAGGTGTAGTTTAATTTTGCGGGCCGTTTTTAACTAAGTAAAAATTGCTACTTTATATGAAACAATCTAGATCTTAAATTAATAGATTTTTAACTTTTAATTACAATGTTAAAACTGTAACATTAATAAATTCAACCTACTTAATAGTCGAAGCTTATCTTATTATGATTATGAATATTTTTAAAAACAATGAACGTAAACTTCGTGACATGAACCGTTAACCACATAAATATGAACCAGAAAATATTTTTACATTGCCATAATAAAACAAATGTTTATATGCCATAATATACAATAGCGTGTATAAATACCGTTCGTTACATGGCTACCATTGTAAATATATTACAGCTCAAGTTGTTAAACTGTCTGATTGAAAAATCTCTCCATACCACTCCATATTTACTTTGTCGTCTCATATATCATCTTAATGAGTTTACCATGTCTTCGCATATATCAATGCAAATCGAATAGACATGCATGCTTAATTGCGTTCTATTTCACTATTGTAATTTATTGTTACTGTTGTATAGCAAAAAACCAACCTTTCGAAATATCTCAATATTTATATATATATATATATTATTATATTCGATACATGTTTTATTGTACTATAACAATATATAAAGATCATATACTGAAATGGTATTTTAAGAATTTGAATAGAGCATCTATTTTTAAGGCGTGAATATTTTTGAACCCCTTTTCTCTGAGAAATATATATAAGATAATCTCTGAAGCCTTCTAATTTTCTTTTATTATACATAAAATAAGAATTTGCGTCGCAATTGAAATATTCAGTGTAAGACGTTGGTTTAGTTGATTGAATTTCAATGGATTCGTATCAAATTTTGTAAATTGCGCTTATCGGATATACAACAGCTTAGGTGTTTCATACTTGAACACGAGGACTATGTATTACACACAATTGTTAAGGATTATGATCCATTAAACTGATACATATCATATTATAAATAAATTGAAGATTAATTATAAATAAAATCTAAATAATATTCTAACAATTATAATTTATGATTTTTGTGAAGCTGTATATAATATTTTTAATTAATTCATAAATTAATTTATATGCATTTGAATGACAAAATCAAATGGAGCATTTATGACTAAATGTTAAACGATGTCAATGAACGTTGACACACTTTTAATCTTTTCATACTTGAACTTTAACCTTAATTCACTCCTGTGGCCATAATGAGTTTTTCTGTTAATATAAAATATGTATTTAAAATTGTTTTATTGTTTTACTAAATTAACAATTAATTTTCATAAAACAAAACTCATTTGAGTCATCTTTTTATTTTCATATTACATTATACATTCAATGAATCGAAACTCATTGAGGCTAAATTTGGAACAAAAGGAATAAATTAAAACAGATTTGGTCCAAAGAACCCATTGTTTATTTAGTTGCTATTTTTTTTAAGTCGTTGAAAACGAATGTTAATAAACTATGCACATTGTAAATAGTCTTACTGTACATTACAAAACACTATCACGAATAGTTCATTATACATTTGAAGAAATATTTCATGCGTCGAAACGGTTTCAATTGCACACGAATAATAGATAAGCGGCCACTTTCGAGTCATGAAAGATTCATGTGTGTTAGGAATAAGTAGCGAATCTTGCGACATTTAAGCTTTAGAAATTGCTACTTGAACATTATTTATACCGTTCTCTAGAGACACGCCTTAAACTTGCGATATGAGAAACGGTTCTAAATTTTCAAACTTTTGAACCAAAACACGTACATTGAATCTATTTTTATTTTATTTAAATTCGAACAGTATAGAAATAAAAAAATACAGAAAGTAAAACACTTAATAAATCATTTGATGTTCTTATATTCAAATTCTTAGCGCATTTTGAACACTGTTTTAATATCGAAACAAATAAAAAAAATAGTTATAGCGGCGACAACCAGGCACGTACGGTGATATACATTCCCTTTCGCTCGCTCGCGTGTTAACTGACGAGAGTGAGAGAAATAAGGGCGTGAGTTACATGCGTTCCGCATGCTTCTTCTCATTGATTATATCTCACCGTACGCCCCTAGCGACCACAGGTTTCACGCCAAACTGCGTCCAAGAAAGCAGAGAAAGAGGTGACTCATCGATGAGTCGTCTAAATTTTCCAAATGTTATGTTTTCAAAAGCCGCTGCACTCCTCTATATACCAGATATAACGGATTTAAGCCACGGCTTTAGTCGTCTCTGAAAAGTATATTGCCCAACGTGGGTCAAAATTTTCTCTGATATAAGGGAAAATCTGATTAAAACTTTTTCGCCCTTGTCACTTTCTATATTGATGCCTCCAGAGACTGCAGTTTCTAGAGCTGCATCCACGGGAACTAGTCCCTCTTAGTCTACATACCAGAGAGCGCCTCTAAGTTATTAACGCCAAAGTGCGCCTAGATGACCGCAGCCCCAGAGGGTCTGCGGTAATCCGGATACTACGCCTCCTAAATACCGCACCCCTTAGTGTCAACTGTATAGTTTCCAAGTGATAAATATAGTAAAATAAAGAGTATTGCTGATGTAAACAGACCGAAACTGATTTAGAAAATATTGAGATGCTAGCTAGCACTTTTTAAACATTTTATTTGTTGCCACAAAATTATACACACTCGCAAATGTATAAAGTCATATGTGTGTTTTGTAAAGATTGCGAATCAGTTATAGATAATCAGACAATTAACATATTAAGCTTGCTCAAAATTCTATACATACATTATTTCGAAAAAAAACTTTTAACGGATTTTACTATATATCTTAAATATTTATAGTGTAGTAAGTGTTTCCTTACTATCTGGACTAACTAAAAACCCAATGCAAAGTGTAGTCTATTACATTTGCATTTAATTATTGCCATTTTTTGGTAGTAAATTTATAAAACAATAGTTTAGTTTTCACGAAATGCATTTAACAGCTCGTAAAAATGGGCTAACCTGGCATATTTCTGTTTTTTTTTTAATTTAAAGAAAAGTTCAGGATTATTAATACTAGACAGAAAAAGCATAAGACGTAATGTATCACGATAGCTTCTAATTATCTTATACACATTATATGCTTAATTATTAAAGATTAAAGCTATGCTGTTTTGTTAAATAATTTCAACTAGAGTTCCGCAGGGTAGTTTACTTGTGCAATTTCTCCTCATTCGATTCATTAATTACATTCCTATTTATAAAACTTCTAACTCATAAGCTGGAATAAATATTTAGCTAATAAGTAACAGATTTTTTTATTAAAAATTGCAAATCTGAACAATTACTTTTAAATTAAAAATTAAAATAAATCAAGCAATGATTTTTACAACTTGTAGATAACCCTTGCTTCCACCTCTAAAAAGTAAATTTCATTAAACTTATCACATATCTCAGATCCAAAGAGTTTGATGTTATAATGCCAATAAAACTAATATATAAAAGTAAAAGGGTATTATAATAAATAAATAACATATGCTTGCTCGGTGTGGAGTAACCCTATTCATTTTTTTAAAACTGAAACTTCAAATTTTATATTTTAGACAATACCATATAATCCCATATAACCCAACGAAGTGTTTTATAATAAAAAAAAGCATTTAACAATAATAAAAAAAAAAACTTGTTTGGTGTAAAACAATTAGAATTTTAGTATTATAAATTTCTTGTAAATTTGTAATAAAATAACTTTTAACATAATAATTTTGTACACACTTATTTTTTAATTTGTCCTTCCAATTTTATATTGCATATATCACCACGTAGTTTTACACTATACATAAACACTTTGTTTAAAAATCTAAAATGTCTAAAAACAAAAAAATCATATAAACAGTTAAATAGATATACGCTTGCTCGGTGTGGAGTAACACTTCTTCATATTTCTATGTGCCCTATAATGTCCCCAAACTTCACTATGGCGAAGGCGTCTTTATCTGGTTCTTCATGGAAAAGCTTTTGCATACCTGACAGTCCAGTTTATTCTCAAATATTGCTGAGCTAGTTTCCTGACGAATAGTTTCCAGACAATTGCTCCCCCGGACATATTGTTCTCTCAAAGTTTCTTCATTAGTAAATATCAACATTCGTGAAAGTTATACATATTACATTTAAATATGGTGAAAGCAAATTTACAAAATAACCGTTAAGGAAAATTAAAATTTGGAATTAATTACACATATTTTCATTTAAAAGCTACAAGGAAAAAAAATATTTTGTCTATATACTGTAAATTGTTTAAACTAAAATGTAAGTTTTTTTTATAATAAAATGCAAATAAAATTAAAATTGAAAAGTAAACTAAAATATTAAAAGAATAAATTTAAAATGGTTTATCTGGAATTATATCTAATTTCATTTGAGAGCAATATTCTTATAAATTTGCTTTCACCCTATTCAAATATAATAATATATACTTAAAATCTTCACCGCTGCTGGTATTTATATTTATTTTTATTTTTATTATTTTTATAGTATTTTTCGGGAGATTATCCGGGAGATTCTTCGCAACCCTTGCCAATTAAAAAGCTGCTCAAGACTAGGGACCGTTTCTTGGTTTCTCTGAATAGTGATTTATTGTGGAATAATAACTGAAGTGATATCCCGTTGCCTTTTACAGTCGCAGTACTACAACCACGAAGGTAATTCTAAGCATATCTTGAGTATTTTAGGGAAAAATTTTGCCGTGCCTATCCTATACCAGGGATATTTATCAACTTTCTAGTCTCGATAAATTACTTACCAAGGTTTACGAGACTTAACTCGCCGAATTTATTTTTAGAGTTACATTCTCTTAAATAGGTTGTCCACCAAAATGTAAATACTTTTGCAGTTATCTTTTCCTAGAAATGTGGCTTCTATCACTGACGAGCTTTTTTTTAACCGAGAAGTAATGATAAAATATTATATTATTAATATACATACAGTAGCACTATTTTTTTTGAGAATCGCTATGGACATATGACTATTTGATTAGATGTCATATAAAAAACATTATATTTAATAATTACTATATTATAACAAATGGGCAGTTAATGATTATTATTCACACATAAATCATGATATTCTTTTTTTGCTAAGAACTTGTATATTTTTGGTGTTATTCTGGTTTGAAATTTTTATGTAAATGTCACGAACCTGTCTCTGAGTTTATGGGTTACCCAACGCTTCAATCGGAGTATTTCTAACTGCTAGTTGTATCACTATTTGCCGCACAAACTTGCAGATACTAATGCACGTCCGATTTAAACAACCGTCTACCACTATACTAACAATATTTATTTAGCGAAGTTTTATACATATTTAATTATTGTTTATGCTCCAATTTTTATATTGCAGATAAAACCACGTAATATAACAATATAACTTTAAAATCGTAATAACATACAATTGCTCGGTGTGGAGTAACACTAGTCATTATAATATTAAAAACGTGTACTTTTTTATCATTTATGCTTTTTATATTGCAAATATTACCATGTAAATTATCTGTGTTTAAAATGTTTCAAAATCTTAAATGCACCTTGACAAGAAAAATTCTTTATAAAATTTTAATTACACCGGTAATAATATACGTTTGCTTAAAATGAATTAACACCAGTAATTATAATCTTCTAAACTCGTACATTTGTGAATAGAATAACTTTTCTTTAGCCAAAATTTTTACATATTTCTTCATTATTTATGCAGATATTATACAATCCAAAACTATGAGTTAATATAGTGTTTTGAAATATAAAATGCTCATTAACAAAAAAATGTTACAAGTCCCTTAACAAAATATTTTTAGAGGTTAGAGTATTTTTATAAAACAGCCATATGTACTTATTTTAATGTATGTAATTTTCTGTTAATATTTAATAAAAAAATATAAAAACATATTAATTTATGTAAATTTAGGAAAGCTCAGATATTATATTTTTATATTTATTAAATATATAACCAAACACATTGTACTTACGAAGATAATGGTATCCTTTCTATTGTTTTTTTTAATCTCCAAAACGTGACAAAGCATCATAACGATGCTCATAAATCATATTTCGCCAAAACATCAAAACGATCGCATTGTCATTAATCACCTCACGTGTTAGTAATAGTTTTATATACTTCTTACAACGGATACAAGCAAATACGATACCAAAGCTTATCGATATCCTCGTTGTTCTGACATTCTATAATTAATTTGAGAAAAAGCCTCCGTCTTTACTGAGTGTTAAGTTGATAGATGAAAGCTTTTAAAAGTGTGTGCTTAGCTTTTTGCGCCATTCGATACCGGGTATCGAGTTCTCGTCTATAGAACCGACAGCTTTACAAGTTTTCTCTAGGAGCACCGAAATATTATCCAAGCACAAAGGTTGCTAATGGCATATCAAACACTAAACGAGCTTTAAAGTATGCCTCGGCAAAAGTTAGTCAGTGTGATTATTAAAGTTTTAAGGTTGGAATAGAAATTAAAACAAATCGATGCTTCTATTAATAAATCGAGCAACAATATATAGAGTATTGAAACAATATTGATCGGTCCTTATCGGCAATGCCATTACTACAATCGGTTGTTAAGTGGTCGTATTCCTGAATGCCTCGTATGGCTTTGTGCTATTGCTTCGTATCGGAAATGGCTACTTGATGTTAGTGGATTTTAATTTTATATGAGCCTTTAAATATTTTATTTACTTACTGTAATACTTCCATCATTAGAAAAATAATAAAAGTAGCACAATCAATAATGAAATATTTATTAATTTTTAATTACGTTCGAAACGATAGCATGTCTATGGAATCCGAAACAATCATAGTAATTAACGTTTCAATTATATTTGCTTAGTTCGATTGATGGAAATCATAGGTCATTATTTTAATACTATGGAATATTTAAGATAACACTTTGTAACAATATATTTGTCTCATTGAGTCATTAGTTTTTATACACATTAAACATTTAAGCAATTAATACAAAAACAAAATTAGTGTGTAGTTAACTAATTTGTTTTAATTACACAAATAGTTGTTTAAAATATAAATTTAATTATTATATAACATCCTATCTTTCTTATACTGTGAATATGAAGCTCGACGTCTGCGGTTATTCGCAAGCTTCGGTGCATTAATGACTCGGCTTTAATTATGCAAAGTCATCTATATTTTACGTATCAAAAATCAACACACCGTTTGTGCATAACGGTTTAACGATCTATTTTTTCTGTTTTTTTAAATTTAAGCAGGCTTTAGGATTAGAATGGAAAAGTGCGATAAGCCACGCCACAATTCAGACCCGCCGCAAAATCGGTTATAATCCCTCGGTCGAAGCTCATTCAATTATGTCTATTTCTAGTTTTGAGGTCTTCCTGTTGACCTTCGAAACCCTCAGCTGATCGACAAAAATCGACCTACAGTGTTTGACTGTAAAATTAAATAGAAACGTTCGTCGAGTCGCATTTGTATAATTGCGCACTTTTAATATAGTTATATATTGCTAGAAAATATATTGCCATAATTATAAAAAAGAGGGTTGTTTTATATAACTAAAATGCTATTTTTATGCCAATAAAAATATCTGAAGGTTGTACTAAAATAAAATACTAGATTGAGCGATTGTTGAATTTGATAATTTAGTACAACTATAATGTGTTTTTACATACAAATATAAGATCGGTTATATTTATACCATATTTTTAATGGATTTTATTTCTGGAAATTCATTGTTTAACTATTTTACTATCACTAAATATTTTATCTCTTGATTTTTCTAATTGCCTATTAAAAACCATTAAATGTTAATTGTTTTTATTTTTTAATTGCATCATTTTTGTAACATATTTACTAAAATATTTGTACTATGATTTACATTTAAACTTATATATTATATATAAAAACTATCACCTTTATAATCTATATTTTCTTTACATATACATATGTATTGTATATACATAAACCTTGTTCTTGAATATTTGCAATGTTTCTAAGATAAATAAATAATATGCTATTGTGTAATATTTATAGTCTAGACTTGATATATTGCTTTAATATTAGTACACGTATTTTTTAAACTTGATTTAATATCACATTACTTAAAGATTTATACTTTACAACAATTACTTGTATCTGTTGCATCTTAAAATATTTTTTAACTGCTCACCAATATTTATTAATATACGTTTTTTATTGAATTTGTTTAGTTATAAATTAATATTACTGTGCAACATTTTTTTTAAATCCAAATACATATTGCTTAGTGATTTCCAAAGTCTGGTATTTTAAAAACCGTAGTAGGACTATGATTTACGTGAAGAGGGAAGCAGCTGTTTCTTTGGTATCCATAGTATCTGTCTTTAATCAGCGTAGCTCCACTTAATGCGAGTTCTGATGTATCGTAAGTCGAATATTGATATAATATAGTATAATATTATAGTATAATATTGATAAAATATTTTTGTAAAGTATTGACGAGAGTGAATTACAAATGGAAGTGAAATAATATATTGATGAAAGTTTTCTTGCTTGTCTAATTTCACCGCTACGGCAAATAAATGTTACCTTCCGCCTTTTTATACGAAGCCATTAGAGATTCGACAACTTTACATTGCCCATTTTGCATTTAATCTATTTGTTAACGTAATACATGTTGTGTGTGTATGTGTGTTTGCGCGCGCACACTAATAGCATTTTGTTTATTGCGCTTTTAACGCCTAAATTTTTTTTTTCCATAGTTAATATATATTTATATTTTATAAAATTTTAAGCTATATTTATTTATTTTGAATGAATCTAATAATATTTACACACTTATAATTCAAAATAGAATAATGTATTTAATATTTTTTTGTATTAACGTAATTTAATTCGCGTTCTTTGGAGTCTCTATATTTTGACAAAATTGTCTTAGCGTCATTAGGATAATTTTTTTATACAGTTTTTTTAATCGCCGCACAGATCGAGTTTAAGATTCGCACTTACTATCATTTTAGTTTTTATATTAAAAACACTTGAATTAAAATTGTTATCCAATCCCCTACCTGCCCCGTGGATGTATTCATAGATATTTTAAGATAAAATTAATCTTTTTTCTTCACATATCTAATTAACAAAACCTTTTAAATAGATCTCTATTATAGAAGGCATCGTGTAGTATCATACAGTTCGTCATAATGCTATTAATATCAATGATCTTCAAAATGGCATTCATTCTGTGCCTTCAAAATGGCACCAAGCAAATTATACTAAATAAAATAAAGTTTTTGGTATCAAAATCGTTATTTTGTGTAAATCACAAGTGCTCATTATCTAAACAAAAAATAACCAGTAAATGTATATTTCTGTATTGAGTTTTAAAAATCCATAGGATGTGTGTATTTTCTATATTTATACAGAATTTAAAAAAAAAAATATAATATTGCGTAAAATATAAACAAATTAATAATAATAATAACAGTAACGTGCTGTATATCATGTAACGATCGAATATTTGTAACAATACGACAAGCGATCGATTAAAATATATATATATATATATATATATATATATATATATATATATATATATATATATATATATATATATATATATATATATATATATATATATTCCATAGCTTCCTCGTAGTTCTGAAGTCCCCTCATAAATCTGTACGCTCTCGAGGGCCCTTTCTACAAAACGAACGTCAAAAAATTTTCGTTGTATTTCAATTTTTAGGTGTTTTTTTCTCAAATTAATTTTGAACCCATTGTGCATCGATCGAGCTTTTCCCCAAGATTTGTGTGTAGGTATAAAGAGATTTACTAAATGAAATGAAATAACTCAAGAGGCGATTTCGCGAAAAGGAGGCGATAATTTTACGATACGCGGAATTTTCTCAACGTCTGACTTTTGTCAAATTAAAAGTCAAAAAGTAATTTTGCAAAGCCATTAACCGTAAATTATGTAGTAGCGACATTTTTAAAGATTTGTAAAACGCGTTCACGTTTATATATTATGTTTTTCTTTTGAAATTTTGTATTTCAATTAAATTAAGATTTTGCGATGTTACTTTTTAATTGGTACAGTTTACATTTTTTGGGTTACAATATATATTTTTTTATATTGATTAATATTAAGACTGATGTATATCAATATTCATTACTGTGAATGTATACTTATCACTCAATTTATATTGTATACATGTAATAAGTAGACCGAGTAGATAATACAAAAATAGTGTGAGGTCACACATGATTCAATTGAACTCATCGAATTTAAGTTTTACTGCGCGTAATTTATTTTTAATATAAACAAATTACTATGAGTATTTTTTGTAAAATAAATTATATTTACTTTGTGTTTAATAACTGACTAGTATTAATAATTAAACTAGTATAACAAGTTGTTACCTGTCATCAAACGAAAACGTTTATACTATATAATTACTCGATTAAATCAAATATGTTCATATATGTAGATTATAAAAAAAATACATACCTGTATTTATAATGAGCAAGAAGCTTCGTGGCTAAATTGTGTTCAGATAGTATATCCATATCATGGTTTTCATATGCTATCGATCGATTCACGATAAAGAAAGGTCATGTGCCTCTTTGTATATGTACTATCGAGCTTATGTTTTTTTTTGTTTATAAACACATGTGCCGACTGTCAAAATCAAAAATTACGCGACCAGTCAACCCAATCACTTTGGAGCGACTGACAATGAAAAGATGTACGATAAATACGCAATCGATACTGTATAATTACTGAGTGTAACATCCTTGCCCGTCACATACGAAATTTGAGTCGTAAATTGATCGCTTCCGAATGCGATAGTAAAAAACCTGGTTTATGACATGTAACATCCTGTATAGTAGCTTAAATTTTAAACGCCAAACTTTTAAATAACTTTATAACAAGTTGTTGTTATATTCATTCATTATTATATTACAATATTATGCTTTGATGGAAAAGCTTATTAGTAGTACTTCTTTATTGATTAAGCTTTTATTAAAAAATGTTCAATGACTGGAATAAGTAAAAGTCGGAGAAAGAAAGTTTGAAGAATATATCTATTGTATACATAAAACATCATTAGAAATTTATTTTAATTTTTGCTCTAATAAAATCGCCACAATTAAAGCTTTTATTAAAGTGGTTATGTTTTATATATTTTTTTAATGTACTTTGAATTCAATTCAATACAAAATTATTTATAGCCAAAATGGTTTATAGCTATTTTCATGTCTACTATTTGATAAACAATAAAAACATAAAAAGAAGAAAAACTACAAAAACAAAAATAATGTAAAAAACGTAGAAAAAAAAACAATAAATTGAGTGATAATTTGAGTACATTTCACTAAAAATCTGGGACCATATGTTATGTTGTCTGTAGCTTTAAAGCTCTAAAGCAATATATGCTTTGGCATTTTGTGCTTGTATTTAAATTTAATGTTGTTTTTATCGTAATCACCAATACACGAGAATAATGGTTTCGCCAAATATGTTTATAATATGACGGTGTTTTTTTCATTGTTGATATTATTTAAGATTAGTATAAAAATGTGTATTATATATTATTTTAATAGCTTTATTTTAAATGGCTTGTAATTTAGAAAAAAAGTAGTCGTACTGGTGTTACTCCTTATCGAATATATGTTAAAATGGTTCTTATTAATTGTTTATAGATCAAAAATATATTTCTTATAGTTAGTGCGCTCTTTCTATTAAATATCGGTATGAGGGGCCGCAATGGCGGCAAGCCCTTTAGAGCAAAGTTCCAAAATATGTTTATTATTTATTATTTAAATTTTATATAATGCTTGCTCAAATACGGTTGATTTTAGTTTGTATTTTTTAATTAATTCGCGTTTGATTTAAGACTGTAAGCAGTGGCTTAGCTAGGGTATGTGCCGCCCAAGGCGATCCTTAAAATTGCCGCACCCCCCCCCCCTATACATTTTTGTAGGGTCATAAAATCAGCATTTCTGAAAATTATAAATTGGTTATTATTAAGCTCTTGTTATTCGTGGTTTTATATATGTTTTAGTGCATTCAGGGTTAAGAACCACACTAGACGATCCCATCACAAATATGCCGCCCCCAAGAAAGTGCCGCCCGGGGCCGCCCCCCCATAGCTACGCCTCTGACTGTAAGCACTTGTTAAAATGGATAAGTCCATAGATAAACGAGTATTATTTTACTTAGTCTGAGCAAACTTCCCTGAGGAACTTCAACTGGTTCAAATTCTCATGTATGAGAGTATCACACCGTCTTGTCATACTGTGTCAAATGCTTTTTCTATATCTAACATTAAAAGATCCGTTCTCTTCTTCATATAAAAATTAGCACATATATGCCCAAAATTGCTCGTTAATAATTTTATTCTCCAAGGATTTTTTTAAACGAATAAGAATTATTTTTATAAATATTTTACTAAATGACAGTAATAAGCTGATAGGGCGATAGCTAATCGGAATTGTAGGATCCTTATCATGTTTTATATTGAATACCAAAAGTTTCATTTGTAACTGCATAATTACTCGATATATGTAATATTAAATTGCAAAATACAAAAAAAACGTGACATTCTATTGTAGTATGTTCTTGTTATTTCTATTTATAGTACGTTTCACCCCTGCATTGATATATACATATATAATATATATATATATATATATACATGTTTGAGAATCTATCTTGGAATCTGATATATTATCGCTATCAATTTCACTGGAAGAGTCATTGTCAATATTATAAAAACAATCCACTGAAGTGAACTCAAATATTGCTTTATATCTATTTCACGGTTTATATAGGTTTTGTCGCTTAAAAAAATATATCTCATTGATTAAAATATAACAGGCGTTAGTCCAAAGCGTAAATACATTTAACAGATACTCAGTAGAGTTTCTTAATATTCGTTATATTTATATATCAAGTAGTAAATAATAAAATATTCGAAAATCGAATTATGAAAAAGCAAAAACTACCAAGATTGTAATAAAAAGTATCATGATTATTTATTTGCATTTAAAAAATAGTACAACCTTTAATTTTAATTATACCTATTGCCAAAACGACTACAACTCGATACTTAAAAAGTACAAAAATAAAAAAATAAACATAAATCGAATTGACTCAAAAGAGATAAAACGTTTAATACCAGCCATTGAGAAAGTACACAGCTGCACAATACTGTTTTTTCTTTTCTTTAATATTTTTGTTTTATGTTATTAGTTGTTATTGTCATGCCTGTATCCCATAAAGATAAAAGGATATTTTTTTAAACAAAACATGACATAGTTGGTCTGTAAATTACGCAGTTATACACCGGGGGTCTGTGAAATCTCAAATTATTACATCGTTGTTTAGCATTCAGTTATCTTCTCTATTGATAGGTCTTTTGTCCGGCGTGTTAGTATTTCCTTTTTATAGTGTTTGAAACGGTTCTTTGAATGACATTATTGTTAACGGTGCAGTTTTTACAATTTATGTATATAACCAATTAAACATATCTTCGTCTAGTATATAGTAACGCATATTTTTATTAAGTACTGGTTGCTTTTTTTAATTTATATGTTATGTTATGAATTTCTTCTAATGATACTGATTTAATTTTATTAAATTTTACATTCAATGCTTCATTATTATATTGTACTAAATTACTAAACTTATGTATTGAACTCACAATTTATTCAATTTCTTTCAATTAAGGATTACTGTTTTCACATTAGAAAAAATAAACATATTTACTACATTAAAAATAAACTCAAAATTAAATTTTAGCACAAAATATTTAGAGACAGAAGCAAACAATATGATTGTTGCATGTCCTAAGCTAAATGTATTTAAATTTATACTTTGTAATGTTTCCTTTTTTTTTTTGACAAAATAAACTTAATGCGTAGTTTTTACTTTTAAATTAAATTAACTTTTTACTTTTCTTTATCATAAGATGATACAACTGTAAAAATATGAATGATTAGAAACAGCACCATGTATTTTTTTAATACATTTATTTATCGTAGTGAAATGAACGTTTAACTAATAAAACAACGTCCATCACTAAAGATGAGCTTTAATATTTTAATGAACTAAGAAATACAAAATATTGGATAAATAATTACCTGTAAATTTGTTATAAGCTACCTATTTTTTATTTTCTTACCAATCATAGCAAAAAGTGCACTTTAAAAAACATTAGTTAAACATGCAGTCGGCATGTTAACTCAAGAGTGATTGATTGACGCCCATCTTTTACATAATCTCTATTGTGTTTTGCTATAGATGAGCATCAATTTTAATCAATCAATATTTAAAAAAAAACTAGCTTGATCCTTGGTCAATCATCTTTTGATTAGCATATGGTACAACACAATTGAGTATGTTTTTGGTTTTCAATGTCACGTAAGGAAAATTCAGATAATGAACTATTCACTAACAATAATTTTAATTAAAATATTACTTAAAACAGGGGTTATTAATATTTTCCTTAAAAATATTGTCATAAAAACACAGAAAACTTATGCATCAACTACTAATAACTGCATTTTTTTTAAAGTCTAATCAATATTTTATTGTTCTTAAGTAACAGCATGTGTCAGTAAATTATATAATTAATTAGTGTACATAGTCTTTCTAGTCAAATATGTTGTATATAGTAAAAATCATATTTAGTATTTTCAATTAGCTCTTTGGATCTGTTATATGTATTGTTATTTTATAATTTTGTCTTCACTGCAATTTTTATCGTATATTAGAAACATAAATTAAAAGCTACATATTTTTCCTCAAGATTTAATAAAACGTTTGTTTATACTTTTTCTTACTTTTTAATTCATTGTCCAGCACTCTTTTGTCATGTTCGCTTTTGTCGTGTCACAATTTTGCCGACGCGTATTTACCATTTCTTGAAACAGCATAATTGCTCCAAATTCATTAATTATTTTTGAGTAATTTTCACATTTTTTTATATACAGTGTGTATTTATATTATTATAAAATCCTTTTACTAATTAAATTTACAACAAAGGGCTATTATTATACATTATTTATTATTTAATATAAAAATATTTATTAAAACATATAGTACATAATTTATTAATATTCTTATCTATTAAATATATTATTAGAATTCTCACTAAAATATTTAATGCACATTTAATTAACGGCCATGTTTTATTACTTATTATTTTCTTTATGTTTTGCATAAATTATGTATTTATCTGCATGAAAACATTGTCTCTAACTTAATTTAACTGAAAAATTAATTTTTATAATATACATAAGTCATTGTTTCTGGAATTATTATGTTCAAGAAATGTAAACGTCAATAAACATAATTCACGTCATTCCTAGAGTGGTTCATAAAACTTGTATTATCAAACAATGTTTTAATCAGAAATCGTGTCCCTTTTTTCACTACCTTTTTTTAATGCAGTTTTAAATTTGAAACTGCAGCGGTTGTATACCATTTAAAAATATTAATTTTGACCAGAATTCTTGAGATGTTAAATTTTTTCGAAAAATAAGATATCATCTTATGCATTTTTCTAGAATATAATATTAATTTTATGCGCAATATAATTTATCTTATATAACTAATCAAAATATGCGCCTCAACTCAAAATTTAGGCAACGGTAACTCAACTAATTTATTATCCAATTACAATATTAATTTTACTCTACTAATTAACGCAAATTTTGTCGACAATAAAGTGAACTGACAATTTCTCGTTCTTTGAACACCTTGTTTGGCGTTTCCATGGTTGCGAAATAGCCCTAACGAGACCCATACATTCACACAGCTTTACAATACAATACAATACGTACGTGTACGTTATAATTTTGACGTTAAAATGAAAGCGACTATTGTACATTTTGTTTGATATAATATATGAAATTATTTCAATTACGCAGTTTACTTGCGGCACGGCGCAATATATAATAATTTTATATATTATGTCATTATTGCGATATGAAACGTTTCATTGTGGTTTTATTTATTAACAATAATGGTGTATGGGAAACATGAAATTTAAATATTTGAAACGCAATTATCAATAATATACATATACGTTAAATATTAATATAAATAACATGTAAGTAAATCGCAAAAAATAATAGGAAGCATATTCTGATTTCTTGATGAATTTCATTTCTCGAGAAATGAGATGAATGAAATATTGATGCATGAAAAAATGTATGTAATAATTAAAATGTCCCTTTAAAAAACACATAACACCTAAAGTAGAATCAAACATCTTCATTTTTTTTATTAAAAAAATACTGTAGAAAACTTTCTCTCTTTTTGTGTTGATGATGGCTTAATCGACAACAAGGCTTCAAATAGGCATTTTAAATTCTTTCTCCATTATTCCGTAAGATGTTGGTTTTCTTACACTACTTTCTGTAAGACTGAAATAAATTTCTTTCTCTAATTTTTGCGCCAATAATACATTTTCAATTTCTTCAATAGATTCTAATGATTTATTGGAATCGCGATGGTCCTTAGAACTTGTCGAGCCATTAAATAATATGCCAATAATTTATTTCCCATTTTACATATTTATGCTTTTAAAGAATAACTAAATAAGTCATTCTTTTTTTTTGATTTAAAACATTTTTTTCATATTAATATAATATTATATATAATTAAATAATAAAATGCTTTTTTAACCTATTGAAAACAGCATTGTTAATTAATTCAATGTTCGTTTTTTACTGAAATAAATTTACGACGTTGTCTTCTTTATCATTTCTTAAAATAAAACATAAATTATTATTTGGCTGCGTAGCTCAATTTTTATATTTTCCAAGAGACTACACTATTGCGATACACTATGTCGCGTAATAATTTTTTTTTAATTTAATTTTTATTATTCGATGGTTTTAAAACGATCCATAAACATTTAAAATTTAATAAATTGCCAAAAGATGGCATAGTCCAACAATCCAATAAACTTATATTTCGATAAAATATCCTCAAAAATCTACCAAATATAATTTTATGAAAATATTGCAATTAAAATGTTGATTTAATTCCTAATAATATTTTCAGTAATTCAAAATATAAATTACTTTGTTTTTATTTTATTACATATATTATAAATAAGTATAGCATATATATTTGCATAATTAAATATGTATGAAATAAATATTATTAGATTATTTTATTAAATTGATTATGAAAGACTTATGATTTGTTAAGAAATTGTTCATTAAAATTAGTTAATGTGTAATTAATAAAAAAATGATAAATTATATAGTTAACTATTGAGTTAATTATTTTTATTATACACAACAGATGTCTCTAGTAAATATTGATAATCAATACATAATCTCTTCATGTAACAGTTTTACTGTATAATATACATATATATGTAATAAACATTTTTTCTCTTATATCAACATTTTATTTTACATGTCAAATTGACATAAAAACAAAACGTAAGTTGTAGTAAAAAAAACGAATTAATTAATATTTATTATTCAGTCCATTTCATAACATACCCTCATGTATTATAGAAAATTTGGGGAAATTTGGGCGACACCGATATAACCCGCTTATTTTTTTTACAAATCGATTGCGCAGCACTTATCGTTTTAAAAGCCATCGATTTGTGTGTTAATAATGGCTTGGTTCTATATAGTGTATATATAAGAGCTAAACTGTGGTTTTCATTGCGTTTTTTTATTGGAAGTATTGTAGAGAATGGAAGGTGAGTTTATAAAAATTGGTATATTGCTATTCATTAAAATACTAAAAAAGTTAACTACGCGGACAATTATATTGCGGGATATTAACAAAGCAATTTTTCGAGGGCTCTATATCTTTATGATAGCAAAGTAGTAAAAGTTAGATAAGGCGGGTTGGAAATAATTGTTTGTAAAAACAAAATTGTGGTGTAAACACAAAATGTTTTAATAGCGCCTGTGAGAAAAAGTCTGTGTTAATAATACTCGTAATTGTTACAGCTAGAAACTTGAAACATTAATTTTTATTTTCATATTTACTTTAGTTGGTGTTTGAATCGACAGCACTTCAGAATATTCAAAATGAAAGCTAACATTATCGTGGTAATATAATAATAATATCCTTGCTCCACTTATAACTTACATTGATATATTATATAACATTATATAAATATTTAACTATTATATGAGATATTTGTATTTGAAGATAGAGTTTTAAATGTGCGATGTAATAAAGTGAGTCAACACTTTTATATTGTAATATTATGTCATAATATCTGCAATATAAAATTTGAAGCATGAAAAATAAAGCTAGTTTCTTAAACAAAACTAAGCCGATTAAAATCTTAATTTTTCTCTTACACAGTAGCACTTTAAATTTATTCTTGCACATATACTTAAAATATACAGTGTTATATTTTTTTACTACAATTTTATTAATTGTAATATGCCAAATTTACAGAAATGTTGTTTTGCCAATATTATAATAATGAATAGATTTTTGTAGAAATATATTTTTAGAGGTTCTTAAGTTGTTAAAGGCTTTTATATTATCACTCTGATTATCGATTTTTTTATTATATATAGGTTAAAGTCAAGAAAATTAATTTTTTGCAACAGTAAATAGTAAAGTATGAATTTCATGGAGCAATATAGCTCTAAATATGTTTATTGATATTGAATGTTAAAGGATTAAATTTTCACTTCGATAGTCTCGCCTGAATAAAGAATCAATTGATAAATAATTTCCTTTGAATACCACTACTACTCTTACAAATATTTTTTCAGATGTAAAATTACTTTTTGAGTATATTTTCTATTTTCTTTGCTATCTAACCATTGTACAAATTTATTTTGATTTATTTTTTATCGCAGATAATAATTATATTTAAGAATGATTCTCTTTTGTATCTAAGAACTAATGAAAAGTAGGATTTGATACGTTGCTGTTTTGCCTATTAGACAGTCGTGCGGTACCCATTTGTCTATTTTTCTTGCAAAATACCTATGGTATCCAGAGGTCGTAAAATTGTATAAGGTGAACTTTCAAGTACGTTGCGAGTGATTTTTTCATCAACAGCGGTCCTTTGCTTATTTATAATAAATTAATGGCTTACAGTTTTTTGACTAACAGTACCTTCGCCAAATCCCTAAATATTATTTTTCATGGCCTGCGCAACATTTTGCTTCAGTTTAAACCCATATAAATTTATAAATTTAATTTAATTAACCATTGTACATATTCATTTTGATTATCGTTGAGAATTCATTTTTTATCGCAGATAATAATTATATTTAAAAATAGTTCCTTTTTGTTTTTAAAAATTAATGAAAAGTAGCATTTGAAATATTACTGTTTTGCCTTTTTGACAGTTTGTGCGGTACCCATTTGTCTATTTTTCTTGCAAAATATCTTACGCCTTACAGTTCTTTGACTAACAGTACCTTCGCCAAATCTTTTTCGTGGCCTGTGCAGCATTTTTTTGCAGTATTTAAATTTAATTGAATTAACCGTTGCACAGATATATTTTATATCGCAGGTAATAATAAAATTTAAGAATGATTCCTTTTTGTTTCTAAGAACTAATAAAAATACCATTTGATACGTTATTGTTTTGTCTATTAGACAGTTCGTGGAACGTTGAGAGTGTTTAATGTATTCAATAGTGTATCTTAATATTTTTTCATCTGCAGCAGTCCTTTATTTATTATTTACAACAAATTTTATGAGCTAACCTCTTAGAGTTATTTGACTAACAGTAGCTTCGCCAAATCCCTAATTATTATTTCAGTTAAGACTAGTATAAAAATGATATATAAAACTTTAATTAATACCATAATAGAAAAGGAATAATTAAATAATTATTAATTATGAATTAGATAAGAATAAGCGATTTCTAAAATATAATACTGCTAACGTTTTAAATTATTAAGCAAAATCTTATAATAAACCTGATTCAATTTTCTATCACTATGTGAAAAATAAAAATTTTGGTGTGTAAAAGATGTATTACATTTCACAGATTTCACTTTATTTTTTATGTATAAAATAGTTTCACCATAAGCTTTATTTTATATTCCTAGAACTTTTAAAAGTTCTTTTCAGTTCGTTACACAATGAAAGCCTTAATTTGTAGAGGTAAAAAATATTCATGTGTGTATTAAATAAAATAGTAAGTTCGATTAGAATAAAGCTAAATATATTTTGTATTAAATTTTTAATTATATATAGAGTAGTTTATTAAAAAATAATTTGATTTGTTTGTGTTAGAAATTTTACTTTTTTATTTTATTTTTATCCTGATGCCTCAAGTTAACATTTTTTTAAAGGGACAACAAAAATGGACTTTAAATGTCTAATTCTTAAAAATTAGTAAATATACTTTCTGAATTTTCGACAATAAATATAATTATTGCGAATATCATTTAATTACAATATTTGAGTGGTATAAAATATAAGGTGAATTCACTCAATTTATCGATACATCGAAATTTACCTTTTATTAAAAAAAGTGTTCCTATTGCATACATTTTACAATTCGTTATAAACTTTCATTTAATTACCTTTGTTTCCAATTATCGAGGTTTTAATGCATCAAAGCATTTTGTAAATGCAATTTTAATTAAATATTCAGGAATATGTTTATTGCAGTAAATAAATACTACTAAATAAAATATCTATTACTAATTTTATGCTTACAATTGTGTAATTTTATTACAGAATATTTACTAAAATAAAAACAAAGCATTGGCGATTAAAAATTAATGTAAAAAATTAAATACGGCTTGAGAAACTTTAACTGAGATTTTTAAAATAATACTGCATCTCTTAGACTCCTAAATTTTTGTGTATTTATTTAATTAAACAATTTTATTTCATCGCATTGAAGGACTTTTCTACATCTAAAATTTTTAATATTAAAATAGTTTCGGTAAACTAAATATTATTTAACTTTTGAGAGAGTTATATGTTTACGTGTTTATCCATTACAGATAACGCTTTGTTTTTTCGCTATTTGCGAATCTAAAAATTTTCAAACATTCGTCGACATCGACTTCGACGAAGAAAGCAACTCGATCGTCGATCCAGAGCACGAACTAAAAATAGCAGACGATTACGAAAACTACCAAGGCGAAGAAGATGCATTAGACTCTTCTCGTCTATCGAATTCTACAGACAGCGTCACGTACAAGTACGAAGAAGAATCTACGGAGATTTCCAGCTCTGATGCGAATCCTGATACTGTTTCACAACTAGTAAACTCCTCCGGGACACAATCCGACACAAGTTGGACTTTGCCAGACATCCAACCTTTCGGATCTATCGACACCAAGAAAAACTTGGGATTTTTCATAAACGCCGGACACTTTCTTAGACCGTTCTTCTCCAAGTTTCAATTTCAGTTCGGCACAATTCCAAACTTTTATAACCACCCTTATTACTCACACTTTAACCGATTTCCCAATCTTCTGCGACTGCCTGTGAGAGTGTTGGAAAATATGCTTAAGAAATACTCCGACTTCATAGGCGGCAATCAAGGAAACTATTATTACAGATATCCGCCATATAAAAATTCGGTCAAACGTTAGCCCGTGGTTCACCGTTATCTTATATTTATATTATACACATACGTGCAGATTGAATTTGGTGCGAAACTGGTTTACGTCACTTTTAGATCGATCGATGAGAATGACCGTTTTGCGCGGTCAATGTCAAGAGACTATATATCCACACACATGTTAAATCGCAAGAGTTTGTGAGCACGGTCCGTGAACTGAGCCATGAAAGTCAAAGGCTAACGAACCAGACTCTTATTGCATTTTAATGATTAGTCCATTGATTCTCGATTACTGATGTAATTAAAATTTTATAAACTTATAAACGTCATCAATTTTCAATTTCATTACGTAAATTTCCGAGAATAGCTCTTGATTTTCCGTCTTCTGCAATCTTTATATAAAAACCATTAGATGTGTTATAAATGACACTTCATTGTTAAAAGCATGTGTTAAAGTGGATAAACCTAAAACTTAATCTACATTTCTGAACATGGATGGTTTGAATTGCTCGTTAGCGCGCGGCTTTACGCTTGGCAGTAAGGGTCTAAAACTATTTTAATTGGTTAATTTACAAAAACAGAATGTGCCACCATAAATCTATTAGAATCAAAATAATTATATGTAATAACAGTATATCAATTATGTTTTACTCTCAAACTTACCGGCGGATGTTTTGTATGTAAATAAAATGTATTCAAAATATTTGTTTGAACATGAACTATGTATATGTTTTCAGTTTATTATAAATTATGATAATTTATATTTTACAAATGTATTTACTAATATCATATAATAAAAATATATTCCAAAAAAAATTTTGTATATTAAAAAACGTGATTTTTTAAATAATACTTATTACTAATTAGGCGCGTATGATGAGATACGTTCCCTTTCGCTCGCTCGCGTGTTAAGTGACGAGAGTGAGTGAGAAGAAGTGGAAGTGCGGAACGCATGTATCGCACGCCCTTATCTTTCACTCACACTCGTCACTTTACACGCGAGCGAGCGAAAAGGAATGTATCTCATTGTACGCGCCTGATTACTATTACAAATTAGTTTGAAGTCATTATATGTAGTAATTATATTTATAGAATTTATTATAAAAATGCATATCTGTCTATTTTTTATAATTGTTGTTTATACACAAAATATAATTGTTTTTATTAAGCTTCACATAAAATTTTATTTTCATAATAATGTTATTATGGATTAGAATAAACTTTGATTTAAATAGGAAATTTAATTACCTTTAAGAATATCTGTAAAATTCTGTTATTTATATGTATTTTATAAAAATATTTAGAGATTTAAACCTAATTTTTAAATGTATTATATTTTAAAAATATAATCAGGATAGCCGTTCCATCTAAATTATTTTGTCGTGAATACATTTTTTTAAATGGTAATTAATTATTATCAGTGCATATTTGTGACTCGCCAAACAAGTAAATTCGTCACGCTAACGTACATGACAATCGGAGACATAAATGCATTAGGTTAATGCGTTTTTTAAATGTAATATAAATACATTTTAAAACAAATCCCAGCTTGATTTTTTTACGCAAAAGCTTTGTTCTAGATATTTTAAACAATTCATGATAGAATGTGTTAGCAGGGCAGTCGAGAGCGAACCCAAGCCGTAATATAATTTCTTGAAAAAATAATAATAGGTACGAGTTACCATTTTTTATGCTAGAAATAAATATAAAAATAAACCACCGTTGCGACATATTTTATGCGAAATATTTTAATTGGGCATTAAAAAATATTAAAAATATCTACTTATAATATTTTTCTGATAACAAAGCATGTTTTTTATGTTGCTCAGTGTTGTCATATAGTGAATTTACAGTTCAGTGCCATCGTGGTGAAAACGTTCGATTATCAAGCGTTTATATTACGGCTTTTTATAACAATAGCATAAGAGAAAATCGAATAAAGCACATCTAAACCAAATTTTGCCCAATAGGAAAGCGCAAAAAACAATTATCCCTTCTCAGAAGTCAAAAATTCACGTCAAAAGCAATAAAATCGTGCCGTCGCCGTTGCAGTGGGAACGCTCGTTACCGAGCGTTCCCACTGCAACGGCACCGACACGATTTTATTGCTTTCGACGTGAATTTTTGCCTTCTGAGAAGTGATAATTGCTTTTGCGCTCTCCTATTGACCAAAATTCGGTTTGAATATACTTTGATCAGTCCTTTTATATTATTACTCCATAGTAATATCGGTAAGGATAGCTATCATATTTTTAAAACATAATGTAATATCGAAATGTAGTCAAACTATCGAGAATATGTGGGATGCGATGTCTGTCTGTACTTATTCTTCCGCTTATTTTCCCATAAGAGATGATTTGGCTTAATTTGTATTTTTGGCTTCATCTAATAAAAGTACTAAAACTATAATTAGTTTTATAATTTTCATTAGATTAGGTTTGGGTTTGAACAGCAAATGGACGTTTCACAACCGTCAAATTGAATTTCATAGACATTTTAGAGCAGCATACTTGCACCTAACATTTAAATTATATTTTCACTAGTAAAAATATATATCTACTAGTAAAAATGTATTTGGACTTTTCTAGGAAAAATATAACTTTACCAAAAAATCCATACTCACTATAATATTTATATGTCGGATGTAAATAAATAATGATAAGTTTGTAAATATATATATTACTGTGTATAGAAAAGTTGACATCATATAATTTATATTTTCACAGGTAAAAATATATATCTACTGGTGAAAATGTATTCCGATATGATTAAAAAAATATTTTTGTGATAGATTTGCGACTGTTTTTTATAGATTTTCTTTTGGGAATAATCACATGAAACTGAATGTATTATTTATTTATTTTACTGCATGAAATCCGGTTGTCAAATTATTGATAATAACGTTAATTTATATAAATAAGCTGGTGTTGTTGTTGATTTTTCGTTATTTATGTACTTCTTCTTTCTTTAAAGTGCTGAATATCTCCTCCATGTATGTATCACACCCTGGAATTATATATTTCAGAGGATAGCTTCGTTGCAAAATGTGTTTATTTCGAATCTATATACGTCATATGTATTAGAGTAAAACATAGTCTGATTTAACCCTAAATTAAGGATTGGAAGGGACGCTAGACTCCATGTTTCTTAAGTGTATTGCAGTTAACCAGTTTCAGTTTTTGATTAATAATTAATTCCGTCAGTTTTTATATCAGAATTTTCTTTACTTCTGACTTGGAATAACAATAGTTCAGTTCAACTTACATCAACCAGAGCTACACCGAATCGCCCAAGACGATCTTTGGTAGCAGTAGCTTTCCCATTAATTTGAAATTATATTATATGAAAATATTAACCGCATTAAACATAACTTTGCTTAAAAAAATTGCTCTTATTACATACAATTTTACATTTAAATAGTTATTTTATTTGATTACATGATAATTTTATTTTAATATATTTAGTACTTTAATAAAAATAACTCATTTCCAATATTAACATATTTGATTAACTAACGTATTTGAATATCAATTTTTATAAAGAAAATATACCGTTAAGATATAACGTAATCTTTAGGAATTTTAGATATAATTTACAATAATTGATAGTTAATTATTGTTTATTAAATTCTTTATGAATACATATTATTCTTATATTTAAGAAAAACTGTTCAAATAATAAGTTTATTAACTTGTAAATGAACTTGCTCGTATGTAAATATTTATTATGAATTTTTATACTTGTTAACAAGGACTTAATCCTTTTATAAACAGCTAATAGTGTTTATATATCAAAAAAATAAGTATGTCGAGAAGTATAATGTATGAGCTGAAAGCGATCAGACGAACATATTATGCTAAGATTAAAAAAATACAGCACCGCTCCTCAATATGTATTTTGTATATATATATTATATATCTACTATAAAGTTTACACGTGTAAATCCGTTTTGGAACAAACTTGAGATTAAAAACTTGTTTGAAATGCAATACTCGTGTTTGGAAGTTTTCACAGCGTACTTCCCGTAATTTATCAAGCATGTCACGCGCTTAGGATCCGTATGTTTCGAACACAATACCTGCATTGTGTATCGGTTATAGAACATTATATATTGTATAGTCATGAGACAATGTGCAAGATTGAGCACCGTATAATATAATATGGAAAGTGTCAAAATAGTGTATGTAGACAATAGGAAGAAAGTATATAAATAAAAATTTAATATTTAGTGGAAAGTTTGAGAAGCTAAATGTGAATCGGTCCGGTTTTGTCAGGATAAGCTGTGATATCTGACTAACTCAACGGCCAGTTCAGTGGCGGACGCGCTAGCAGGTTTGTGTCTTTTGCGCGTTTGCATCTCTCGTACACGTAAATATATGGCGTTCTATAAAAATGTATACAAAGTTTTTTTGGATTGTTTGCAGAAACAATCAGCTTGTTTTTTTATTTGTATAGTGTAATAATACATTTAATTTAATTTAACAACATTTTTGAAACAAAGATAACTTGATTTGTATTAACACTTTTCCTTAAATATAATATTTTTTTTCTGTAACAAAATATAAGTTAAATTTAATTATATTAGACAATGATTAATTAATAATAAATATAAAATAATTTATATAGTATTTTTTTGTGCAAAATCCTACATTTATTTATACCATTATATTCCAAAATATTATATTATAAAATAATACGTTTATTTATAATACATTTTAAACTCAAAGTTAAATTTTAGGCTTCTTTATAATTAATTCTAAATGTATATTTACGATAAGTAAATATGTATACATATATATTCTATCAATGAAAATATCATATTTAATTATTAAATTTTTAATATATGTTTTCAAATCAAATCAAGCTTATTTTTTTTGTAAAATTGCTAAAAATATACAACCGTAATATTTTTAATTTATTGTATAAAAAAATATTTTATTTTGAGATTTTTATAGTTAGAAAAATACATATATTTATTGTTCGATTTTATCATTGGGAACCAGTATTTTTTATGTGTAGCCATTATGCATTATCTCGCTGAGATAACGTATTTTTACCACACATAATTAATTAGCTGATTTATATGAAATTACGTGTATTTTTATTTTTGTTAATTTTACATTTTATTATGTAACAGTCTGTAAACAACTGCTTACCAAATTTAATAAAAATATGTATACAAAAATTCGTTTACAAGAAATAGTAAATTTTTACTAAATATTACCAAAATTAATACTTACACCTATTTTCACACTCTTATATTACCACAATTAAAAATCTTCTAAAAGTAGTGAATATTTACTTATATCTAGACCATATTTAATCCTTAATATTTATTTCTTGCTATTCTATTAGATTATTTTCCAGAGCATACTTAATCCTTAACTGCGAGCCATATATTTATTTTTTGCTACTCTATTATAATATTTGGCATACAAAAATACAATAGTAAATATTATCTAAATTCTTCAGCCGTGAGCTAGATATTAAAAATAAAATTATACACTTTTATTTTATTTGATACCAAAAATAAAAAATTACACCAAATTTAGTCTTAAATATGAGCTTAATCTTTATTGACTTTTACTCAATTATTTACCACTTAAAATAAATGCTCACTAAATTTTAATACTATATGTAATTTTTAACTGTGAGTTAAATATTTATTTCATGCTATTCTATTATATTATTTTCCACCAAAAAACCTTTTGTTTCCCAAAAATAGTAAATGTTTACTAAATTTTAAGCTGTGAAGTAAATATCTATTTCTTGCTACTCTATTATATTATATTACAGGAAAAAACATTTTTTTCTCTCAAAAATAGTAAATATTTATCAAAACTTTAACCACATATTAATCATAAAATGAATTATATTATACAGTTATAAAAAGTTTTTGTCTGTATGTTTAATCTTTGGCTTTTTTCTCGCATCAATTTAGATGTATACGTTTTATAATAATATAAAAAACAGTATTATTATTTAAAATACAGACTTTACTAAAACAATAGTAACTGTTAAAATTTGAGCGACGCAAATTAACTTTTTCGGTCCATTATCATTTGATATCTCACAAATATGTTTGATGTTGAAATAACGTATTTTTAGAGCTTAAGATTGAGAGTTTAATTTAATAAGCATTTAAATTTATCCCATTTTTAACACAAATGATAAAATCCCTTACAACAAAATAAGTGTACATGGTAAATAACTAATTAATGCTTTAAATTTCACATACAAATAAATTTATTACAATTATTATATTTTATTCTAAATAAATATTAGGCAATTAAATTTATAAAATATATAAATCCTAATTATATATAAAGGTAAAACGCACATTAAATGTACCGCACTATATATCTTATTATAATTATTTATAAACATGCAATTAAAAAATATTTAAAAATATACTGTCAAAGCGAAAGTGCTGAAAAACATATTTATTGAATCCTTTTTACCTACGGTTCGACCTCCGATATTGGGGTGATGTTTCGATTTTATCTCTTTTTGACTCAGATCACTACATTGAATCGAAAATTTATGCACCCAAAAAAATTTAGATGTTGAAATACTAGAAAAAGATATGTTCATAAATCATGTGATAAACGTGAACTATGATTTCCTTAAGTTCTTTTTATATGTACATTAAAAGTAATTATGGAACAAAATTCAATTATACTGAGCACCTAAATATTTTAGCATAAAAATATACGTTTTTATATAAAACTTCACATCATATAAAATATTATATGTGTTCAAATAAAATATTATTATTTCATAAAGCGAATTATTTGATTATAAAATATAATTAATTAACCTATTTTCGGTATCGGGGTTGGTCGAAAATTATGCAAATTTTCGCGGCGTTGTGTGTGGCGAAAAGTCAAGGTTTAGTTACGCGTAGTTACGCAAGTCGAGATCGTGTCGTAAATCGAGATAATTGCCAATTGCGATGGTAATGTGGCCGGTTCGATTATGCTCGAAGAACAGTTACCATTTCTCGATTGACCAAGCGCAGTTAGCGCTAACCAAATCGTTAAACAAACATAACTGTAAAGTCGGCGCGAGCGGACGCTAATAGACAAAAAATAACAGTTTTGTGTTTATCTAATTTGCAATAGCCTTGCGTGTTTTTGATCATTTTTTTTTGTTTGTTAATGGTTGATCTTTACTTTTTGAACTGTTGTAAGTATATTTTTTTAAATATTTTTTGTTCCAAGAGGTAATAATTAAGATTCAATGTCAGTAAATTGTTTTCTTAATGTAATTAAACATTATTATTTCACTGTCGTTATATAACTTATAATATTCTTATTTAATACATAATTTAAGAAGTATTGTGTATTAAGATATAAATTAAATTTGATTATAGAAAAATATCAGACATAATATAATAATTATTAATTTAATTAATAATTATAGTACTATAAATATTATCGAAATTCTAATTTTTATTAAATGATAATTATGACTATGAATAGTTTGAATATATTTTACCATTGTAAACTTTTTTTTCCAAAAAAGTTTCCAGCTACACTTAAAACTATTGTTTACCTAATAGTCAATAAAGATCACAGAATTAAATTCATGAAGAATAAAACTAAAAAGCTGTAATGAAATAAATATGATTATTATAATGCTTAGGGTGTATATAGGACAAACTTATGTTTCATAAAACAATTCCACAAACCTCAGGGAAAAATATTCCATAAATCGGTAAAATAAAAGTTGATTACGGCATCGTCTAAATCTTATAAAATATAAAAAAAAACTTGTATTGCCAAATATAAGGTGAAAGATAAATTTATTTTAATATACCTTAAAGTTAACTAGACCAATGCGTTTTGCTCTTCAAAAACCAATCTAGAAACATAATTTTTTGACTTGATATTTTAGCACCTTTTATTTTTATGATAAAAGAGCAAATGTTAATGTATTTTTAGGTATAGATTAAGAATTTTAACTTTAATATTTTATAAAAAAATTTAGTTTTCCCTTAAGTATTAAAAAAGTTTAATTAGCTTCCCTTCTTTAATTGTGCTAGGAGAGCAAACCAGTGGTTTAAGTCTTTTACCAAAAACTACAATCCAAATATTTAAATACCTAATATTATTTTTATATTTTTAAAAACACTCTAAAAGCACATTTATGTAATATTTCCTAGTTTTGTGTATTTAGTATTTTTTTCATTGACTTACCATTGCATTATCTACACTTTTTCATTGCCTAAATTCCTTTTTTTGCAGCTGTTGTATATATTTGTATATTTTTAAATCAATACTAATAATGTTTTATTTGAGGTCTGGCAAAAGAATTTAATTATGGTGTTTTTTTTGGGCATGTAGCTACTGATTTAAATTTTGAAGCACTTAATGCTCTATTATTTTTAAAATACTAATAAAAGTATTTTTTTAATCATATCATGTAATTTAAGCATATATTTAACATTAACATTGTATTTTTTGATTCCCATATGTTTTTAATTTTTTTTGTGTCTAGAAGATTGGGATAAGTAATTATAATCACAGATTCTTAATCTCACGAATGAATATAGTGATGATTATTTAAAATTAAGCTAGATCATACGTATTAGATATTGAAAATTCTATACGAAAAGGTTATTTTAGATCATATAAAATATCTTGTATGTATTCAACAAAAAAATATTTTTAACTTTACAAATATATTCAATATTAGATTTAGATACTATAAGCTAGATAGACCCATATGATCCGTAATGTTTTTAAAATTCTATCGTATTTGAGAGATCGAAATTAGTGATTATTAAATAAATTAAAATTTTGATCGATTATAACAAATTTGGTTTTCTTAGATTTTCATATTCTCACAGATGAATATTCATTTTATTAATTAAAATAAAATTCAGCTATGTAACGGAATTCTGACTTTTTATTGTAGGCTGTAAAAATTGTTTAAAATTAATTAATTAATTATATAGATGTCACTTACATACAGAATTTGATTTCAGTCTGGTGTGTCACTATTTACTTAGTGGTTGTTGATATATATATATATATATATATATATATATATATATATATATATATATATATATATATATATATATATATATATATATATATATATATATATATATATATATATATATATATATATATATATATATATTTATATTATATATATATATATATATATATATATATATATATATATATATATATATATATATATATATATATATATATATATATATATATATATATATATATATATATATATATCGGGATTCATCGCGATTTTCGTAAAATATTATTTTTAGCAAAAATCGCAATGAATCAAAAATAATTATACTAGCGAAAATCTAAAATTCCATATATATATATATATATATATATATATATATATATATATATATATATATATATATATATATTTAAAAAAATATTTAAGGCTCTTATTTCCGCGTTGATCTTGTTTTTTTGAATGAGTCTCTCTATATTTCGGCGGAGATTGTCCCAGCATTCTCAGGAGTTTTCACATTTTTTTTCACATCGCGCAGGGAAGAATTTTTTATTTGCACTATTTTTATTGGTTTTAATGATAAAAACATGTAAAGTTTGAATATTATTACCCTCTGTATGTGAAAACTCCTGAGGATGCTGGGACAATCTCCGCCGAAATATAGACTCATTCAAAAAAACAAGATCAACGCAGAAATAAAGACTTGAATATTTTAAATATATATATATATATATATATATATATATATATATATATATATATATATATATATATATATATATATTATATATATATATATATATATATATATATATATATATATATATATATATATATATATATATATATATATATATATATATATATATATATCGCAATTTTGATATCGCGTAAAATATTAACAATTTACTAATTTATATATAGATCGAAGAGAGAATAATAAACTCCTATATAACATACGCTAATAAACGCAGGTTCACCCTATACTTATACATATACATAATTGATTTGCTTTATAGTGCTCTAATTCTATTATTAGACGGAAATATATTACGTACTAAGTATTTTAAAAATAGCACGTATTCTCAGAATATAATTTCTTTGCGCTCGACAGTTTTATTTGAACGTATTTTTTAATAGTAACGTGAAACTCGTCACGTAAAATTTTAGCGTCTCTCGTACGCGAATTTATATAATAGCATTTTGGCCGATAAACGTCTCGAAATACGTTGCGAATGTGAATAAGTGAAGAAATTTGAAGAATTAACATGTTATTCGAGCAACGCAGCTTTTAACCCCTTCGCCGCCGCGCTCCAAACAGTATCGCATGCGTGCGATCGTTAAAACGAGGCACAGGCTTTATCGCTGTTTTTATTGTAAAATTTTCGTTTTTACGACCAAAGCCTTTAAATATAATAATAGTATCAAAATATAATATGTAAATATTTACATTTCTATATTTAAGTGACTATTTATAAATATTTTAGTTTGGGTTAACGACGCGGCACAAGTTCAATTATGTAAATTGTTTACGCGAAATAATTATAGTTTAATAATTAGTTGGGTTTGCGAAATTAAACTGCGATTCAATTTTCTCGCTGAGAGTTGAAAGCTCTGCAGAACGACCACTCAATGAAAACTCACTTAAAGGGTAAAATGTGGAAAATTATTCTAATTGAAAATTAATACACACGACTTACTTTCAAAATGTAAAGTTATGCATTTTGAATATTTAAGATGTGGGGAATAATAAAGACCGACTCAACAAGATGTTATTCTTTTAACTTTTATAATTTTAATTAATTTATTAAAGCAAATTGATTTTAAAATCAGATTTGGCAAACTGCTTAAATTTATTGCAATGTGCTTTAATTCTAAATATATTTTTAAAATTCGTGCTTATTTATAATAAAAATCAGAAGCATCATAAATTTTTTTCCTTTATTACTTATGTTATATTTTATATAATATAATAATTTGGTTATGTAACACTTCTTGTCTATATTTTAATTTAAATTTTTTTTTTCTATAATACATAGATATAGCACGTTTAAAATACATTCGAATCTGTATAAAATTCCAATAATGGATAAAAAAATACCATGTTTTTTTAAAACCATTATTTTTATATTTTTCTTTTTAATATGAAATACAATTTGCTTTGTTCCTGGGCGGAACAAAATGCTAAAACGATTCTGTATGCACATAAACATTCGTTTTCATATGTACATACACAGGCATGATTAAAAATAATTACGTTTTCTCTCAGTGTTGAAATTCGCGGTTAGCGATTTCGTTTAACCGTCCCGTCCCTTATAACGATCGCGTTGCGAAATTCGTTCACAATGGACGAATTTATCGAAACATTTCGTTGCGAAAAATTTCACGTGATTCTCTCTCTCTCTTTTCGTAAAGATCGTCGAGTGAGATTAACCGCAGATCTTTATTCAAATCATACATTTTTTTTTTCGCTTTAAGTAATCGCGCACGCGATGCTTATCAAAATTTGCTCTAGTTCGCAATTCGTATTTCGTAACTTCGACGCGAATAGCAATTAATTCTCCAAAGAGATAAGCGATCGCTTGATTTTTTCATTTCCTAAAATGCGTTTTTGTGCAATACAAAACAATCAACATACATTAAATAAACTTTATTGAAATGGAACTACGAGTATACCGCTCTAACTTTACACTCGTTAACTTTTATGTTACTTTAGTGTATTTTTAACTCGACAAAGATACGATAAAATTAAATTGGTTCTGTCAGTTACTGTTAGCTTATTTATATATTTTTTAAATATATACAAATAGTAAATAAGTACTAATACCATGAATTATAATCTTTATTTTATTAAAGCTTTAATTTTAGGCATAGTTTTTTTAATATTGTGGAAACATGAACGATTATTAATAAGCAGGTCACGATAGTTAGCTTTGTATATTTATAACACAAAGAAAATATTTTTTATTAATAAAAATGTAAATAGCTATCAAAGTGATTTATTGGGGCAAATTTTACAAGAATATTTAACTCAAGGACCTATTTTTTTTCAGTGATTTATCTTAAGCTTTAGGTTTGCAAATTAAAGATTTTATCTAAAACAAAAACGTGCGCAAATTCATTTTATTTTTTATTTTAACTTACTTTTAATTAATTATAAAATATGTAGCATCAAGATACATTTAATTTGTTACTGGATATATTATGCCAATTTGTAAGAGCGGAGCTTATCATAGTTTATTGACCTTAAATATCTTCATAGTTTAATTAAAGGATCAAAGCCCATATATATATATAATAAAATATACCATAAAATAGAATAGAACAAGATAACTGCATTTCTGAAGTTATCTTGTACTGATTACTACTATCAATTATTATAGAAAACTTTTTTTCATGACTCTTTAGAATAATTAGGTAAGTCACTTAACATAATTATTATTAAACTAATAAATATAAAAACAATATTTAAGGATATTTTAGAATTCAAATAGTTAGCAAAATCCAATGTGTCAATATAAAAATTTAAACACTCGTAACTCAGTAGGTTTAAATTTTAACGAAAAGATCGCCTTACACGAAATGTTTAGAAGCCTAAACTACATCCAAATAAAATATAAAAAAAAATAGTTTTTTGCTTCAAAACAAGCGATGTATAAGTTCGATCGGACCCCCATACGAGCCATTTTGAGACTTTCAGAAGAGTTAACGCTCTTAACTGCTTGTTTTTAAAGATTACAAATTAAATTTTTAGTACAACAAAGTATCATAAGTTAGCAAAATGAAATTCTACTGAAAAATGTGGTATGGAAAAAGTGTTTAGAAGCTTAATTTGCATTTAAAAACAATTTTTAATTATTTTTTTTTAATAAAAAACGAGTATTAAGGTATATTGACCGGGCCCCCGAACGAGCTTTTGTGCGACTTGGCATATATTTAACACTCGTATTTGGTTCCTTTTAAAGATATAGACTTGAATTTTTGATACGAAATAAGTTTTTTTCAATCTGGTAACTGGTTAAAATAATATAAGTTATTGCATACTGATTTGGCTGTAGTTTTTAAATTGCATACAGATTTTTGTCAATCATAAAAATAATGCATATTTATTATTTAAATATTTGTAATCATCATAATCTTATCTTGAAGTCTTTGTAAAAAAAGTATAATATCAATTTTATCTTTAATACATTTATAATACATTTTTATTCTCAGGAATAAAAATGTATTATAAAATTTAATACATTTTTATTTTCTGGAATAAAAATGTATTATAGCTGATTTTTTTGTAATTATCAAATAGACATTCTATGTAACATACAAGCAATACAGAGTCAGATAGTAAAATATACAGTTCTAAGTTTATATTTTTTCTTTTTCTGAAGAGCACTTGAATCACTTAAAAATATATCAAAATTTATTATTCTAGATAATTGATAGTGATACTTCGCAATGAAAAAATTGTAATTACTTTCGCACAGAATCCTTTTCGAATCCTTTTCTCATGAACGTACTTCAGGTTTGTCATTCGTTTTAATCATGAAATTTTGCCACAATAAATTTAGAATATTAATTTTTAGCATATGATCTAAAAATTTAAAAAGTATTTTCACAGATGCATATTCTATGTATTTGTATAGAAAGCTGGATCTCTGGCACATTGCCAATTATCACATTACTACATTTTCCAGATCTTCCTGCTGGATGGAATTCCCTGATAGTTTAGGTGCACTTATTTTAAATATAAATTCCTTAATCAAGGACTTAGCCATTTGAACGCGGAAATCGACTAAAGTCGCCCAGTTGATTTTTTTTATCTCTTTATGCAAAAATCAGTAAAAAAAATGCTTTTCAAGAAAAAAAGTTTTTTTGTGAATAAACATAAAATATAATTTAAAAAAAAAAATCAGAACATTTAATTTTTTTTTTTACACAGTATCAAGGTGAAATTTGCATTTTTCAAAAAAAAAAAAAAAAAGCAATTAAATATTATTTTTGATTAACGCGTCCAAAGGGTTAAAATACAGATGAAGTACAGATCGTGTCCATATTTGCATCCTAGTTACTTTTTACTGGAAGCATTGCATTCTCATCGTAACATGTACTTAATTTTTTTTAAGGGCTGTGTCGGCAATCCACCGATTTTTAGCTGCGGGCAATAGATTGCCATAGAGAGCTGCGATTGCGTCCCTTAATCTGCAACGTTATGATCAGATTGTTTGCGCTCGAAAACTCTCTTCTTACACAATGTGTTGGTTTGATTTTGTAGCGAACACTTTTCGTAGTAGTACAGAAACAATACATCATCGTTATAATTTTCCTTATTTTTTCTGTGTGCCATCAAAATAAGTAAAAATTTATGCTAGTAGTCAAACCTTTTGATTGAATTATAGATACTAAATTGTCTATACCACTGTTTTAACTAATACCTTTTACTATATTTGCGTGATACTATATTCGTTATTCGTATTTTTACGACAAAGCGATTATTCTCGTTAGCATATGTGTCATTTAAGCATGTATAACGTGGCGATAAAAAATTATGTCATCGTGAGTCAATGTGTGTTGTAAACGCAACACACGTAAAACAATGTGAGAAGAAATGGGTGTGTTCAAAACAATAAGAGACGAACACTCGAGAGCAATTTGCCCTCGGCCCGTTAAATACCAAAGGCCGTAAAAAGTCTCTCTCTTTTGTGTGTAATGTTTCGTGCCCACGCTAAAATAGCGCCCGGGGCGCACTGGCAAAAGCGCGGCCCTGCACGAAGAGTGTCGTGTAATTCGATCTAATTCAATTATGCTTTGAATTTAATATTACGATTGCCTTTTTCGGTTATTTGAGCGCGCTCGGAAAAGTTAATACGTTGCCAGTTTTATGGTTAACATTGAAAATGAAAATGTTAAAAATAATACAATTAAATTATGAAGAATGGTTTATAAATAAACATATTTAATTTGCCACACAAAAAACTTGTTTTATTACATATAATATTACTTGTAGTTAATAAATATATATATAATATGATTATTATGTTTTTAAATTTAATAAATAAAAAAAGAGTATAATGTATTGTCTAGCTGAAGCGCGTCTTTTCCTAACAAAGTGTAGTTTTATTTTGCAGATCATAGATAATTAACGTCTTGAGACGGATGTGCTATTTTAAAATATTAATGAAACTAATTATGCAGATAGTTGAATGCGTCACTTTTCTTCAATCTAAAACAGATATACTTTTGAATTGATCAGCTCATTTTGTTCATATTAGATGCATTTATTTGACCAATAACGTTTTATTGACATGTATACGATTGCATACACCTACTTTATTGAGCCACATATATAGGGTTTTATACATGTATCCAAAGTATCACTCGATTTTATTGCACCTATATAAAAATATATATATTACCTTATTGTACCTTTATAAAAAAATATATCATATATATTAACCATAAAAAATTACTTAATAAATAATCAAAATGCCATGAGGTTAGTTATTTATTTATGCTTATATTTGTGCTTAAGATTAATTTCGAAACATAAAGAAAAATCTTTATATACATAATAAAATTTATATTAATATTTTAATCAAATAATGATTTTTGTATGATTTTATTAAATGTATTGATAATTAACCTTAAAAAATTAAATTAAATATTTTTTTATTTTTTAGAATAAGTTATTATTTTAATAAAATTTATTGTTGACAGATAGTTTATTTTAATTAAAGTTAAATATTGTTTATTTTTACTATTTATATTACGTTTATTAATAAATAACAAAAAAAATATATAAAAGTCAGAAGTAGTACTAGAAAAAGGAGTAAATATTATTATTGATTCATAAAAATCCTAAAAAAGAATGAATATTTATAATTGGGAAATCTCGTATTCATTGCCTAAAAATAGCATCTTTGCATAATAGTAGACGTGTGAAAATCTGACGTTAATATTTGGTCATCTTAATAAAAATTCATTCATATCTTACAATATCAGGTTTTCTATTTATATGAATTATAAATACGATATAATAATTTAATTTGATCAATCTTTGTTGTATTTATTTTACATAAACATCTTATTGATAAATTTCAGAATTATACATAGGTATCAGTTACTATCTGACATACTCAAACGTAATATTTAACACAACCTAATGTATTCACTAAAAATTTCCAGAACATCAACAATCCGCTTTCATTGTTTCCGTATTAAGTATTATGTAATGAAACGTTTCTACCGAAATTTCACATTTATATGATTTTATCTTGTTATGTCAAAAATTCCCACATGACACAACAAATTTACAAGCAAGGTAAACACACACAATTTGGGTAATTAAACTGACGATAAAACCGGCATGTATTTGAAATTGGTTTTCATCATACAAATGTATGTATAATATATGTACATATATATATACAAGTACATAAATATCAGATAAATTCAAGCAATTGTACATTAGTATTCATTGAAATTGTGTGGTCTGTCTAATTGTTACGAAAAGAAATTCTCTTAAAACAATTGTATTATTTTAGGTGATAATCTTATTTAGTAAATGATTAATAATAAAATAAAAATGTTTGCAATATATAATTAAAAAAATATTTATTGTAAATATAGAAATTTATTTTATAAGCAATAATTTATAAAATCGTTTATTTATAGTACAACTTTTTTACTATCTATACAGTATGTATTATATATGATACATACATCTTTCATTACATTAAATATAAAAATATATTTTCTCGTAAATTTTTTTATGGAAGGCACTGTTTGTGTGATTTTTTTATATGGTAATAAATTTACTTTGCCATATTTGGTCATAACAGGCATTATAATATGCATGAAAAGCTTCGTGCTTAACGACTAAATTGCAAGCGTTAAAATTTTGATTAAAAAGATTTGTTAGAACGTGAGCGAGACTTTCGTGTCGCTTAACCTCTATGCGAAATTATCGCTTTAAAATATGAAACATGATGAACAATTTATGACTGCTCAGCAAAAATAAATTACTGGTACTATATCATTATAAAATTAATAAGCTCAACATTTTGAAGGTACCCATCATATAAAATCAATGATATTTATTTTCGATCACAATCAAATTGTTTGAAACAACTCAGGATCGACAATAGCGCATTTTGATATTAGGTCATTAAATATGAAATGTCTCATTTCGAATATTATATTTCGAACAAAGTATTTATTTATAACCTAAACTATCAACACAATTTCTCCTTCTTAACGGTAGGTTATTTGTGTCAGCGGCCAAGAAGCATTAAATCGCGAAAGCGTTTTCCACAGCTTATTGAGAATTTAATAGTTTTTCTTGCAAAAAGTGTTCTTATGACTAAAAGATGTGGTATTAAATTGATGTTGCAATTTCTGATATAAACAGTGAGAGAAATAGTTTCTAGTAGAAAAATATAGTTTTAAATACTAGTAACTAAATCGCAAGCATTTTATTAAATTGGTAGCAGTTTTATAAAGATCATCTCAAAGAAACTATTGGATTTTTTGGAGTTTACTATATGTTTTAAAGCTTAATTTTTATCTAAGGATTATGCCGAATGTTTGTGATTATCAATAATAATCTATTTTTATCACATAAAGCAATACGATGTAGAAATGGTTCAAATTTATGCCGTGATATCAAATAAAGGAAGCTTATATACGATTTCTCTTCTATCCAGATTTTTTACCTTCTCAATTAAATTTGAATCGTTTAATAATATTAGAATAGTAACGTTACATTTTGTTGTTAATTTATGCGTAGATTAAACGTGAAAATGTAGATAGCAGTTAGTAATGGCCAGTTTTGAGAGTTTGCCGAGTAGTCATCCATGATTCGATTGGTGATTGGCGTGATTTTTTTATTAAACGTTTATATTAATACGTTTATATATTTTAAACATATAATATACAATGCACGTTTGTAGTTTATAACCATTATTGTGTTGACAATTTTGATATTAGTTATAATAAATATAATAAAAAATATATATAAAATAAAACGTTGATGATTACAATGTTATGTGAAAAAAAATCCCTATATATTTAAAATGTAAGAAATAAACATTGAAATAAGTGCTAATTTAAGTGCATTTAACTGAATATCTGAAAGTATTGATATAAGTTTTTAAGTTATAACGCAATATTTGCTTTGACATTTTGTGTTTATATTTTAATTAACGTTTGTTTTTATTGTAATCTCTGATACACAAAATTGTGGAGTATTGAGGTTACGCAAAACATTTTTATAATTTTTTTATTATGAAAATGACAATGTTCTGTGATTGTTTGCATTTAAAGGCTGGTGTGAAGTTTTTTCATGATTATTATAAATAATAATATAGCCTTATTTTGAATGACTTGAAATTTAGAAAAAAAAATATATTAAAAATGTTACTCCTTACCTAGCAAACATATGTTAAAATGCGTCTGATTAATTATTTTTGTGGTAAGCGTGCCAAGTTACAAAATGTGCTTATTAAATTTTTGAAGTCTAGATCTTAGCCTAGGTATTAAACGTTAGATTTTCAATTCAAGATTCTGCCTTTTCGTATATACTTGACTGGTTGATTTCAATTTTACACTTTTTGATTGCCGTGATTAGGGATTTCAATCCCGGGCCAAAATTTTGATCCCGGGATTTCGGTATTGCAATTAGTCGATCCCGGGATCCCGGGACCAGTCCCGGGATAATTTTCATGTTATTTTATCGATAAAAATAATTTAAAATGAATAATACAATATATTTTTACATCTGTTTTTTATAACGTACAATGTATAAGGGTACGTATAATTTTAGTCTTGGACTTAAAATAAAAAATAATATAATAAAAATAAATAAGGGAAGGTCTTATATATTTATTTGAGAAGAAAAAAATGAACTTTTGACAATGTATGTACATACCTATGTACATTCATAGACAATTAATTGAAAACATTATTTTGAATAAAACTCACGAAGTAACATCAAAGCATCAAGTGTTTTATCATTTAGACTTGATCTGATTTTGGTTCCTAAGCAGCCTGCTGCTGAAAAAGCACGTTTAGACTCACAGCCTCAAAGATTCACAGATGACACGTGCAACTCGCGCAAGTTTGTACACGAAATATAACGATGTTGTCAATGATAATTCGATTGTGCTTGATAAATCAACCAATCCGAAAAATTATGTTTTATAATCCCGGGACTCATCGGGTATTGAAAATCGTTCGGGATCCCGGGATCCCGGGATTCGGGATCCCGGGATTGGAATCCCTAGCCGTGATTGATGATTTAACCGACTGTCTGACTAAAAAAATATAGATACATATATGAAAAAATGCTAATTAAAATCAATTCGCTTCAGGATCTAGCTTCATCACTAGCTCTTATGTATAAGTTGATATTTTATATTAAAACGATGAGCCTCTCCTTGGACATTTATCCGATAATTACAAAAGATAGTTTAAGTTATGTTGATTCAATGTATGGCTATTAGTGTTTTTTTTTTTTTGACAAGTTTCAAGAGTTAAAGGAGCTGTTGTAGTTTAATAGCTTTTTTGCTAAGCACACACGCACAGATATGTCCGACAAACACCAGAACAGATCCGTCCGAGCTTCCCCACAAACGCAAACTGTCTCATTCAAAAGAACAAAAATTTGCTATAATATGTGGTGGTTTTATTTGCTTAGAATAAATTTCTTAATAATGCACAAAAAAAAAGCGCACACACGTGCAAACGTGGTACTTGAATCTGTTTGTCCCTCTCCAATCCGTTTGTTTTGAACACGGACAGCGGATAGACAAATCTGTCTTTTCTCACCACACACGATCGGATTTGTCCGCCAGACACCGCGGCGGACAGATTCGTCGGATGTGTCCGCGCGTGTATGGCCATTTATTGATGATAATTTCTGGCTTTTAAAAGTTCGTGTGGCTCTTGTACATTTCTGGGGTTTTCTGCTAAACTTTATTGTTCTATTACAAAAACCATTATTGCCTGATGATTTTAAATGGTATTTTTAAAACCCTTACGACATATTTATGGGCTGTGACAGGATAATGTCCACAGAATCAGTGTTCTTGAAAATTGCAAGAGCTTTTAACTATTATTGTTATTTTATAAAACTATATTTAATAAACTTAAATTTAGATTTTTATCTGCTGATGTTAAATATTTGTTTATTTTTCCAATTTACGAGCTTTTCGCAAACGCAAAGAATTAAACGATTTAGACTAAGAAGCAAACCAAAAAAGTTAGTCATGTTTTAATGAAGAGGAAGGACTGGTGATGACCAATAAAATATAAGCTAAAACTTTAGACTATTAACTTTAATTGAAATAGTTCTAATTTCTATCGTATCTGTGAGATCAAGTCCGATTGACCATCACAGATTAGATTTACCTAGATTTTTCTTTTTTTACGGATGAATTCTTTAATAGTGAGCTACTTTAGGTCATAAAGAACATCTTACATGTATTAAAAATTTTAAACAGCAAAAAAATCATTTAAATATTATTTTTTCCTGGAAGTTAATTTAAGAGTATTAAATACATAGATAAATAATTCGCATTCTCAAACAACTTTTATTATTATAGTTCATAAGCTTGTAACAGAATTCCGCTACAGTATACACTTGATTTATTTTAAAGCACATGAGTAGTTTAATATATTTTATGATCAACATAAAATGAAATTCACACATCGTATTATATTTTCATATTCATATCTCACACGAGTGAGATATAAATACGAGCAAAAATAAATGATCAATAAAAACATTTCACAAAACCATTACATAATACCTACAAATAGTAAAAAAAAATGAGTTGGTTATTGATAACGGATGGCCTTCCATTATTTTATCATGAACGTGACTTCGACATTGTTTGAATTCACCACACAATTTTGTTACATTTTGCTTATTAAAGTTCACTTTGGCAGAAATTCTTTTTTTTACTCATAATAAAACATATCACTGAATGCTTGTTAAACCATAGCACGTCGCGCGTACCCTAGCGGAAACGAAATGTTGGTAACTAATTTGAAAAACGTTTTTAATTATGAAATTACATCTATAAATTGCCTTCTTAGCATGAATCATTTTAAGCATAAGAAAAGTATCACAAATTAAACCCTGTTTCGTAAGAATACATTGAAAAAACGTCCATTGTTTTATTTTTTATTTGGCCTTAACTGAGTGATTTATGACCATGATTCATCGGCTTTTATATTTCGCGCGAGCTTGCGAAACAAAAGCTCAGTTGAGATTTAATGAAGATTTAATAAAATGTAATCATAATAGCCAAGTTTCGTGCTCTGTTTGGGTCAATTTATTTTTTGGTGTTATTGCCCTCCGGCCTTATGACGTCACGAAAATATTAAATTATTTAAATTAAAAATAGTAACAGTTTTTATATTTTTGAGTATTTTATATATTTAGAATTTAAATAGTTGCAAATACTATTTTTTAATATTTTTAAAAGCTCACGCAGCTCTCGCTGCGTGGACAGTTTCATTTTATGTTGAAAAATTATGTAATATATTATATAAATAATTTTATGGCATATGAAAATATTTTGACTCACATTTACATATTTTTTTTTTTATTTTTGTCTTATTTTTATTTCTTTTGAGTTTTGAAAGTTTCAATAATGTCTTGTTTTTTTTCTTTATTTACAAAATTTAAATTAAACATTAAATTTAAATAAATAATAATAAAAATGCAATTTAATCTTGATTATAATGAGTATTTAGTAAAATAATAATAATTCCTTTTTATAAAAATATAACATTCCCTCTCAAACGCTTAAAAGCAATAATGAATATTTTAATGTCATTTAGACTTGCAGAGAGAAAATGGATAATGGATATTACTTTTTAAATCAAGGTTTAGATGTCTCTAACATGTGTTAAATTATACGTGTTCATTACACGCGTAACTTTCAAAGAATATTTAAAATTAAAATGAAAGTGTGAATACAATATTTTATCTACATTTATCACAAAGTAAAGTTTGTTGTCTATTTTTGTGACTTGGATAAATTAATATGTAAAATATGACTTTTTCATCACAAATCAATTAAAAATATGTTTTTTAATTTTATTTTCAGATTTAATAACACGGCGAGATTGCATCAAAATGAAGATTAAAATGGCACCTGGCAATATTTCATGTTTTTTTGTTCTCGTTTTGTCGGCGCTGATTGCAGACGAGGTAAATTAATTAAAACGAATAAATTTCATCAAATTTTCATACATACATATGCAATCGAAGTATACATAGCAATGTTTTTATACTTATATTTTATTTTTGATGTTATACAATTAGGCGACACGTTGCCAAGCAAATTTTCGATATACGTATGTACGTAGAAATATTATTGTGGAGTAAAGATTACGAATGACTTTTGATTTAAATTAGTTTTTACACCTAAAAGTAAAAATAAAGCTACTCTTACTGTCTGTGACAAGTTCATGCATATTTTTGCTTTGAATTAAAAATGACCATTTTGTATATTTATCTTGTAAGTTAAAAAATCAGTAATTATATTTAAACATAAACATATTTTATTTTTTATACATAAACTCTTGATTCATTACATTTTTAATTATAAAATAATTAAACCATGTTTTTAGTTATAAATGATTATATAATCTGGACAAAGATGTTTCTAATTATGTATATATTGAATCATTTGTATTATAAATACTATTATACTCAACAATCAGTATTAAAGTTCATAATATTATTTATGTTCTATGATGTAAATAAGTAAAATTATAAGAAAGATTTTCAAGGGATGGAAAATTTAAATGAACTAGAATGAAACGATTATAATCGATTATATTTACAAACTAGCTTTGCCATCGCCTCTTCAAAGTGAACAAAGCAGTACCATATAATAAAAATCTAGAGTTAAATAAATGGGCTTACACATAAACTTCAAGCTCAAATTCACTTTAAAAGGCTTGCTGCCATTGCGACCCTTAGACTGATATTCGATAAAAAGAGCACACTTAATAGCATGATCATGAATAAAATTTTAATACACAAACAGACGCATTTTAACATACGCTTGCTAGGTGCGGAGTAACATCTGTAATACTATTTTTATATATTATATATATTTCTTAGAAATATCAAACATCAAAAATATGTTATTTTTATACCATAAATTACTATAAAATATTTCACTAATCAACCAAACTGTATCCGGAGACTGCGATAAAAACAGCCTTAAATTTAAAAATAATCACAAAATTACAAAGCACATATTGCTTTAGAGGCATCAATTGTTTAATATCTACAGCTAAATTTACTAAAAATAAATTAGAATAGATTAGTATAATTTATATATTAATGATGTAATTTATAATTATTTATATAATTCACACAGATTGAAAAATATATTACGTTTGCTGAGAGAAAGAATGTTAACACTAAAAAGTACAATAACATCTTGAATCGTGTTCTCTCTCTCTTCCTAGTAGTGTTAGGCGAAAAACTCATTTACCACGGTAATGTTTGTACATTACTCATTCGGGTTGAGAGTATGGGGATAATAACGTAGTACCTACGTACGTGGGGTGCAATTCTACTCCAGCAGAATATGGGTTAACCTTTTCCGGTAGCTTAATTTTCTCAATTGAGACTTGACTGCAAGACTATTTTTTTTCTACGGAATTGTTTTTGGTACATATTGTAAATAATATATAATATTAAATTCATTAAAAACTATTTACATGTAAGCTGTTCAGAAAGTTTTGAAACTCTTATTTGAAAGGCTTTATTGCGAGCGCAACTTTTTTCATTCATAAGTTTTGAATGTGCCCTTTTCTCATTAATAAAAAAATAAAAATATACTACAATTGAAAAATCAAGTGGTTATCTATTCATTTATGTAGATTAGAACTATAATATATTTTTTTAACCAGCCTATATATTTTTATAATACCTAAAAGGGTTGAATGTTTATCGCAAACGTTCTTTATACTCGCTCTGAATTTTTACATTAAACGCATTCCTTGGATATGAATATGAATATGAGTATGAGTTGAATTCCTAGCATTCTTTTAAATTTAATCAATATTATTAATTGTCTTTTTTTATAGGTTTTTTGTCAAAAAACAGTGGCTCTCTCTGCAAAACGACCCAAAGGCAGAGTATCGCTTTTGAACTCATATATGCCGGCTGCTATGCAAGTTTTAGCACATTTAACGAACCAGATGCAGTACGATGTCAAACCTTCCAACACTAAACCTCCTGCTGCAGTCACAACCACAATTAAGACAACAACTACTGCGGAAACTACAACCACTACGGAGGCGACTGTGAGTTCGACCGCTGCTGAGTCAACTGCAAGTGTGGCTGGCGATGAAATGCAATCGTAATATATGTTTGACATATTTAAATATGATGTATTCTAGATACTTTGGACACTTACCATCGACAGTAATCGATCGTTTTTTTTATTATTTATTACGATTACTACTATATAACTCATTTATAAATTTTGTAGTGAAGATATTTCCAGAGAGATAGATATATAAAAATGAATGGTATCTAGTGTTTCTATACAATTTATAATCTGTAGCTGTGTTTTTTTTAATAATAGCGCATTTTTATAAATAAAAATTCGAGTATCGCTGCCGGGGCTCGAACCCGCAACCTCAGAGTTACTAGTCTTAGACGTTACGAACTACGCTATTCCGTCCTAAGTGTATTCTGAAATACATTCCTAGAGTAATTATAATTATAATATTAAGATTAGGTTTTCATAGATTTTTTAAAATCACTGATGAATATCTTAATTTAAATCGTTGTCATGAACAGTGATATTTATTGATTAATAAAACATAAAAAATATATACCACTACTAATTTAGTAGTTGTTGATTGTGTTAGCACTGTTGTAGCACATTTACAATTAATTAATACATAGTGCTGTTATCCAACCCTATATTATATGACAATATGATCTTCTCCGACGCTTTTATTATACAGATACATTAATTTTATTAAGCACATGGTTAGACATATAATATAGTTTATTTAAGCATAAGACCCTATAAAAAATGTAAGCCATTTCCTCACTGTTTAAGATCATATAAACGGTTTGCAAATGTATATATCTCTGCACACGCCTTTTATATGTTTTGAAGGGAATCGTGCTTTTAGTTATTAATTTCGATTTATTTTAACATATTTTGGATTGTGATAAACTCATATAATCCTTGTGAATCCAATTTAATTATAATCAAGTTTTAATCTTTACTTCAATTGTAATTTTTAAGCAATTATGAAAGGCTTAAAATTATTTTTATAAAGATTAAAACCGCGAATGAGAACACACAAGTTATAATAATATTTTTTAATCATGCATTGAAAATAAAAATATTTTGGTTCGAATAGATATATTTGTAAATATTTTTAATTTAAAAACATTATGTCTGTCATCTGAGAGACGCTTAATGCTGCATTGTACCCTTTTTCTTGGTAGTATTTTTCAATTTGTCGCCGTCGGTTGATCCGTCGCAATTTTCTCATTTAAATACAAAGCGAAATCAGTGCTTATATAAAAAATATTCAACTCATTGTTTTGCAGAACAACCACCAGACTGGAGCAAACGACCCAAACGCACAGACCTGCCATATTTGCTCCGATACCACCAGCGAAGCCTCAAAATATCAACGGACATCCTTTGAAGACCGCAATAGACGAAGAAGATGTAGTTCCTCCGATAATCGAAGATGATGCTTCATATGGAGGTGCTCTTTTGATTCCATACGAAACGAGCATTCCTGTGATAAATCCTCAGAATCCAATCCCAGCTATTGAGAACTTCCCTGTTCTGTATCAAGCGAATCCTTACGTATATGTAAGAAGTCCACATACTCCAGATACTCTATTTCTACCGACTGATTACCAACCGGAGCAATTTGATCCGATAGCTAGAAGTGGAGACGACGAAGAAGATAAATATCCTGATATATCTAGTTTGCCTGTAGAGAACGAGAATAATTTCAAATACAATCCTTTAGAGATTGAGCCGGATGAATTATCAGAGGAAAATCTGCAATATTTAAGCAATGATGTTCGAAATATTTTGAGGATGGAGCGCGATTTTAAAGTAGAAAAATGGACTGATGCTTCAGCTTTTCAAACTGTTGAAGAATTATTCGATGATATCAATGGAGAACAATCTGCCGGAGATTCGAATCTTAGATTGACCAAAGCATCTCCGAGCCAATCAATGATTCAGATGCTTTTATTGTATGACCTTTTCAGCAGAGACGCGAAGAAGCAAAAGTTGAATAATTATCATGTATGCAAATGTCTTATTATATAACTATATAACGTGATTCTTAAAACTGGATTTTAATTTTATGTATTTTATAGGGTTATTCCGAGGATATGATAAATGATTTGATCGAGACATCAAAGGGCACCGCTGGAGACCAGTTGAAGACGATACTCGAAAGGATGCTGGCTAAAGGAGACTGCACCTACGACTTTGCCAACAACCGAGCCAAGGAGATGGTCAAGGAACTGGAAAAACCAGATAGTAGGATTTCGAACGAGATCAGATACTTAGAGCCGCTTAGATATACAGAATAAAGCGAGTGCCTGAGCGTCGGAGTTTAAAAGGAGTTTGACCTTTCTTTTAACCCTTGCATATATTCGCAAATATATGGACGTTAGTTAGTACAATTATATTTAAGTGATTGTAAATATTATTTTAATAAATGCATTTATGTGTAAGTATAAAACATTTTTTATATGCGATCAAAGTTTTTATTTTTTCATGTATTTTAAGTGGATGGTCTTTATAAATGTAGCTCAACTTACATTACTAATATTGGATTAATTTTCAATGGTGAATCTATAATGTAAGATGGATCATATAAGGTAATAATAAACATTACAAATTTTATATTTTTTTAATAGAAAATAAATTTTATTCTTATGTATCAATAAAATTTAGAATATTTGAAAAATAAAAATGTGTTTCATTATTAAAAATAAACATTATGTATATTTTAGATAATATTGATAAGCTCTTAACCGTTCTATGTTATTATTTATAAATAATATAAATGGGTGTAAAAATAAAGAAATCATGTATACATGTTAAATACACATAATCATAAAGTCTTCAAAAGGAACAAATTTTAGCCTGTGAAATCTATCATCATCATAATATTTTTACATATATGTATAATATATTAACAATGATCTTCTAAATACATTTAGAGAATTAATAATAAGTTTCGTGGCTAACTTCATAGCACTTAATTATATTTTATTTAAATATATTATTCACTGAATAAGAGGTTTATTTAAAAGTAAACCTTTTATAATTTATATTGGTTTTTGAAACATAAAATATTATCAATTTTAATTAAATTAACTTTTTAACGATGAAAATAATTAATTGATGCTTTAACAAGATATTATATTAAGGACAAAGCTCGTTCTATTAATTGTTTACAAAAGGAAACCTTATCTACGCCATATCCATTTTATCCATTTCCACAAATTTATTATTAATTAATTAAACATCTCAAATGGTATTTAGATTAATTTTAAATACATATTTTAAGAAATAAATCAAAAAATTATTTATAGACTCCATCTGTGTTTTATCATTCGTATTTAATGTTTATTTTTTATACAATTTTAAATTAAATAAAGACAATCAGAATTATTTAATATTTAAAAATTCCCTACTTACATGTAATTAAAATGAACCTGATCCTGAATTTAATAGCATATATAAAAATGTTTAAAGTAAATTGAAGAAGATATAGCAATGACATAAAAAAGAGATAATATTTGCTCATTTAAAAAGTCATGACTTTTCGTGACGAATGTTCTTTGTGGTTAAAAATTATATGTATACAATATATACATAATTACCATCCCACAGAAATACAGGTCTTAAAAACAAAATTTCTGATTAATTTATAACTAATATGGATTCTTAAAAAAACAGCCAAGGGGTTTAAAAAATATTTCCTTAACCTTTTTACTATTTTTTATTTTAGATATAGGTACAATAGCAGCAATCTTCAAATTTTCAGATATTTCTCCTTCGGAGAGTGCTTTATTTATTAAATAATGTAATTTGGTTCCTATTATTTCCCAAGTTTCTTTAATTACATTTACATCTAATTCATCAGTACTGGTGCCTTTTCTTAATTTATATATTATGTTATGAATTTCTTCTAATGATACTGATTTAAATTTACCAAATTTTACATGCAATGCATCATTATTATATTGTACTAAATTACTAAACTTAGGTATAGAATTCACAATTTCTTCTATTCTATCAATATAGTATGTATTCATTTTTTCTGCTATTATATGTGGATCTTGATATATATTTCCATAAATTTCCATATTTATTATGTCGTTTATCTAAGTTTGTTTAATATTTTTTTTTATTTTTTCCACATCTTATTTGGATCACTTTTTTATTTTATTAATCAACTTTTCATACCATTTATTTTTAATGCTTTGACTCGCATAACTTAAAATGAAACAATTTATGCTCAATTTTATACTTTTTAAATCGTATCGCTTTGTATGAACGGTCTATAATAATACACGTAAACAAAAGAAATATAATTAATTATAATAATACAAATTGTATTTGCTCCGATTGATTTTGAACCGCCGATAATGCATTCTGTTGTTTCGACCAATGAAAAATAAGCATTCAAATATAAAACAAAATGGCCGACATCAACATGACAACAGTTTCAATAATTTTGTGTGCGCGACAGTTATTTTCGTTTTGCTACGCCACAATAATTTTCAAGTGCATTGTTCGATTTGATTGAATACAAATATTCGGATTGCAAATTAACTAAGTGTGTTATAACTATGAAAATTAAATATATACATAATGTGTGTGAGGGTTAAAAGAAATTTTGAATTGCGTCGACGGGCTTCCGAGGATGAAAAGTGAGTTTTTCTTTTTACAATACATAAACATTATCATTGCTTCCGATGCACATATACGTTACATTTGACTGAATATAATTACTCGAATTGCAAATAAACCAGATACGTCTTAAACGTGAACATGTAATATATACTAAGTATGTATGCAGATTGAGGTTAATGTTGATCAAACCATATAAATGCTAATAAAACGTATTTTTTTATCTATTGCTATTTGGGGATACTATCTTTCACGACAGTCGCGCGACGGTTATTTATCTGGAGAAGTTTGGTTCCATTTTTGCGTATTTTATTGTTCGCTCGCGTCATCTCATGGCTTCTAAAAAAATAAACCATAATTAAAATCTAAACACAATACTTACATAGAAATTTGGCGAGGATGAAAATATTTAAACTTTTAAATTATTTTTATATTTGTTCTAAAACGTCAGTCATGGGCTCTTGACTATTTGATTTTTACGTTTTTTGTGCCATATAGTAATAATATTTAGGGTAGTGAGTGAGTTGTTGTATACATCAAGGAATATAAACAAAATAAATTAAAACCATTATTGCAGCAAAAAAATTAACATTGGATATCCATAAGACCTAAAGATTTCAGAGAAATAAATCTTTAAGATTACCAAGGGATATTAATCTAAACTCTAAACAAGTATGGACATGTGAGACGGTTAAAGTGACCTCTTCAAACGATCAATGATAACCTTATGATATTCCAGAAGCAGCATGCTTGTATCTTTGGATCAGTATATTTTAAATAATATTATTGTAAACTGATAATTCAGACAATAATCGTCTAGATTAATACATAATTAATAGTATCGTTGATTTTTATCTCCATGGCATTGATTTACCATAAGATAAAATTCTCAACCGAATTATTGTTTGTTATATCTACACCTGAATAAAGGCATGTGAAGATGGAATACGAAACGATTGATGGAATTATTATGTGGAACTCCTTCGTACCGTTGAAGGATGCGAGTCACGTTTGACCCTGTTCCTCGGCCGTATACCTACCTTGAATCCTTTGAAAATAATGCACCAGGGGCGATAAACGCTCGGCTCACGTGCCACTTTTACACTCTGCGATAATCGGTAATGACCGACCTTTCACGCACACTAACAAAGTAAATCAACACTGTAGACTGGCAGAGTAAATAAAAATAAGTAAGAAAGTGTGGTGAGTGAAACAGTATATGCCAATTGGAGACTCATATTTTTTTATAAAATTTAAAATTGTATGTTTTAAAATACACTTAAAAAATATAAATATTTTATTGTATTTAAAAAGAAGAGTGTCAAAGAATATTTGCAATTGGCTCGGAAAGATCTTCATCTGCGATAGCTGCCTCAAACCACCATTATAAAACATACGACATTTTGTTACACAACAGATACGTGGTTAGAGACGCAGAAGATAGACTAAGAGACGCCACAGACGTGAGAACATATCACGACAACTTCAGCCGCCCTACCAAAATCACAGCTGATAATAATACAACTCGACACGCCAACGAAAACACTGACTACCAAGACCTGCAGCGGTATTTACATTTCTTTATTATTTTTTTCATATTAAAACTGGTCTTGTTTATGACTAACAATTAATTTTACTGTATGTTTAATATTTTATATTTTTATACACTATGTTTACCCATTGGGGTCCAAAAATTTTCTGTTTTATACTACACTGCTTTTTTTTATTAAATCAGCGATGCGATGCACCTGATCGATTGTAGAATATGAATTTCGGAACCCAAACTGATTGTCAGCAATTGCTTTTTTCTTTTCTATTGTGGGTTTCATTATTTTTAAGAGGAATTTCTAGAATACTTTAGATATTATTGGTAGCAATTATATAGGTCTGTACGATTTCATTTCTTTTAATGGTTTTTATGGCTTAGGAATCATTATTACTTCTGTTATTTTCCAGGCTTTAGACACATGTTTTAATCTTAACACTGCGTTAATTAAATATGTTAGTTTAACTATTGTCTTTTATGGAAACTTCTTCATAATTTTGCCAGTTATTAAGTCAAATCCCGGTGCTTTTTAAAATTAATATTACTTCTGTTGGTGTAATATATTTTATTTTTTCGTTTTCATGATTTTCTATATCACTTCCTATGTCGTTGTCTTCAAATATGTGTGATATTTTATATATACATATATATATTTATAAAATATTATGCTCTTAGTTTTTCCGGCGTCTACTTGGCTGTAAAGTATTTTACTTTAAATTATCACAACATCTTTCAAATTATTATAAACTGAATTTAGGGAAAATGTTAAAATTGTAAATATGACTTTTAAATATACATATTTCTCAGATTAAAATACTTTTTGATTGTAGCTTATTTTTTTTTTAATAAATATTTCACAGCGATTAACTATTGCATCAAAGTTTTTCATTTTGTTGATTTATTAAAAATAACTCTTAGAAGTAATAATTTCGTCTGGATTAAAAATATATCGTAATTTATATTGAACAATTTTGGTTTCATGTAAATGATTTATTTTTCAACTTGGTAATAAGTTATTATTAACAGCCAAGTTACATACATGAATTTTTTTACATCGCGATAAATCGTTTTTAATTTTTTTTGTAAATATGTATTTCTTTTTTAGCCGCTAACAGTTCTCAATAGCACTAAAAAATTCAGATACGAAAAGTTTACTTTCTTTAATTATGTACTTTATGTTCGGACATAATTTTTTTTAATAAAATAGCAAAAATATATTTTATAAATCACATCACAATTTTATTTTTAAAAATGGTTAAAAAAGGCTATTTTTAAATACTTCGCGTAAATACACAAAAATAGGTCCTAGTATCTTAAATTAATTAAATACATATTTAGGATTGCTTCATTGCAAATTTTCTCTAAACATTTATCAATTTTAAATATATGTATGCTTCGAAAACATAGCAATGATATTATTAAAAATCTAAATTATATTTATAATAACATTGTTTTACTTTAGTTATGTATAATATTTTTTAGTTAAGTAAGTTTATATTAATCAATAATAATAAAAAAAATACAATTTACTTTATTTTTCAAGTGGGTGTAAAACATTTATTTGATTAATAATAATACACATATGTTTTTATAGCAATTGAAAAAATATTATGTTGTATAATACCATATTATTTTACTTTGAATATTAGCAGTAAATCAATCATTTTTTTTAACGGATGTGATGTGATAATACTACCATAAAAAACCTCGTTCTAATTATTTTATTATGCGTATAATAAAGTACAAGTTTTCAGACTCGACAGTTATCTTTATTAACTCTCACTAACGGTGTCTCATTTAATATATTCCATGTGAAAAAACCCATTAAGTACCAACGAGACAAAAATAATTAAAACACAACAATCACTGTGACACTTTATATTATAATTAATATGTACATCATTTGCACAATAAAAAATAGTGCGCGTTTAAATCGACACGATAAGTTATTCACGACGAATCCAATCTTAGACTTCCTTGTTATGAACGATCTTGAATAGTTCCTTGTTCCATATTTAGGTTCTATGACGCTTTTGGCTGAAATATGGCGTTGATAGCACCCCAAGCTAGAGTAAAAGCTGAAGCTACATATTCCAAAATAAACACAAAACCATTTTCTGTCATGCGGCTACCGCCATTGTTCGTCTTATCTGAATCTTCTTTAAAATCATCGTCTTCATCATCTTCAGATTCAGATCCTTCACTATCAGCTTTGCCTTCAATCTCATTTTCTTTAGAATCTGGTGTTTCAATATTTTCTTTTTCCAAATCTGGTGATAACATGATCCTTTCAGGTCTTCTTCCTTCGCTCATCGGTTTGATTTTAAAGCTAGGATTAGTTTCGATCAAGTTAGGATCTAAATCTTCTTTCCTCTCTTGTGAATCCAATTCAGTTGAATTATTAAATTCCGAAGAATCTTCCAACATTTCTAAAGCATTTTCTGGCTTCTTAGTTGTTGATACAATTTTGCTCGTTTGTTGAGCAGTAAACGTCTGCCCGAACGGAGATCTAATTCCATCATATACACCTTTAACCAGTCTGAGATAAACGCTCGGCGTTCTTACCGTATCGTTTTCAGATGTCGAAGGAGAAGAAGTCGTATAAACGCTTATATTCTCAGAATCCTCTTCTGCTATCTTGGCGGAGGCGAAGGGGTTAGATAAAAAGAATGGCATGCAAAACGATGTTTGAAATATCTGAAATGTTTTATATAAATTATAAAATTATCAGCATATTGATTTTAAATATTATAAAAATAAAAACTCACAATTCCAAATAAAATAAAATATCTTAAATAACTCAATCGATCCATCGTGATTAATGTATTTTATACAAACTTTTTAGATATCTATTGAATACAGTACTAATATATAAACGTGTGTATCGCGGAACAGATGGACGCAATACAAAGGCGACTCATCATTTACATCGGATATAAACCAAACTTTTAACAACTTCTACAGAGGTATTCAACCGTTGCAAAAAAAAACACTACTTAATTGCCCAAATAATCTTATACGAACTCTGTTTTTTAATATAAACGTATTATAATAACATACTTTGCTGTGTTTAAATATTTCTGTGTTAAGAATTATCAGTTTTTTTTAATATTAATTTTAGCACACAGAGGAAAATTTTAAATTTAGAATTTAATCATTTAGATGCTAAAAGTGTAAAATCCCTTTGTAACGAATACCGAAATAACGAAATTTCCAGTATAACGAATCTTCAATTCGTCCCCGAAAAACTTTCATACAAATTGTTTTCATTGTAACGAAGACTGATCTCAGTATAACGAAATATTTTGATCCGAATTTAAGAATGATGTTACAACTTGACGCAATATTTCTCCGAATTCAGTTCGTGTTTGACTAGGCTTGTGCTGGGTGTGTTCACAAGCGACATTAAATGTGTTTCGCCGACCCTCAAACTTTTTTTAACAAATTTTATTGTGTTCAAATTTCATTACAGTATCATTAAAAATGGACAAAAAACGATCTGTCAATCTTGTAAGAGGCTATTTTGATGCTGTAGTAATATGGTAATTAAAATAAAATAAAAATATATTATCCTTCTTACATTCAATATAACGAATTTTCAGTATAACGAAATTTTTTCTTCGGTCTCGTGAGCTTCGCAATACTGAGATTTCACTGTACTACTTTTTATCTAAAATGAAATGTAAATTAAGTATTGAATCAATAAACACATATTCTACACCCAATATAAATATGTTTATATTTTTATGACATTTTAAATAATTTTATAAGAAACTTTATTTTATAGTTATTTATTTATTTATCAGCTCATACTATTCAATTTTCAAGCAATACATATTTTATTATCATGTGTAATATGAAGTTTCTTTATAAATCAGGATTAGACTAGACTGCAAATGCAAAGATTCAGAGGATGCTAACTATTATATATCTAAATTTTTTATCCCCTGGATAAACTACAGCTTAAATAATAAATTCGTATCACGTTTTGGATGTTGCAATAATGTTCAATAACAATAAGAACGTACTGTGCCAAAGCAACCTTCAATAATATTGAATATTTCGTAACACCGTGATTATAAACAATGTTTTGTTTTAAGAAAATCGGCCATTTTCGTTGTTTCGCATTCATGTAAACTTAAAAAAAGTAAACTGTTATCATTCACCTTACCTTGAATGGTAATCTGCTAAGTAATACTCGTTTTTTTACATGAATTAATAAACACGTTTTATATTTATACATAATATTTCACGAAATTAGGCAAATATTACTGTAACATAATCCAACTTTCATCAAATTTAAAGGTGATAAGTGTAATGCCTTGGCATATGAAAAACTAATTCAGTTAATTAAAATTAATTTTGATAAATTTTGTATGTATAAAATAGTTATTAAAGGTACAATATATTTTACTTAGAAACATTTTTTTGCATACTTTAAATAATTTTCTCTTTGGTTGTAATAATATCATTTTTAATGATGCATATTATTTTAATATGTAATCTTATCGTAATAAGAGTATTTATCTATAATATATCATCATAAAAATTTCAAATTGTCTTAGTTTTTTTAACAATATTTAATTTTATTAATCACCTTTAATTTTTTTTAATTTTATAAATTTATCAGTTTAATTATATCATACATATTTTTTTTATACTTAAATTAAATTTTATTATATATATAAATCATAATATAACAACTTTGATGTTCTGCAACATTTCATAGTAAATAAATTCTAAATAGTTCAAATCTTTTCCAATAGATGTCTCAAATTATCCTTAATATAATTTAATTAATATGAAGAAAAACTAATTATATTTAATTTTATTAAACTTTTTGCACAGCAATTTTATTAAAATCAAACATATTTTTATATAACTTTTATTATAAAATAATATTATGATTATTTAGCCAAGCTGCAAACCAAATAGCTAAAATTAAACCACAATTAAGCGCTCAGTTAATGTCAGTTATGTATTCTTTACTTCTATGCAGAATAGTTTATATATAATTGTTCTTATAGAATTAAAGTAATACAAAATAAGCCTTTTTCAGTAATGAATTGCTTAAAAGGCAGATTTTCTCCAAGAGAAATTTAGAAAATTTAAATTAGAAACCAGTGTTTATTGATGTAATTAGTCTTGTTATATTGTTTCACAACATACTGCTAGTAGAAAAATTCGTTTTAATTCTTGAAGCTGTGTGATTTTTCCTTAATTTCACTTACCTTCTCTAGAACATTTTAAGCTAAAATTTATCTAAAAATGGCTGCCATTTAAAGAAGGAAAATATCGCTACTCTTTTGAAAGATCATTCAGAAAAAGTAGAGAGAAAATAATTTGCTACATATTTATTAGTTAAAAAATATTTTAAAATATAAATACCTTCACACATTTTTGTGTGAAGGTATTTTGCTTAAAGAAATGTTTAAAAGCCAATTTTATTATTTTTTTAAATTTCATAAAAACCTTTAAAAAAACTTTTCTTACTAAAAAAATAATCTTGTGGTTGAAATCTATAAAGCTTTATATGTTTTAAAACCATCGCTGTCATTATTTCGTAAATAAATGTTTTACAATATACACGCTGAGGCATTAAGATCTCCATCATTCTAAAGGCGCATAATAAATTAATAAAACCATATAGAAATAAAATTGTATACATTTATGAAAAGTGCTTATCAAGCACTTAATGTTATTGTAATTTAAAAATTATATTAGTTAATTATCATTATATATTATTATATTTAATAACATAATGAAAAACTCTAATACAAAATAATTCTTTATCATATAATTTATTTTAATTTAAAAAGTATCATCTCCTTCTATAATAGAAGAATTTGGTTTGTTAACAGATTTATCTGCCTAATAGTCTTCATGGCGGTATTTTTAAGTTACATGATAGTCCAGCTTAATAAAAAATAGTTGCCTACTCTCAGATTTTTTTATTATTATTTTTACTAAGTATAAGTGTATCGTAAAAAATATGCATTAACTGTATTAACTAAAACATTTTTTTAGTTTTAGCAACGCATCGTCAGTCAATGAATTCCAAAACCCCCACTTGACATAATTGATTATGCGTGAATCCTATTTGTTCACGAGATTAGGCTCAATGTTATGTGATGCAACACTTCTGAAAATCACCGGAGAAATCCATGGGAAGTGATGATGATTTTCGTTTATGTAACGGAAGTACTCTCGGCGTTATTTGCACGTATAGGGCACGTAATACGTAAAACTTTGCGTAACTTAAGAGAAAATTCTTAACTTGACACCACCGGTGTATTTTCGGTCTTGAGCCCTTTTCATAAATTTCCATAGAATTTTAAGCCATGGTCGAAAACTATATTAGGTTTTTAATTATTTTTGTATGTAATTGAGTATTATATTTTATCTAAGTCAATGTTAACCGAGTAAGACTGAAGTTTTTTTAATAATATTGATTTTACGTACAAATTAATATATTAAATCATTGTGCATTAAATGACTATAAGTCACACTAAAAAAACAATTATAGCATAATAATTGTATGTGATACAAAAAAATAACACATAGCTATAATAACAAAATTGTATTTTAAAATTGGTTTCAATTTGTTATAAATATATATAAGCACAATAAAAAAAACTGATTTTATTTGTATGATTCTTATAACAAATACGATTATATTATCTTAGTGACAATATTTATATTTATTTATAAAAAAAATATTTCAATACAAGTAATCAGAAATTTCTTGTTTAGTTAAATATATATTATTTGTACATTTCTACGTGGTTTTCAATGCAGAGTTAAAAATAAATATTAAACCTTCCTAAGTCTTGTCATGTATCTAGGACAATAATAAAATATAGTAATAAGGAACCGTCTTATGACATAGTAAGACATTACTTCATTTTCTACGTGTTTTGATAGCTATATGGTAAATTATGGGTTATTATAGATGTTTGATGAACTAGTGTCATATTATACAATATGAACTATTTGACATTAAGCTCAGTGTATTTATTTAAACTATATATTTTTCCATATAAAAATACTCCATGAACTAAGGGTAGTAATTTAGTTGAAATATTATTCCCGTGGTCTGACAGATGACTATTTTTATTATTATTGTTGTATAACAATACTTCAGACTGATCTCTTACAATTTAATATAATAATAATGATAATAGCAAACACCTATTAAATGTGATTTTTATTACAAATGAGTAATTTAACATACTGATGAGTTATGTTTTTTAACATTTGTGATCTACAGACGCTAAGATTTTTAAACAACCAAAAAAACATGTTAAACTAGTATTACCAAATATATAATTTTAAATAAGAATGTGATAATCTATGTTGTTAAAATGTGTCGTGACATTTAAAATGTTTCTTTGCATTCTCTGTTCGATGAATCTGTGAGAGAATTAGATAAAATTAACATTTATTAATATTGTATTTTAAGAATATAGAAATATTTAAATGTACAATAAAGAGACTTACATATGTATTTCAAGGTGGATTTGTGATCAGGATATATAAAAAATACTATAAAAATATATTATTTAGAATTTTTAGATTATTTTAATTTTCTTAATAAATTAATTATATATGTGTGATATTTATATTATTTAAACTCTCAAATAATGATTATTTTTATAATTCTATAAATCTAATAAAATATATATATATATAAAAGGATAACATATTAGAAAAACAGTATTATTGTAAATGATTAGTATCTAACTTTCAATACATAAGTATAATACATACACATATAACTTGTTGCAGTTAAAGAGTAATGTAAATATATAAACATCATATAGTTTTTAATGTATACTCGTATGTATATCATAATTATTATTAACACAAATATTTATATAAATCTCTATGGATTTTTTCATTACACTTGAGATATTGATAAAATCAGTTGTACTAATTCTTAGAATGCAATATTTATTTATATTCAAAATAACGCAATGTTTACCATAGTCTTTAATAAATATTCGTTTCACAACCATGTGTATCTTAAACAAGGATAACCTTGATATTTCCATGTTTATTCAAAATTTTAAACACATTAAACTTAGTACCCGTTTTTTAGATCACAAGACAATTTTTGCTAATTGTTCTTGAATTTTTGCACAAATTTTTATGTATAGTTATAGAATAGCACACAAATAATTTATATTATTTTTATTAATTTAAATAAGCAATAAATAATTTATTTATTGCTAATTATCGTATATAATTTATAGCACTTTTTGATATGATACATCTAGAAATAGGTATTAAAAGTATATAATAATATTATATATATCCAACTGCAATTATCTAAATATTTATTTAGGTTTTCAACAATTATATCGAAAAACTTTTGAGTATTTTCACAAAACAACAAAAAATACAGTCACTTATAAAAAAATCCAACAGCTTAATCGTCTGTATTGTTTACAAATAAGCAAAGCAAATTAATCATGTCATAGTGTCACATACTATTCAATGGACTATTGTTGCAATTGTAAAATATGGACGCAATAAAAAATATCTTTTACCTTTACATTAAATGCGTAAAATATCATACATGTATTAAGTGCTTCTGACAACAGCACTTAAGAAACTATTAATCTTCTTTTATAGTCGTAACAAAAGGAGAACTTTGAAAACCATAAAACTGCCATACAAAATTACTCATTACTCAACAATAAAAACCCTTGACCTTCAATGTTAGATCTATATTATGAAAAACATTACAACATCATCCGGTCATCTCTTCCGAAATAACCGGTCGTTTAGTTCATTTTTTTATATTATAGACCCAAATATGTATTATGTAACTGTTGCGGTATTTGTAGAATAAGTTGGATGATTATTATTGCATTTTTTTAAAGTCCCAAATAATTTAGATAGTGGCGTTTGCAGCCTTGGAATCATTTTGTGTAGTATGTTACGCAGACGCGTTCGAACCATAATCGATTGTTACACAATAATTGTATCGAATTCGGTATGGACCATTTTTTATTTGTATTTCAGTAAGTTTGTAAAAGTCAGTTTTATAATGAGTCATTTTTAACCTTTACCCTAATTTACTGATGAGTTACACAATGGATTTTTTAACATTTGTGATCAAAAACGCTAACAACATAGCTGATATAAATATTATACAAAGACCTAAAAGCAAAAATATGTTAAGCTGATATTTCTAAATATGTAATTTTAGTTAAGGATGTGTTTAACTTTATTGTTAAAATGATTTTGTCTTAAATGTGTTTTGTCATTTTGTCGCGTTGTTTATTTTTAAAATCACATCGGAAGGAGAAAATGATCTGTTTCGTGAATCTTTGTGAAAATTAGATAAAATAAACATTTATATACATTCAATATAAAAATATTATTTTTTTAATAATAATATAAAAATATTATTTTTATTCGGTTTGTTTTTTAAATATATGTATATATTAAAAATAGTTTTAAAATAATTTTATGGAAACATTAAAAGAATATATTTTACTATTATTAATTTAATTATATAGCAATATATTATGTGATTTTATATTTTGATATAATACATATGTTTTTTTCATGCATGCCGTTCATAAAAAATGTATTTATATTGTTTTATACGTTTAGGATTTTTTTTTCAGAATCATTTTACTGTTGTTTTAAAATGTATAGTTTTTTACTTCACAACTGTTAGAAAATGATATAATAACATAATCATTTTCATAACCATATATTTTTGTGAATTATATTTTAAAATGTTTCCTGAAATTAAAAAGGATATTTTATTTATATTAACAGTCCATCGATATTATGAAATATATAATCCATAAGTATGTATATATGTTTATACTTATACATATATCTGTAATAAAATTCTGAAAATATTCAAGCGTGTATTTTTCCTACCATTGGAATTTTGAATAGAATCTATGTTGTCCTTGTAGTGGATTCTTGTCTTGATGATCATCTTTATGCATTAGCTTTGCATCTCACATGCTATTAAAAAGCACATTTTTTATATTGCTAATTACAAACTTCTGTATATGTTTATAATTATTATGTTTATAATTGTACATAAAAGACGGAGTAGCGTAATCCCTAACTAGTAATTCTGAGGTCGCGGGTTCAAGGACCGGCAGCGACACTCGAATTTTTATTTATAAAAATGCGCTATTATTGAAAAACAACTGGCATATATTAATTAAAAATTGTAATACCCATACTTTCAATCTAGTGGTTAATACTTGTATGTATTCATTATTTCTGATTGACTTACTCAGTTGATACAGATTTGCCCATTGTAACGTATTGGGCTTACAGGTTACAGCGATTTAAAGATTTTAAAAAAAAAATTTACATTTATGATTACTTTATTTTTTTTACCTTAAGATTACCATTTATTTAAATCTCTACAGCGTTTAGTTGGTAAATAATTTAATGGTGAAGCTAAAACATTTCTTTCTGAATATTTAAACTCACAGCCAGTTAGTTTTTACAAATTTGGGATTAACACCTTTCCGGATCGATGGAAGAATGTTGTATCTGTTGATGGAGATTATTTTGTAGAATAATATTGTAATATAATATTGAATAATATACTTTTCATTAAAATTCCTTTCTTCTGGGTACCCCTAATATTTAATTAAAATATTTTATTATTTAAAAAATCGACACCCATATAATATTTTTTAATAATAATAAATAGTATTTTTTATATGCTATTCTCTCATAAAGATCCACATTTATTGATTAATAATGACAATATTTTAAATTAGAACAATGCCTAAAATTTTAATAGAAAATCTTCTCGCTCATTATTTTTTTGTATTTTTTTTATTACCCAAATTTGTATCTAATTGAACAATTTTTCGTAACCGTAACACTTCACAAAATCTCCTATTTTATTAATAATAATGCTGAGGTTTATTTGGCCGCTTTTTTTTGATAATTTATTCATAAATTTTATGATTTGTATATTGTTTTTATATTTGTTTATTTTTAAATCTATCTACATAGTACATTAATGTTTTTTTTTAATAATAGATAGGAAATATTATAATAGTTAATTGAGATTACGATTTAAAAATAAATATAGAACTGTTGCCTTAATTAGTCATATGGTTATAATAAAAAAATTCGAAAACATATTTTGAGAGCCACTGATAGGTGCAATACTTTTAAAAGCACTTTCGTGTATAAACTCGCTTCAGTCAAAGACGGGACGTATTGATGACAGCGTCTCTATGTTGTTGTCCCCGTTACTATTTTAATAATCAAATATAAATATTATTTTATTATTTTAAAAAGTAGTAACTACATTACATTTTCAATTAAAATAAAATTTATAAAAATGGTTTATAAATATTTAATAATTTTGTGCGCAAGTTCGTTGACATTGACCAAAGCTTTGGACAGAAGATTGCGTAAGTAATTTTCTAATGATATACTTTCTAACATATCAGAACATAATGATAATAATATTACATTACAATTGTGCCAATAAATTTAATTAAAAATGTTATATGTTTACATTTGCAGTTAAAAATCAATGGCAAGTTTTGTAATATTTTTTTCAATTATTCTTTCATGAACCCAAATTTTCACTTGCAACATTGCAATGCAAGTTTTTTTTTCTGTTAATTCATCAAATTTACATATTACACAATGATACTTGACCTTTATGTCAAACAAGCGAGCTTTTGAACTAGTTCGGTTATGACATCGTCAAAAGTTTAGTAATTAAATTATCTAACGCCGATCCTTTCGAGCCGATTGAATAAATTAGCATATTGTTATATATGTAATATTACATTGAAATTATGTAGTTTTGGATGTTTGTTATTCAACAAACCGATGGACAACATTAGCTCATGATGATCAATTTCACTGGAGAAATGAAATGCGTGCCACCGAGAGAGAAAGTCTTTGGTATTTTTTTTATATGGATTGCATAATCGAATAGCGGGAATTCTTTATGATTTTTAAAGCCGATGATGTTTCTTATGTCATTAAAAATAAACTGTAATATAAATTTTGAGTGTGTAAGTCGGGCTTAAATCCACGTTGGTGCTATTGAAATTTAAATTTGCAAATGCTATTTAGCAATTCTATCGTAATGGTTGTTTAAAATCTACCGATTAAATCAGCTGTTGTTGGTAAATATTTTATAATATTTTTTTAGTATATATAGTAATACATATTGTACTTTCTGATTAAAAAAAAATGCATTTTTATATCTTATGTACGTATGTTTTAATTTAGCAAACCACTCAATTTATGTTCAGTACAATTTGATTGGAAAAGAATATGTATAGTTATTTATATTTTAATAATATAAATACAATAAAATAATAATAAATTGTTTTTGCTCAATCAGTTAAGGATATTTATTTTTCTCAATTAATTATATTTACCTTTATAATTAAAATTAAAAAAAATATATTTCTCATTATTTTACTAAAAAATATATTTCTAATTATTGTTAAAAAAAATACTTTAAATATCAAACATCTAATTAGGTTTGTATAATTTAACATACATTAAAATAAGTTTCTATTTTTTGCTAATAAAACTTTTAAAAATGCGTTAATTTAAAAAAATATTTCTATATGTGTTAAGCGAATAAATGTTTTTTTTTAATTTATTGGTTAAACGTATTTTTATTTGTCAATTAAATTTATATTACTACCTCTCATATTAAAATCATTTCAGATTATTAATAACATTATAAAAATTATAGTTTTTTATTATACCAAAAAGTTTGCCATTTAATATTCATTAAAAATATATATTTTATAGCAAATATACATTTACTACATTTTTTATTATTTTTTACACATTTTCCACAATTATTTGCTAACTATATTATTAAATAATGTGTTATAATATTTTAAATACAATACCTCCAATTAAATAGTTTTTTATATGAATTTATTAGCTAGACATATTTATGTTTGTTAATTATTATTAATAACCCACATATTATAAATCAATGTGAGGTTATATTAATTATTTTACAGAAACCTTTACTTTGCACCAAAATTTAATAACAAACATTCAATTAGTATTTTTCTATTTTAAAACATATTTTTTGCTACCCACTAAAAAATCTTAAAAGAGTAGGTATATTTTTATTGTTTTAATAAAAGGTTCTTATACACAAATTATTGATTAGTTATATTTATATTTTTTTTTCTTCATATTTACCATTATATTTAAAAACTAATTCAAGATATACATATTTTATTATTATTTTACTAAAAATACATCAAAACCAAACATAATTTTTTAAATTTTAATACATAAATAAAGCAATTTTCATTTTTTACCACAAAGATAAGAAAATATACGATTTATAATCTTGAAAATATGTTTTTAATTTTGATCATTTTATTTAATGATTTTTAATATTCTAAATTATTGGTTAAGGATTTTTATATTTTTTATTTTTTAATACTTTATTGAAAATATATTTATATTTATTATAAAAAACATTCCATTTTTACATATTTATTTTTAGAATAACTCAATTTTATTATATTTACCAGTTTTTTGCCACAAACATTACATAACTAATTAAAGTTTTAAAAAATGCAATTTATAATTTAAAAATACCTTTATCTGTATTATTTGAAAAAATGTTTTTAATGCAAATTATTTCATTAGAAATATTTGTATTTGTTTTTTTTTAAAGTAACTCTCATAATTAAAAATCAATGCAAGATATTGTTAAAAAGTGTATTAATTAATATACTTTTTATTTATTTCAATACAAAAATTACCATTTAATAACATACATCCTATAAGTTTTTTTTAATATTTTAACACATTTTATTTTTGCCACAAAGATAAGATATATTGTCTGATTTGGTATTAATTTTTCCTATAATATCCTGTTTTTTGAATATTGTAAATATGCAATAAAGTTAACCTATAAAATTTTTTTGCTTTAAAAATCAGCTATGATTGTACAAAACAAATATAAAATTATATTTATTTATAATAAATTACGTTTATTTACAAGCTTAACAAATTTAAATATTATATTTTTTATATAATTAGAATAATATATTTTTTATTTTTGCAATGAAAATATAGATAATTTTTTTAAATGAATTGTATCAGTTCAAAAAAATTTCACTTTTTTTAGTAACATGTGTGTGGATATATTTTATATTACATATACACTACCATTAAATAAATTAATTAATATAATAAGTCTTGAATATAATTTATTACCTTATTATAAATCGTTACATATGTATAAAACAAGTTCTGCATTGCTATCATTGGTATGTGAAGAAGTTCCTGATTACTTGAAAGATCAGTTAAATAACGCAAATAAATAAAACTTTTCATTGCATTACAATTCGCATAAGCATCTTAATATTCTCGATCTTTTATCAGTGCTAAACTACAAAGATTACACAAGAATATGCACATTCACCCGTCGATAATGCGTATGTGTGTGTAATTGCATCACAATGCAATTTATCGATGGGACGTGTCCCACAAAAGCCATCTTAATGGTCGCCCGATTGCGTATGGGCTAAATTATCAATAAGAGAAAGAGTTCAGCTACAATTTTATGCAATTGTTTGTAAGTTATGAATTATTCAGCTTGGGCTAATTTTATAAATGTTCAATTGTGACAGAATGAGGAAACGGAACTGATAATGTAAGAGAATGGATCTATTATACTTTCCGCTATCGTGCTATTCTTTCACGTGAAGAAAATTGATAATGTTTGCTTAACGTTCCTAGTTGTATTAATTTCTAAAAAATATATACATAGTTTATACTAATTTGTGCGTGAAACATTTGTGCATTAAACTTTGTTACATAATTATCGTTTAATTGTGAGCTTATCTAATTTTATTTAACACTTTCTTTCTATTTTAGCCGAAAATTTCATTCAGTGCAAACATGCGGATCCAAAGCTGAACGACTGTCTATTAAGAGCCGTGCCAGATGCCCTAACGAAGATGACTAAAGGTATTTTCTAAACACACGTGACTGACACTCAAACATATGCTAATTACTCGAAATGTTTACAATCGATCGAGAAGTGTAAAAGAAAGTATATTATAAGTAGCGAGACGGTCGTTGGCCATCAAACTCATAACACACATTGCCCAAGAAATGTTAATTATTAAAATATTTTATTTGAGTGCATCTATTTCATAAGATGTGAAATCAATTAGCATAATATATGTGCAATTATTATTTTATTATTAATTAATCAATTTTCATTTCAGGTATTCCTGAATTGGGTGTACCCAGTTTAGAACCTTTATCGGTCGCTACGATCGATATACAAACAGGATCTGGTCCAGTTAGTATTAGACAAGTTTATAACAATATCAAGATCCTTGGTTTAACGTCTTCTAACTTGACAACATATAAGTAAGTATATATTTAAAGCTACATATAATATTTAAGAAGAAAAATTTTTGGCTTTTATATTTCAAAGATTGAGTTTAAATGTTTTAAAGGGTAAAGCTAAGACGAATATGAAGTATGAGGCAATATTTCGAAGACTAATTTGTTTAATTTTGCAACAGTAATTTGAGTAAGTTTTTTGATTATTACGGAGTAAAGTCGCTCTAATGATGTTTACCAAGATCGGTTGTTTTCTATGTATGGTTTAAATTTACCTAAAATATGATTCCGTTGTAATAGTCTCGCGTCTGAGAAATAGTGTCGAGTGGTATACCATAGACTGGGTGCTGGTGGATAAGTGATCCGTTGATGTCTTTCTCGGTTTGTCTCAGATGTCTACCGCCTCGAATCGTGCGATCATCTCGAAGTGTCAGAATTTTCATACTCCTAATACGTCTCTGGCGAATCACAGATGCGGATGTTGATAGGCCAGTTGCATATAAAATATGTTCACGTCTTGAAGTGAACTTTCAAAATCGTTAATGCAATGACTACAAAAGCGGTTTTAACGCCGGATAGACGCATTGTCTTTTGCATTCTGAATGCACAAAAGGGTAGTTTTTCTGGTGATTACGAGCGAGTAATGAGCGGATATGCTAATAAAGTGTATGTTATATTACGCAATTGTGGTATTGAATACTCTATTATTATTATTAAGCCTTTTGTTAAATCGACTTGTTATTTCCTTTTCATTAGACTTAAATAATCGTTTGAATGACTAATGAATCTTCCATAATACAATTAATAAATAATTCTTATAAAATACGACCATACTTAAATTCTATTTTTTTCAGATTCAAACTCAGTTTTAATACTTCTTTTTTTTTTATTCTGATTATTATTGATAATGTATTTTAAATAGCAGATAATTTAACAATATTTCGCTATTGTTTCTGTAAAGTAATTAAAGACAGACATCAAAACGCGGTATTTTTGCCTTTCAGTCAGTTCGTGCGGTACCCATTTGCTTTTTTTACTTTTATTATAGCATATCGATACTGTAAAACAGTTTTATAAGAAGTCCGCTACAAGTGTGTGTTTTTTATAATCAGCATTTCTCTGTGTACCTTCATCAGAACTTTCGCCAAATCCCAAATGAATATTCTTTGTGGCCTGCACCGCATTTCACAGTATTTCTAGATATATTTTTTTAGTAACAGCAGATATACAACCTCTATATGGCTTATTTTAAAGTTTTATTTCAGCAGTCAGTAATTTCTTTATTCAACATTTTACAGTTCTCTGACTAACAGTTCCTTCGTTAAAATCCCAAATTTATATTTTTCATACTGTCTCTCGATATATGTTTTATCAACAGCAGATATTCGACTTATTCATGGTTGTTTTTCAGTTTCATTTCACAAGTCAGTAATTTCTTGAACCAACATTTTACAGTTCTCTGACTAACAGTACCTTCATCAAATCCTAAATTGATATTTCTCGTTGCCTGCGCCACATTTCAGTGTTTATATATAGTTTTATCAACAGCAGATAGAGGTACAGTACTTATATAGTCATTTAGAAATCACTCAAACCATTATATTACAGTTCATTGACTAACAGTACCTTCGCCAAATCTAATATTGATATTTATTGTAGCCATCTGTTTCAGTTTCAGCTCGTATAAAAAAGGATACGTCAGTATCTTGTCGATATCAAATTGCATAGTTATAAAAGAGATTAGGAACACAACACTCTGTAAAAATAAATTAAAAATATGAGTATTTACAATAAATGCCTTGTTCTAATCACTGTCTGTTTTTAACTGAAGAAAAATCTAGTAAATGGTAAATAAAATAACAATGTGCCTTATAAAAATATTTAGTTTTATTTGTACTTAATTTACAGTCTACTTTTTAGTCGTTTTTATGATATAATATAATAGTAGTTTATATATATTAAAAGTGCTTTAAGATATACATATATTTTAGCATTATTTTCTACTATTACAAAAAATAATAATTATATAAGGTTGAATATATAGAGCACAACGTTTATGTGATTACTTCAATGTCTTGATTTTAAAGCAATCATTACTACCGGTATTTCAAGTAGAACTTATGTAAATAAATTCCAATTAGTAGTGCTGATTACTACAATAAAATTATAATCAAGAAATGATTATGTTATTATAATGTGTTTCAAGAAAATATAAACTATGAATTATTTTAATTTACATACAATTAAAAATCATATTAATTGATCAATTTACCATTATTACATTACAGTGCTGACTTAAAACGTTATACTCTAATAACCGACTCATTTACGCCCAAGTTGGAATTCTTAGGCGATTATGTAATGACTGGTCGAATTTTGCTACTGCCGATTCAAGGCAAAGGAAGATGCAATATTACAATGGGTAAATATTTACTTTTAATAATTATTTATGAAAGCCACTGTATTACTTATTAACTTTCAGTCGACCTTGTCGTGAAGCATGTACTGATTGGAGAACCGGTCGTCAAGAAAGGAAACACTTACATGAAAATTCGTCAGTACGAAGTTAAATTTATACCAAAGAGGATCCACTTCCATTTCTCAAATCTATTCAACGGAGATAAGAGACTCGGTGAGCAGATGAATAGGTTCTTGAACGAAAACTCAGAGGTGGTGTTTAACGAACTGAAGCCTTCTTACGAACAATCGTTCAGTTTGGTGTTCAAAGATATAACAAACAAAATTTTCACTAAAGTACCTATGAATCATATCTTTGTCACTGAAGAAAAGAACTAGTTTTAAGATCCTATTGTAGTTCTAAGTTATCAGTATTTTTATATTTAATACGTTATTGTAAAATGTTACAATATATGAACAAGTGATTTTTTAATATGTACAAAAAAAATTGTGGAAAATGTATAAAAAAATTGTAAATATAATTAATAATACGTGTAGGGTGAAATTTTACCTGTATAGTGTTTGGCTCCCTTTTTAAGGTAATTATTGTGATTTCTCTTATAGTTGTGTGGTACAATTTATGTAAAATATTTATAATTGTAACGATAAGTTAATAAATTATAAAAAGAATATCATGGATTTAATTAGCATCAATCAATTTATAAGAAACATGTCTAACTTAAAATATAACTTATATTTATATTTTTTAAATAAATTATTTTTTTAATTTAATAAATGTATTCTAAAACTAATTTTAATTTAAAAAATATATTATTTACAATATTACAATAAGCAAATTGTCGGGTTTACCAATTAAACCACTTCTCTATTTACAATTGTAAATATTAGCTTATGCTAATGTATGGCTTCGTATAAAGTGTTCGAACCATCTAGTAAAAATGGGTTTCTTCGTTAAAATGAAACACTACCGTGGGAAACCTTTTAATAGATTAAGTCAAGAAGTATCCACCTCAAATCAGAAAGGATTAAAATATTCGTCACTTCGAGAAAAGATAACACCTGCATTTGTAGTTGTCCTCAAAATGGTCTAGTACGATCTAGTATTAAGAATTATTAAGATACTATATAATCAAAGAAAACAGTAAGTAATCCTATAGTGTGCTATATTTATCTTGATTCTTTAATGCGTTTTTATCAAGACGATTATTGTCATGATAGTTGTATTCAACAAGTTGTACGGTAATCTGCAAGTTATTCAGTGTACATTAGCAAATGAGCGCGATAAAGAAAACCTACAAGTTGTTTTAATGTACCTTTAATCAATCAATTCTAGGACTATCAAAACAAAACAGATCTAAAAGCAGACCATGCATAACAATAAACGGATTAAACTATAAGCAACATAATATCCATTAGAGATTTCCTGAAAGTGTTATTACCAAAAGATAGCACTTTAGAAAGTAAACAATAAGTTGCATAGTTGACAAATCTCACTCTTATTATTATTTTATTCATATACTATTGTTGAAGTTTGCTTTTTAAGCGTAGTGTTTTTTTTATTATTTTATACTACCTATATATAGTTTACAAAATATAATCTAAATTATTGAATAATATGTATATATTTACTAATAAAATAATCTGCTGCCATCTCTTGGAAAACCATAAAAATATTTTTTTAATATTTATATTTTTTTATATATTTTATTTTATTTTTATTTTCTATATAATATATTTTATTTACTATATATTTTCTTCTTATGTATCTTTCTTACAATATTAATATTTATTTAAAAGTCAAAAATTTCAAATAATTTTATCGTCAAGATAAATAATATTTTCATATTTAATAATTTTTTTAAATAAATAGTGCCATCTGTTGACAATCATTTTTAAAAAATAGATTTTATTTAAGTTACATTTTTCTCTCTACTATATGTTTAAAATTAATCTGAAAAGTTTATTTTTTGTATTATAAATAACTATGATTTATTTTGTATATTTATAATTTTATTACATTATTTATTTCTGTTTAAGGTGATACCAACTGCATTGCATAAATATTTTACCTTTATTTACATTGTATGCCAAGGTATTAAATTCAATATAATGTGCTATTTTAATGTTTCCACCACTTTCATTAATCTTTTAAACGATACACTCCAAACAGTTATTATTATAACCATTCACCCCAAGTAGCGCCGATCAACCAATGGTACAAGAAAATATTTTTATTTATTTTTAATCTGTAGATTTTTTCAATAAAATTAAACTTTTAATTAACATATAATAAAATAAACAGTAACTAACTATTAGATTTATTCTATCGTGCCTGGGAGATAATTCTAAAAGGCATTTGAAAAGCTAATTTGATTAAAGTTTTAAAGTCGGTTGATTAGCAATTAATTTTATTGTTTTACTAAAACTTGTGTATATGCGTGGTAGAACACTGCTTAATTCTAACACAAACACTAAATTATAAAGTTATATACACTAAAATTTATTATTAACAGTAATTTTAATTATACACATCTGAAATTTGTTTATATTTAAAGCACAAAATACTAATATTTATTTTTTAAATGATATGCTAAGAAACACTCCCATGAGACCAAAAGGATATTGGTCACTATCACTTGAATTCCCAGTATCCTCATTGTCAGTAGGAACATCTCACTATATAATGCACAATAATTAAAAACATTGAAAGGGATATTATTACAAAAAATATGAACGAAAACATTTATTCAAATAAATAAAACGAAACTAATGATTTTTTTAAATATTTCTAAATGCATCCAGACAAGTTGAAGGTTATGCTTCATGTATAATAAACCATAAGGATTAAAAATACAATATGTCATGCACCTCAGATTACATCTCCTAAATTATTGTATATTTGAATGAATATCAGTATTAAAATCTGCTCAGTCACACTCTAGAACTCTAAAAAAACATAGTCACCCAACGAAACATAAAGTTATTAATCGCTATCTTGATAATTTTAAATCGCTTTTACTATATGTAATCTATATGTGTATTATATTTAAAGGAGCACATTTCATGTCTGTATTTTAATGTAGCAAAAATTGCTTTCTCAAAGTATTTTGAAATGTGAGAATCGATAAAGATGAAAGACAGTACCTCCTTATTCGTTTCACTAGATATTAGAGTATTTAATTCAGCGTAAGCTTATTTTAAAATGCTGTGATTTAATCAATTATAACACTTACTTTCAGTTGGATGACTAAGCTTTACATATAACAGCAAAAACCCGTTACAGTTCATGGCTTAATGAAATATTCTAAATGTTCTAATTACTTACATCACATTAAAACAGTTTATTACTTACCTTTACGTTTATTTTTGGTTCTGATTGGCATTGGTAAAATATTGATCATATGAAGGGTTGGTAACCTCTTTCGGGGATCCTGTGGAATGAGAGAGCAGGGCCCTGTCGCGCAGTTGACAAGCGATATATCGATTGTGCAAGTACGAGTTTGAGTAGGCCATAAACGTAAAAAGCTTCTCCATATTTGGATATCCAGTTTTTGCAGCAACTGTGAGTGAGGTTGTGACCCTCAAGGTCACCGTTCGGCCATGGTCCGACTGCTCAACTGTAGGTCGCCGTATCCAACAACAGCAGCAGGGCGTATGACCTACCACAATTGGATAGAAAAAACAGTGTAGTTGTCAATAATGCGTTAACCTTTCGCGAACAATGAGAGATGATTGGTTTCGAGCACATCGATCGACCCCGTTTCCTGTGTCCGCTTGACAGCAGCCATCAATTCTGAATCTCTGCATGCATCGTTCTCCATCTACTGACCATAATATGTATGTGCACGATTTAGTACTTGTTGAGATGTGTCCAAGGCGATGGGAGAAGAATTGTTTGTTGTTGTTACGAGACTTTTAAAGCGTTAGAAAACAGAAATCTTAATAAGGTTTGACTCTACTTCTACTCCTTTATCTTGGCGTGATGTCAGATTTGAATAAACCCGACCAGAGGTCAGCTAACTATTTTTCTAAAGGGCTAGATTGTTAATTTAGGCCCGGTGGACCAGGAAGCAAAATTGAGTTGAGATTAAGAAACGTCATTTAAATTTGTTTATATTTTTTTAAATAATTATATTTACATTATTTTTTTTGATAACATCTGAAATACACAAAGTATATTGACATGAATTTTGACTCTACTGCAATATAAGTTTCATTAATGAGCACTGTTTTTACATAAATTCATTAAAAAAATCCCATGATAGCTGCACCAAAGGTTTATTTACAAAGCCATTTAGTATTCGATAACAATAGCTGGTGTAATTTTTTCTGTGGAGAAAAATTTCAATCACTCCTCTGAGTTAAAACATCACAAAAATGCTTTAGCAATAAGCTAATAAATATAAATAAGCATTGAAAAATTTTAATATGGCGGTTTACCACAATAATGTCTTACCTCACACTTCAGTGAAATAATGATTAAAAAATGCATGTCTTTTTTACTACTCACATTTTTTGCATACATAAAATTAAATTAAATCTATTTATTAAAAATATGATTTTATTAGTTTAGACAGATGCGAAGATCACACCTGGAACTCCCGAACGACCAGCCTCAAGAAGAGCTACCTCCTGACACTCGCTGCAGGCAGTCACAAGAACCCTGAGGATCATCCACGGGCATCATCACCTGCGACAGCCTCACTACCGCTTGGAGGAAACGTCTCGCCGATAATCGTCCGTCACACTCATGTAAATATATGAATAAAATGTCTTACTAGATTCACACCAGTCTCATTGGCCGTGAGGTCAACCACCCCTAGGGCCATAACCCATAAAAACTAATTATTATTGATTTAAATTTATAGTAAGATATATTACAATGATAGTTTTTATGATTTTAATTTAAAAGCTACATACAATAAATATTATGATATGTTTAGCTGTACTGTAGGAGATTCTCAACAATACTGTCTAATGCCTGCACTACACTCTCTGGAAGTTGGCCAAGGTTGGCCAAAGATGGAGAATATAGTGGGTTACTTCAGTTCTGCCCGCTCTAAGATCTCTCGGAAGTTGTCTAAGGTTATCGAGAACGGAAGGTAAAGTGGGGGTAATTCAGTCGACTTGGCCAGCTTCGAGCGCTTCCGAACATTGTCGGCAAAAGGACCGGAGTCAAAAGGACCGAAGTCGGAGCTGCTCTTTCGAGCGCGAGCGGTGAGATACTTCCCCTTTCGCTCTCTCGCGTGTTAAGTGACGACAATGAGAGAGATAATGATATGGTTTTTCGCAAACTGAGATAGAAAGAGTAACTCGGTTCAATTTCAGTATGCGCGTAGGTGCCCTATAGTCAACACGCATGTCGAGCGCTGCATCGTAGTCACGTGGTCAAGTTATAATACCACATGCTTATCGGGGACTTCAACACTCTTACTGACATCTTTGAATATTTTAGGGCACCAAAAGGGATTAATTATATTTTTGATAGTATATTCTTCTAACAGATATCGTTATTATATTTTTTTCATATAAAATTACATAATTAAAAAATAATTAGTAGTACTTGATTTTGTTAAAAAAAAATTTCGAATATCCTTATGTATTTTCCTAGATCGGTTTATATAAATGTCACACCATAACGAATTCTTATTTAGAATCGATGGCGACACATTTTAGGATAGTCACAGATGTGGTGTTCGTATTCTGAAGTCTCATTTTATGTCTTATGATATTTTGCAAAAGCCGACAAGGATTTTGTGTAAATTGAATATTTACGACCGAAAAGTTTTCACTGATATTGTATTGGTGAGTGCCCACACAAACTTAATAATATGACAATTTAAAAATTGCGATTATTTAGCACATTTTTCAATCGCGCGCAAATATGCCAGCTGTACGTGACAGAAGCTGCCGTCCGGACGGCATTCACGGACGTCATTCCCGTCCGCGGTGTGGTCGCTTTCTCAAAGTCGTAGGTCTCGGCCTTCTTCAGTTGTAACTTCGGTTCGGACAACTTCCAGAGAGTGTAGTGCAGGCATAAAATGGTTTGTATAACAAAACATTAGAACAGAATTGTCGGTAGAACACCTACAATTGCACAATAGCATAAAACATTTTTTTTTTAATTTTATTTAATTTATTGTTGTAATTATCTGACGGGCGCTCAGCTTGGTGAATATTTAAAACTAGTTTTCAGCAAAGGGTATGATTTGAAGGTGGAACTAAAATCTAGTGTTATTTGCTTTAAATTTGCCTCATTTAGCAATCATTGAACCTTCCTAAAAGGACCATTATAAAATATGTGACACTAGGTCAAATAACAAATCATTAGTAATCACTTGCTAGAGACAAATCATTCAAAGATCACCGACTCTCGAAGCTACAACCACTTGACGTACTCTCGAGACATAAGCCTACATGTAAATTATATATTTTGTACAATAAACTATTATTTTTTTTTTGTCGTCTATATCGCTGCAAAGGTCACACTAATCTGTTATCAATCGACAAGCTATAATAATGAATGATAAATTAGTAGGCATAGTTTTCATACTAATAAATATGGTCTTGGTCTTATAAACCGACAGCAAATAGGCAACAGCTACTTGACATTAAATTAAAATGTATAGTAAAGGTTTTATTGATATATTTTTTTGCTATAGAATTTAATACCTAATATGGTAAAATTATATCTTACGTTAGTCACTATGCTTTAATCTTATATATTATTTGCATTGTGTTGAATTTTTACTCATTTGTGTGTATAGGGTGTGGGAAGTGAAATCGAAACTTTGAGGAAATGGGAGTGGCGATTTGAGTAATACCTTGTGAAAAATGGACATGTGGTTACTATGAGTATCTTCATTTTTATTATTTTTGTATTATATAAATAAAATGACTCAAAGCATAATTTATTATTAAATCTCTACAATCAAAATTTAATGCAAGACGTTTAATTAATATTGAGTAAAAAAAATACATTTAACAAAAATACCTCATTATATTTATTTGCCATAAATATAATTTTTTACCACTGGTAACCCTTTTATAACTCGAAAGCATTTTAACATTTCAGCCGTGTTCAGACACCTTTAAATTATTCAATATCCAATTCGAGTTTTTTTACGCGCGTGCCTCGCATTCCGAATGTCGGATTGTTTTAAGGAAAAATACGATTTAATAAAAAAAATCGCCATAAAAAACACGTATACAACACAACTCTTTTGGGGGTGGGCGTGTTGCCACACCGAAAAATTATTATAAGCAAATTAAGATAAATCACTCGAAGCGTGTTAGGGGGGCGTGGATGAACAAATTTCGTTAATCACTCTTGGCATTGATTAACGCCAAATAAAAGACAAAAGTCAGAGATGTTGCCATGTGACATTTTTTAAATGTTGCCATGTTATTACCATGTAGGCTGACCTTAAGAGCGAACATGTGTACAAATGCAGATGACATTAAACTTGCAGTTAATGCTCGTATAAGGATCCCTCATTATGGCAACAATGGGGAATCGATGGAGAGGTGACTCACTTGAGAAGCAAGGGCGTGCGGGTTGTTTCTTACTAATGTGGCGGTAGACAAACTTTTTTGCATTTTATATAAGAATATAAATTATTTTAAATATATATAATATATAAATTATTATAAGGTTACAACAATTAATGAGTAGTTCGTGTCTCTAGTTCATTAAAATATCTTAAAGTTTGAATTCACTTGAACTCTTGGTAATTCAAAGTAGTGACTTGTCTGGACCAAATCTTACAATCGAAGTAAAGAGGCTGCATTTTTTTTCTCACTTAGGTGATGTTGACCTGAAGGTCTAGGCTCGTAATATGTTCTATGTGTAGATTTAGAGCGAGCGTCACTGGTAACGAGCTAAGGAATAAATCATATATTTCTTAATCAGAATTCGGAAATCAAATAGTCTTCTACAGCAGTGTTAAATGTGTAGAAAAAAGAGATCAGTCAACATCTTATTTTCATCACCAGCTACGTAAAAACGGCCTTGTTGGATTTTTTATTGTCTCTGTAAAACGGTCGAATATCTTGATAAAATGGATTCATTCTTTTGGAATTTTCTTGGAAGGGTTTTGGTACTAAAGCTTTATATATCATGATAGCTCAGCTAACTTTTGATAAGTCACTTCTGGTTCTTATAAGCGGTTTGGAATCTTTTTTTGTGTGGCACGTAGTCGCCACGCTTCGTTATTTGAACCACAATAAATCTTGCTATAAAAGTGATCATTGCGCCGGAAAGGAAATCTTAGCGTCATATCGAAAAATACTAGTTTCTTGAGAAACTAGTATTCAAAAATATACTTCACCATTTACAAAATCCCAGAAATAAGTATTCAGATATTTTTAATAAAGCTATTGATAGTGAACTAAAATTTACATGTCACAAAACACTAATCATTTTTTTCATTGAACGTTTTATCTACGACACAAATTAAAAATCAATGTCAAACTCAAATCAGTTAGTAAACATGCCTTATCACAAAGGCAACCCGCCCGACGACCTTGCCGATAAAATCGAAACGGTTGCTCACCCCTGACCGTCGACTTTTCAGCTGACAGCTCGTGTCTTACATTTAATCGTTCGTCACCATTCCGCCAGGCCTCGATTGAGTCACGTTCGGAATAACAAGGGACAGCAGTGCGTGTACCCTTACTTCGGTGGCAGTTTCCAAAACTACATATATATATTCTGAAGGCTGTTGAGTCACGACGCAGAGGCCTTCGATGGAAAATGCCCACGATAATTGGACGCCGCCGGCATGCAAATGGACCAAACGCTACGGTAAATCTCTGCTAAGAAATGCACCGAGAACAGGTGTGTCTATGCTAATTAGAGCGATGCAGTTTCGCGAGAATCTTGATGTACCTAAATAGCTTTCTTTCGGGATCGCACGAAGGAGCCGAAAATAAGCGGCTTATTCTAAGCGTTGGTGACTACTGAAGGATTTCGGAGATATTTTGAATGGATTTGATATAAATACACTCTGATGCTCTGGATAATATATACAGGTTACTCAATTAAAAAGTATGCAATACTTTTTAAAGAAACAAGATAGGATGTAGTGTTTAACGTTAGATTAAAAATAAATCTGACAATACCACTCTAAATATGATTTCAACAATATGATGTAATCACTCATCATCTAAATGTTGTTTTAGTAGCTCTAAACGATAAACATATTATATGTCACTAAATTTTATTTTTAACCAATAAAAAACTTTATATAAAGTATGTGTTGAGCTGTTTTTTAGACTTTACACAATAACATGTTTGAATATTTGCTGTAGCTAAAAAAAATTATAATACAATATTTTTTTTGGAGAAATACTTCCCATTCAAAATTATCACCCTTTTGAAAATATAATTAAAATACTACTAATTTGATGCAAAGTTTTCTGGTGAGTTGAGTTTCAAATCTTATAAGGAAAAGTATTTTTGCGTTTATAGATGATTTTCGGAAGTCTGCGTGGCTATTGTGCAATTTTGGGTGTTATCCTAATGTTATTTTGTTGAGCAAAACTATTGTCGTTTTTATGATTTTAAAGTACTGTTGTTGAAACTTCACAAAAATATTTATTTCGAGCTCTAAATTACAGATATTTTAATTAGAAAAAAAAATTAATCGATTTATAAAATTGCTCTGTATTTTTCACAAAATATTTTTTTATATATGTATTGTTATATTATAGTCGATTTATTTATAGTTGTAACATGTGCTGATTATGTTTTTTATGATAAATATATACAAGTTACTCTTTAAATATTACGTATTAAACAATAAATAGATATAACAACAATGACGATTAAAAAATAAGATTTTAACAAAAAATAAATTACATCAGAAGACTGTAAAATAGTTAAGAAAGTATTTGTAGTAATTGATAAATTTCAAGAGTCTGTGTGGCTATTGTGCAATTTTGTGTCATGTCGATTTCTAATGTATATTCTTAAGCTAAACTGTTGTTATTTTTATGAATTTTAAATTACATTTTTAAAACACCAATAGTAAATTTTATGTTAAATAAATAATATTTATAGATTGAAATATCTGAGCAAAAGTGATAATTCATCAATAAGGATAGGCTAGACAATAGCGGGAACAGACAAAGGCCCTCGTTACGACTCTCATTACGATTAGAAAAAAATAGGACGCAAAAATTCTCCGGTGCATTGAATACGAAACGGTCACGAGAAACAATATATCACAGGAAGACAAAAAGCACCGTGAGGTCACAACATTCCCGTTGCACAATTCTACCTCAGAGGTGCTCATCAAGCAAATGACACTTTTTAAAGGCTTTATTTCTTTGTTCAAAGAAGCGAGTGCAATGATTGGGTAGATGATTGCTGCATGATTGTAATTGATCAGCAAGCTTTGCAGGTCTGTATATATGAGGCTGGTCTCGAGGGAGTACCTGCAGACTCCAGCAGATACCCGAAGAGACTAGCAGACGCCCGCCTGCGGACGACATACGGACATGGGACGCTCACATCCACCATACGAGAGATCAACCTCCGCTATACTGTCACTGCCACACCAATCAGAACTCTAAAGATCTTCCACTGACATCATCCCTGCGCCAGCTTCTCCACCACTACCGAAGAAAAACATTTCGTTCATTTTAGTCAGTCGCAACATGTAATATAATCTAATAAAATTCTCACTAGTTTCCACCTACGTTTTACTGGCTGCAAAGTCACACCCCAAAGGGTTAGAAACCCGAAAGATGACTTTTTTTGATGCAAACAATAAAGCATCTTATTAATAATGTACATGAACTTAAAATATATTGGTTGATTGGGATTTTTTGTCATAAAATGTGTTTCATATGAAAAATATATTCTAATTATTAATTTTATATATTAAAATTTGCCATAAAATTAACAAAATATTACGTATTAAATCATAAAATATTATATGTAAAAAACTTCGACAAATAATAATAAAAATATATGATTCTACCAATTCTTCACGTAGAATATTCGTGAATTATGCTAATAAGCAATTCAAAAATAACTTTATTTCGCTGCACAAATGGTGACGGGTGGCAGATAAAACACAGATTATTATGTCTATAATAGATTGTCGGATAAGACCCCGTTGTGGTCCATCAAAGAATATATGTGACTCTCTCGGCCGCCACGTCAGTGTTGCTACCTAGTTTATGGCTAAATAAATCGGTCCCATATTATTTATCATAGATTCTAGAATTATTTTATAAAAAATATAGACATATTTACTCTTCTTTTTATATAAAAATAAAATCAGTTGATCTTTTGTTAAATGTGTGTAAATATTTTAAGAACAGCTTGTGGATTTTTTACGCGGATCTCAGAATTATATATCATATATTTTTCAAAGAAGCTTCACAGCTAAGTTTATAAATCCTGAGTAGTTAAAAATTAATGCATAAATCAATACATCAATTTAGACAGTTGACCGTCTTAGAATTATAAATATTAAAAAAATTGCTATTTAGTTTGCCTCATTAAGATCAGGGCAATTAATATTTTGTCGAAAGTATTTATACACTACTTAATAACTTACCTAAATATTATTTATATGTTTTTATAATATTATTCTTATTTTATGAAATAGACTATAATACTTTATTTAAAATAATGTTTTTAGCTATATTTACTACTCCTGCAATACACATGACTTGAGTTGCGACCCTTCTGTTTCTGCTCTTCATTTGCTCTCACGGGAAAAGTCCACTACAGATTATTATCTATATATTTACAACCCTGTACATTATTTTTAGATGTTTGTAAGCAAATAAAACAATATTTGAGCTTTCGTAATTTATTTATTTAGTACCATTACAATACTAATTGTTAGTCTCAGGCAGTAGGTATCCATCAATATACGTTTATATGTATATTGGTAAAAATTAACCTATACAAAAAATCGACCTAAACAATACAAAATTATATTTGTAATATTCGTACATAATTATAAAATAAACTAACAAATATGTCAATATCGATAAAATAAATTAATACTAGGATTAGCATTTCTATTTGGTATTGTTAAATCATACTACCACATAACGATAACATGTTTCGAATGTAAAGAAAAATAACATAATATATTATACATATATAAGAGTGGAAAATAACAGTGTCGTTTAAAATTAAAATAATACATTGTAATTTGTGCAGATATTCACTTTGAGATTCACAAAAAAAAAAAAACACAATTCAATTGTGCTATAATCTACCGATCGAACTAAAGCACCATGAAAATATATTTATACTCATCCAATATTATTGAATAAAATATATACCATCTACTAAACTACTACAAGGCAATCGGGGAGGTCCTCAACATTTTCACACCATATAGTTAATCACTAAAATATTTGTAATAGTTATACAAAACGATCAATAATTTTAAAATACAAATTATGCTCAATCATTTTTTTATTATTATTATTATCATTATTCTAAATAATTACTCAACGCTAGATATGTACCAAACGAAACAATCTTAAATCATAAGCAACGCGTATTTAGACATTATCAATAAAATAAACACGAAGTAAACTTATCTAGCACCACTTACACGATTTTTTTTTATTATTGGGGGAAGATTTGTTTTATTTATTTATAATATAATTTTTATTTATTTATATATATAATATTAAATATATCGACCCCACTATCACGAACCATTGATTTAAATGGGTCATTTTAAATATACATAAATTGTATGATAGCAGGAAACGTCGTTGAAATAAGTATAACATTAAGCATAAATAACAGATAGGTTATATACGGGTGGCAAATGTAGCAATAATAAAAAAAAAATACTACAGTTACAGATTAAAATGATCTGAAAATTTTGAAAATGTTTAAGTTTAACAAGCAACGTTTTAAAATCAAACTCAACAAAACTATTACAAAGACTCGATACATCAGATCGAAATTTAGATCAAAATTTTTTTAATATATATTAGCTATTAGATTTTTTGTATTTTTCATAGTAAGTTTTTTCTAATCTTTAGCTGCAGTAGAGTTCTTAGATCGTTACATTTTTAGGCCACCCTGTACGCGTGCATATAAGGACGTGCTTGGAGTGCCCCGAGCGTGTGTCAAGCGCAAAAGGGCGATGCAGTTTCCGCGGAAGGTGAAAAAAAAGTTGCAAAAGATTTCCCAAGACAAAACATGTTCGTATCGCAGCGACCGATCGAACTTTCACCATCATCCGCTCAAAACAAATCGGTGTCAAAGGGCAAACAAATCCCAGAGACAACGGAGAGTTCACCTGGGAACGGGACATCAATCCAAAAGCATATTTTTGCACTTTCACTTTCGTGATATAACACATAAGATAACATAAATTGAATTTTGCACTGCCGGCCCGATTAACTAAAGCTAATAAGCATCCATCATATCAATCCATAAAATGTACACACACTTAAACTATTCGAAAACATATTGCACTTTATCGTTGCGAAAGGACCCCGTTCCAAGGTGATCGTCGCACCTATTCAATATCACGATATCACTGAATTGTATGATATCAATTAGGCAAATGGACAACATTGGATGTGTCATCATTATCGGTAACAATAAATAAATTCCAAAAATATGTCTAATAATACAGCTCGGTGGCTTTCTTAAAAGCTGATACTGGTGCTGGTATTCTAGAGGTAACGCCAATTTTAGGATCCTTTCTAGGTGTAAACATCGGTATTTTGTTGACCAAAGCAGCCGATTTCAGTCCTGAGTCATTCTCGCTAGAACTAGTAGATCCATCATCATTATCCCTCATCTGCAAACTACTATGACTCCTTTCGCCATTACTATAATTCCACGGTTGATTCAAAGAATAATATTTCGAATCATCTGAACCGCTCTTATCAATACCTTGTAATGATCCAGAATACTGATTAATAATCCCTTTGACAGTCTCCAAAACCAATAGATCATCATCCACATTCTCGGCAGATTTTAAGATCTTTTCCAAAAGCGGACTCATCTGCTTGCTAGTCTTAATTGGAGAAGTCTGAGGGGGTGATTTAATCTTCCTGCCATTATGATCATAACCAGGCATGTTTCTTATAGCAGTCGTACTCGATCTTAAATTAGAGTTCCTTTGGAATTGTGGCGATGCAGTTTTATTATTAGCTTTCTGCGATGGAGACACAAAAGTATCGTTTGAAACAGCCGCTCTAGTTTTACCTTTAGCCGAAGTAGTGCGTCCATTCCATGTGTTATTAGGAGTCGATTGTGCCACTTTGGCTCCGGATACTTTACCGAAACTACCACCGTTCACACCTGTCGGCGAGTTAGCCGGAACTGTAGGAGGCTTGGTGGGATCTTTAGATGTTTTTTGAGCTGTATTATTCTTCTTCGGACTGGAAATCTCGTTCCTTGGTAACTTGTCAAAACTAGAAGATCTGGATCTGGTGTGTGGGGATAAATTCTCAACTGACATTCTGCGCCTTGTCAAGACAGGCGATTGAGGTATTTTGGAAGACGTGGCGGATTTCTGCAAGCTCCTGCTGGGCGAATCGTTGCTGTCTAAGATGATCGGAGGACTGCTAGAGTTCCTGGTGTGCGTCTTCTCTACTTTACTCAGAGCTGTCTTTTTATCTCCGTACAGCGTCTCGGAATAGTTGGTCTTTCTCAATCCAGTTACGGAGCTGACTTCTTCGTGCGGCTTATTGCGCATGCGGTCCATTTTAATATAATTATTGACTATGCTCTCGTCGTTCCTCAGACGGTCTTCGTTGGCATACACGCGGGGATTGGCGTCGCATAGAGAAAATTGCGGTTTACATGTGTCAGGGGCGGTGGCTGTAATATCGGATCGCTCTGCGAAAAAAAATAAAAAAAATTAGAATCAAATATATTATTATTAATTTATATTTTAGGTTCTTAATTATAATTGTAATTCCAGTAATATACAAATAAAAAGTAAATAAACATAGATAAATTACGATAGGGTAAAAACTTTACAATAATACATATAATAAAAGTTTTAACGATAGCGTTTATAAATTAATAAAATCACAATAGTTTGGCTCAACAATGAAAATTAGAAGCACCCAAAATTGCACAATAGCCACCGAAGCTGTTTCAATGCCATTAATTACTGCAAAAGTCCGTTAAATCGACTAAAAAATATAATATATATTATTATCATTTATAATTATTTAACGGTCGACGAAATTTAATACCAACTTTAACAAAGAATATAATTTTAGAGGTAGAGTTAGACCCTAATGCGATTAGCTTTCAATTTGTAATGTCTTTATCATCATTCAGCATCAATCGAATCACTGATTTTCCAATTGGACTTCGCCTTTTTCAGTATCGTACCATTCGGCTACTAATCCAAAAATATAGAATTGTATAAAAAGCTACTATTTTGTAATCGATTTTTATCAGTAAGTGAATTTAATTTTTTCGATCAAAAATAATAAAATGTTCTCAAAATATGCAGATTTACTATTTTAACGTTACTTTAATGTTTAAGTATTATTTTAATCAAATTATTTTAAATATCGAAAGCTTTTGAAATTTCGCAAGAAAAGGCGATACACTTATTTTTATGAATAATAATTTTATACTCGAGAAATCGGTTAAAAACAATATTTGAACATATTATTGTGTTTAATTGATTTCTCACTCGCCCTCAAACATTTTTTTTACAGATTATTACTACAGCATCAAACATTTTTTGATGCTGTAGTAATATGGTAATAAAAATAACAATAAAATATATCATCTTCCTTACATTAAATATAACAAATTTTCAGTATAACGAATATTTTTCTTCGGTCCCTTGAGCTTCGCTATACTGAGATTTCACTGTATTGATTTTTAATAAATCAATACTAGAATTGAAAGCCATTAGTTTGTCATAATAATAACAAAATATCTATAGCTTATAAATTATTTTACAAGGCAATTTCACTATATTTATACTTTAACTCAATAACTTAAATTGATTAAATATGTACTTTGTATGACAATTTATATGCTTGTGTTAAAAAAGTGCAAAATCATTGCACAAAGACTTACCAATGATATCTGCGTCCTCGGTAGAAGCCTGGCTGCCCAAAGAGAGTCTGTTTAATTGCAGACCTAACCCTCTATCGCACGAATCTTTTGAAGAGGCGCTCGGTGGAGATGCTTGAGAAGAGCTCGATGTGTTTTGTATTATGCCCAAGCTTCTATATCCTTCGTCTGACACTTCGCTGCCGTTATCTGAGGCATTTTCTGAAACGTTTCCACCTCCATCCAAGGCCGACGCATTATCGTTATTCTGATACATCTGACTGTCATAATCATCTTTCTCGGGCGACGATACGTGACTTTTGCTCTCAATCTTAGGCGTCGGACTGCGAGATCTGTAATTCTTGTGGGGATTTGGAATGAGAGTTTCGGTCTGTACCAAAGAAGGGTTAGTAAGAGATAGTGGTTGCGGAGAAGAGTAGGTTATGTTGGCCGGTACTGAAATCTTCTTGTGTGCCGGCTTAGGAGACGGCATTCTGTTTTGAGAGAATTTTCTCGCTGGACTCGGTGACACGGAACGTCTGTTTAATTTTGATTGATAGTATGCATTGTCGGCTGTCAAGTGATTGAAAGCTTGATTTTCGAAAGCGTTGTTCGTTTGGCCCATGTAGGGGAGTGAAGTATGTCCGCGATTCGCCGGCGATCGACTGCGTTGACGAGCTGCAGTGTTTTGAGGTGGTCCTTGGATATGCTGAGGACTTCCTCCTCCCGAAGATCCAACACTCGAGACTGAAGAGCGGCGGGTTCGAGGGGGAGATCTGATGAAGATATTCAATTTAGATGTGTGCTCTAATATATCAATATTAATTTAGGCATTGAGTTTACTGACCGATCGTAATGAACTTCTGCTCCGTTGAGATCCATACATACAGCCCCTGGAGGATATCTCTGGACCACGCGTGCTGCGTGCGTTGTACGATGTTGAGCGCGACAGCGACAAGGGTCGTGTTTGTCCAAGTAATGGGATAGGGTGTCCCAGCCACCCCCGACTCTGACCATCACGTGACTGCGTAAGACCTGGAACAATTATAATTAATTAATTAATTAAATGATTCATAAGTTATATCAATAATAATAAAATAAACATTTTTTATACAAAAGATATCTAGGTATCTTAGATATGAAAAAAAAGCAGTGGCGTGCCGTGACTTTTAAAATAAGGGAATAGGTATGGAAAAAAATATATATAAAAAAAATCAGTAAGTAAATAAGATAATATGAATTTTACATTTACATTTTTTTTTATATATTATATTTCTCTATTTCAACCATACATTTATATATTTTAACCCACTGCGACGGCGAGAAAATTTCTCGAGAATTCTCGACAAATTTTGATTTGTGATTTGTGAATGATTTTAATGGACTACCCTAGTCCCTCTGGTACGCCACTGTCGAAAAATCATCAATAAAGTATTAGAAGTTGCAATTCTCATCAATGTAGCAACAGCATGATGGAATAGTAAACAAACAAAATCCGACATTTCATACGCAACGACCTAAAAAAAAAGCGGAACCTCGTTACATATAACGTGTCTTCCGTCAGGAATCGACATAAGCGACCTTCACCCGCTGAGCCACATTCGAGAAACGGTTCGTTAGAAACGGCGGCCATATATGGGATTCGAACCCGCGACCGTGGAAGCGTTAGTCACCACCGGCGGCCATATAAGCGGCGCCAATGTCAACGCTCAACGATCGTCAACTTGGACACATGGAGAGAGAGAGATAGATATTGTTGCCGGACGAGCAAGGTCGAGATCATCTCTCTACGGCTTAATTGGTGGTGTGCTTCAAAATGACGCCTTTCTAATTGAAAACGATGCTGGCTAAAGATAATGCATAGGGAAGCTGCTGAAAGGGGAAACAATCGGAATGGTGAGAGAGTGTGTTTGCTGTTTGTTATCTCGTCACCTCGTTAGGCACCGGTTCAATTAAGGCGGCATTCCGCTCATGGGTGGATTTGCATAGTGAGATAAAAGAGCTGAGAGAGAAGTTTTTTGTTTGTTTTATTCAACGGCCGGATAGTGTTGGTTCAATAACCATGGGCGTGAATCTAAAATCTAACGATGTTTGCAAAAGTTAAATAATTAAAAATAACGTCCTATAGAAATACCATTTCACTTATTTTATTTTACAAAGCAATACTACTGAAATATTTGTTCATATAGATTATACTCTACCAGATACAAAACAAGGCAGACACTTTTAAGTAAAGCTGTCTATCGTCAGACGTCTAGCTTTAATATAATGTCAGGTCGTGTAAAAACCATGTCAACCTGCCGAGGTGTACGACTTAATAACGTAATATTTACTCCAAGTTTATTTGTGTTTTGCCGTGATCGAGAATTCTCGAGAAATTCCGAATAAATTTGATTCTCTCATTTCTCGATTAATTTTTATTTTAAAATTTCGAGAATCTTGCTTTTCGAAAAATTATTTATGATATTCTCGACAATATTTTTAATTTTTCACTTATTTATATATTGCATTTTAAATTAAATCATTGTACGAAATATCGTAATTCGTAGTGGATCTAATATTTTTAAAACGTTTAAAACCACTGTTATTTTTATAATACTGCATAAGTAACGGCGGGTACATGCCTAATATGCTTACTTTTTGAAAGGTTTTAATAGGGGTCTGGAAATGACAAAAAATTGTTTACAAATTATTAATATTCGAACTCGCCATATATTTGCTTATGTTATAAAAGAAGACACTCAGATAAGAAACCTTTCCAAAGGTGTTTATGACAGATGTTTGAAAATATGCATACTTTCTCGGAAGATAGAAAGTATTTAAATAACCAACAATTTTTTTACAATTTTCTATTATTCTAACCGGCCGGCGGATTTATCTTTGCTTTGGTGATCTAAGAACCCGCTAAGAAGAAATTACGCATGGGAATCGGCACAATGCAAAACTATTTATTGTTTTTATTAAGTAGCAACATCTGTTATTGACAATTGTCTCACAAATATTATTGACAGCCAAAGGGCCTTAAAAGTTTTGTTGATACCATTGGAAAATATCAATTCTGAGCTAAGCTCGAAATTTCAACGGGTAATAAAAGAGAAACTATACAATTGAAAAAAACAGTTATTTATGTCAATAATTAAATATTTGAAAAATCCAGAATCCTTCACCAGTCAAAACAGGAATGACTTCCTTTGTAATTTTTCAAAAGCAAAAATATATAAAATGGGGGGGGGGGGGAAATATTTGCAGATTATTCAATGGCTCGACGAATTCTAAGGACCCTCGCGACTCTATTAATACATTAGAATCCATTAAATAAATCGAAAATTTATATTAAACTAGACGATACATAAATAAGTAAAACTTATTAAATTAGGTGAAAAATAAATATCTAGAAGACGAAATTTGACTAGGGTTCTCAATTGAATATTTAAAAAATATTCGTTTATTAACTATCTCGAATTTAATTTGTAAAAAATGTTAGAATGAAACAATTTGTATACTTGCATAGCTACACAGATTATTATTATATATTTATTTTCTCAATATACGCGAGTGACTAGTGGCACTCTAAAATCCATGGCCCTTTAGGCCCCTTTAATTTGTTTCGAGCTGTGAGACAATGTGACGCTTCTTTTCAACAAAAAATGCTTTTATCGGCCGTATCTACTGTGACAGAAATTCGCAGAATTCATCCCTTGAACGAAACAAAATGTTGGAAAGGCCCACTATTTATTATCGTTTAACGCTTATCTAAGAAAATTGATAAGTTCGTATTACTATATTTTTGTATTTGTTTTTTCAAGACACAAAGATTTTATGTCAGTTCAATAATTCGATCGCGGGTTATTTATTTCTAGTTAATTAATTAAATTAATATATTCGAATAATTTAGAGCCTTAGATGTGACGTTAATATTATTTTTATTTTTTTGTACAACACGAATTGTTTTTATTTGGACGAATTAAAAAAATCTTTAGGTTCAAAGGCTAAACTAGTAAAATTATCTAAAACAACACTAAAACGGCTGTTACATCAATTAAACATTGATCCTGAGAACAATATGGCTATGGAAATACAGAGACATACAGCATGAAGTAAATTTAAGCTAAGAAAAACAATTACAACACTATCCAAAGATGAACCAAAATAAACTACGAAACATTCGGAAAATTGACAAGACAATATAAAACCTCTAAAACAGCATTGAGTACAAAAAAACAACGTCAATACAGTATAAGAGAAAATTTTTAATCTCCGGAGATTTTACGTCCATAGAGAATGAGTTGCATTGAACACACGTGTGATTAAAACAACTATCCTGATAAGCACATTGATTCTTAGTGATTTTATTTTTGCTTCAGCGACTTAATTGAGCCTAAGTAATAAAAAAACTTTCTTATGCCAATTGAACATAACTCAACAGCAAAAGTTGTTTAATATAGCCCTAAATAGTATAATCTGAAGATTTTTTTATGGCAATTGGACATAACTCAACAACAAAATCGTCTTTGGTAAAGTACAAAGTTATTAATATGCATAAAGGAACAAAACTCTGTTGATTAATTTAGCTCTGAATAGCATAATCTATAAATGGCAGTAAAGTACTGAAATATATCATACATAAAATATAAAACTCAGATGAGGCTGGGCATAAAACTTTGCTGTTTAATATAGATAGCTCTGAATAGAATAATCTAAAGAAACAGATAAGCATAACTCAACAAAAAAATTTTGTTTACAAAGTACTGAATTATATAATTCGTTCAAATAAGGAACAAAACTGATGAAACTAAATATGAAACTTAGTTGTTTAATATAGCTCTGAATAATTTAATGTAGAGGGTCTTTAAAATAAAATTTAAAATGACATTTAGGCATTAAAGTTAACACTTAAAAAAAATCATCAGCAAGATTTTCAAACCATTAACAGATATTGACATTGAGAAGTTAGTATCAATATCTAATGAATATCTTTTTATACAGCCGGAAGGTGCTTTCTACGATGTGCAGATAATAAACTACATGTCTATATTTTTTTTTTGTAATGTATTTTTCTATAATAGTTAATTTCATTAATTACATGATATACGACATAATCCTGTAGTCACTTGAGTTTCATAGAAATTACCCATGTGGTACATAAATAGATATACACAAATCTACGTGGGAGTCCATCTATAATCGCATCCTCTCAAAGCGGATATTTATCTTATACATAATAGTCTCTCACATCTAAATTGATAACATCTAAATTTAAGCTTAATTTTATAATACAAAAATATTAATATTAATATAATGCCATTTTAATAGAATGCAAATTAAATCGACACAAATTTCACGCTGAGCATTAGAAAAACTCGATGCTTATGAATATTTATACAATTTTTTATTAGGAAAATAAATAAACATATAAATCCAGCTTCGTATCGGATATGTCAGAGTGGCAATTATTAAATCAGGAACGCGTTATCCTTCGTCCACCCTGACTCGACGTTATTAACGTCAATCGTACATGAATTAAAATAATGTACGATATCATTATAATGAATTTTTAACATATAGTATAAGACACGAGTATAATGTTTATATTAATAAAGCGTACGAGAAAGGTATGCTTGCGTATCTTAATAACATTCTACAAATTACATCGCCATAATTAAGTTCTATATGTGGACAACGACGTGACATTTACACTGTGCACAATATCGACATGCGAATCGAGAATGTATCTCTGGACACGACACCAAAAAGGGACAGTCACAATCTAAAATGACAGTTATTACTTCACTATGACTATTATTTAAAAAAAAGCACTCATAAATATGTAATTGAGACATTTGATATTCGCTCTATGTGAAAATATTATTTTACTCATTTTAAGTCAAGTTAAAAACAACATTTTTAATGTCAATAAAGTCTTAGCATTGAATTAATCCTATATACTAGAAATAAGCTTTATTTTCACATTTTTTTAATGAAGTATTATATGTATATTAGATTGTGTTGATGACAGCTTGCATCGATATACCAGACAAGTACCGACAGTTTCAGATCTATAGTCTTGCTTGGAGAGCTGCAGTCAATAAGCTCATTAAATTTATTCCTCACTTGCAAATCGCGCCTAGTGCGTGAGCGGACGCTTAAAAAGTTCAATAAAAAGCTTCTTTGAAAGCTCGCGCATACATTATAATGATAAATATATGTATGCGAGCAAGGACGACCAGGTAATCGGGGTTAAGAAGTATACACAAGGGTGTTAAAAGTAATATAATTTGCATATTTTGAAATAATTATGTACTACCGCCATTATAAAATATGGATAAATCGTATGCATGTAGGTGTTAAATACTCCAATAGGTTTGCTATTATAAAATTTTATTACTACGATGTTGAAAATAAATATAACACAAAATATTAATTGCATTTATCTTTGGTTGTTTTGGATCATATTTTACCTTCGACTCTTTCATGTTGTATTTATGTTACGACACTGCCTCGAGAAATGGTACATAATAAGATAAATAAAAGAGTCGTATGGTTAAACGAGATTGAAATATAAACAAGAAGTGCAATACTGTCATTCATATTTTATTGCAATAATTTATATGGCATTAATAAATTATTGGTATTTTATGTAGATGCAGTTATTTTAATGATGAATATAACTTTAATGATAATTTTTATGATGATAATAAACAATATATTAAGCTCTTTAGACAAAAACTATTAAATTTCGCTACCAGTATAACGTTTATAGTGTTTAACGATAGCTTCGATATTTGTATATGTATGTTTTTAATTTTAAAATAAAAATAAGTATTATAAGATCAATGAGAAATAGTTTTAATTTTTTTCCATCAAAACAGGAATCCTCTACACTGTAATTCAATATATAATAAACTATACTACAAGATGTTTATCGAATGTTTTCATTATTTAATATATCAGCAGGAATAAAATTGTTATAACAAAAAACACTCTCTAGTACTTCTTATAAACAGCAGCACCTGTTTCACCAGAATAAAACAGTGGTATATTAAATGACTGATATCTGAAAGATATGGGTAAGAATTGTGTGTTTTAATTAATGATGAAGGTTTGAGAACCCTAGAGGGGCGTGACTTCGTAGCCAGTAAGACGCATCGTATTAGAGTTTTATAAGATTATATTACATTTCGCGACAGACGATAAATGGCAAGATGTTTTTTTCGAGCGGTGGTGGAGAAGCTGGCGCAGGGATGTTGTCCATGTAGGAGATGTGGCAGCGACAGTATAGAGGAAGATGATCCTACTCAAATAGAGTCCCGCACAGGATATGAGCGCCCATGTGATGTGTCTCCTCGAGTATCTGCCGGAGTATGCCAGTGCTGACCAATCACAATCATGCAGCGATCATCCAGCCAATATATGTTCTCGTTGCTTAGAACAGGGAAATAGGTATACGCCTTTAGAAAACAACATTTGTTTGATGGGCATTGTCCAAGGTCGTATACTGCAACGTGAATCTTGTGGATCCTGTGATTTATTATATCCGTGACCGTTTCGCAACACGGAAATATTCCTTCAATGACGGAGAATATTTACAGTATGAACAAAACTCGTGTTATTTGTGTGATTTTCTGGTCGAAACTAGGGCTTTTGTGTAATCCCATTCGTTACTTGTATGTCTATAGAGTTCATCATACAAATCTGAATGTTAACGTTACTGGGAATTTTATCTCGCCAAGTTTCAGTCAAGTCTTAAGACCCTTCTCCAAGCTCTAAATATTATGCCTATCTTTGTTTTATAATAGATAGTACAAAAAAATCTTGATTATGCTTAGCAAAGCAATTGTCACAGGCTCCTTTTAATCACGACAGCCTCTTACACAAAAATATTTAATACACAACTTTAAACCGAGTTCAGGGTTTGCCGCCGGCCAAGTGTGGCAACAACGGCGCCAGGGCGCCATCTCAGGGTTACGTTTATCGCACGTGACATTTATGCATACATACGTAGTACGTTTCCATTTCGGATCAACGCAGATACGATCGTTGATCCGATCCCAAAAAAGGAGAGGCTTAAGTGGTACTTTATTATCGAGATGATGTTCGGACTCGAGTCGAATCTGTTTTTTTATTAATTCTCGCTTCGAGAATTAACATACGTTAACCAGGCGGCGATTTAACTTATGATGATATAAGGAGAAGTAGTTTTTGTTGTTGTTATTATGTGTTATTAGAGGCTTTGAAGGCTTATTATGCACGACGCGACGTAGAGCTTTGAAGTTTATGCGGTGGCGAGAGGAAAAGTCGGAAAAGCCTCGGGGCGAATGTGTTTCCACATAACTTTTCCTCTTTTCTGGTCGTGCGCCAAGTCGTTTGTCATTGTGTCCGACGTAATGCTTTGAGGATATATTTTTTCTCCTGTTTTTGCCATGAGGGTGAAATCTATTGCGCAAATGTTTTATATATGATCTTTATAGATGTAATATGTTATTATGACATGTTTGGTTTATTAACATTATTTTTTTACGATGACTTTATTTTTACAGAATAATGTATACAACGAATAATATATTATTCGTAAATTCTAAGATACATTTTACATTTATTATCAATTATAAACTACATAGACAAAGCACAGAAAATATTATTGATTTGACATGAAAATCCTGACGTATTCTTTCAAAAATATTTTGCTTAGCCTGAATCGTCCATACATCCCTAATTTTATGACACTACTTACAAAAATGTATGTAGCTTTGAATATTCATTGAAAAGAGACAAAAGTTGTCTCTCACTATATAATATTTAATTTACTTTTCTATAAAGCTGCTTTTGTGAAATATCTCCATCAACTATCCATGTGTTTTTATATATTTATCTCATGTAAATAAATATTTTTTACTATCAAAATTCACTAAACATATTTAACATACTATGTATTACCATTTGATTGCATTAAATATTCAGTGCATCTTCAAAACTTTATCTTTTAGTAACTTTACGTTAAAAGACATTTAATCCTTATCATTTTCGTATTTTCGTGTATAAAAATATATATCCACTAAACATACATATTTTCTCCCATATTTCTCACAAGAGACACTATGGCGCCGACGGGAAGCGTTAGTGATTAAATAAATCGTTTTTCCGAACTACTATTTCCCATACCCATAAATTGATGATATTCACAAAAATATAAGGAAAGATCTAAAAATATTATTATAATACTTTATAAAATCCTTAATACAACAAACACTTATTTTATTTACTGATTAAATTATTGTTTTTGTTTTATTTTTAATTGATAGTAATGCTCGACAAACAGGTATTATAGTATAGCTAAAACTACACATTCCATAGAATGACGACGTTGTAAATTTTCACTGATTGCAAATCTAACGTTACGCGTTTAAATATACATTTGAATAAGATCCGTATTAGGCAATAATAAATAGTCTAGTTCTACCCCGAAATATTAAAAAAAACATGACATTAGACTTATTCCAATTATCAAGAGTATATAATCTAAATTTTAGAACACTGTCATATTTCCAAATTTCCTGTTACACTTTAAACACAGAGTTCAGATCTGTATTAGACAATATGAATAAGTCTGGTTCCGCCCCTAAAATGATCATGAATTGAAAGGGACAACGATATATAACCTTTCAAATTTCTTTAAACACTTTAATTACAATTTACCCTTTGGTTTCAATTCAAAACAGCACTAATTTATATATTTATTATACAATATCAAAGAGTCTAAATCCGCTCCGCGCATTAAAATTGGTCAGAGAACCAAAGATTAAAGGGGGCTTTATCAAGGATGTATAATCAAGAACACTGTCAAAATTCAGAATTTCCTTTTAAACTTAAAGCAAAATATAGAACATAACTATTCATTCGCTTCCGACTTAAAATAACAAGAGATCAGATCTATATTAGATAATATGAGTCTGGTTCTATCCAAATAAAGTGCGTTGGACTTACTGCAATTATCAAAATTCAGAATTTCCTTTTACACTGTAGTTAAAATTTACCACATAAATAACGCTTTGCTTCAGACTTAAAACAAAAGTTTATATCTATATTAGACAATATCAAAGAGTCTGGTTCCGCCCCAATCAATAAAATTGACCAGAGGACGCTAGGATTGCAAATTATCAAGGATATATAACACACAACACTACCGAACTTCAGAACTACCTTTCACATTTTTTCGAATTTAACACGCTTTCGACTTAAAACAAAAAAATGTTAGATCTACATTAGACCAAATCAAAGACTCTAGTCCCACCCCAATTATTATCATTAGCCAGAAAACCGACGATTGTAATGAAATACGCAAATAATAATAGACTATAGGCACATTGGTCTGTAACTTATTTTTACACTGTCAATTTCTTTCATTTTCGACATTAAACAACAAGAGTTCAGATCGGTAATATACAATATCAAAGAGTCTGGTTCCGATCCGAATCAACACAATTGGCCAGAGAATCGAGAACATTAAGATATGTTAGATTTTCTGTTTTTATCAAGGGTATATAAGTCAGAGCACTGCAGTGTTGAATCACATTATTAAGGGCTTTCACTTCGCTTTCAACATGGAATGACGAGAGTTTAACCAAACTCGTATCAAGCGGAGCTACACCGAATATACCGAAATGACTATTATTGGCTAAGAAATAACACAATTATGATTTGACTTGAAGACTATATGATAGTAATATAATATATAAACAACTGTCAAGCAGATTAAAAAAATATTATATTAGTATCGATATTTTTAAAATTTAACTAATAAAAAACTTCTTTGAATTATTATGAAAATGCGATTTAAATTTGTCGACAGCCAAATTAATGATGTAAGTCCATTAATGGCCCCCATACATTTTTGCAAACTGCAGATTTTTACGCGGAGCGTTTTTTAATAGTATCGATATTTTTAAATATAATTATGCCTTGTCAAATATATTTTTTATAAAAAATAAGCATTTAGTCAATGTATACTACTTTTATATACTTCTACTGCGATGTATTATGTTAAGATAAAGATTTAAAAAGTTTTTGGCACATTTCCAGTATACATAAAGTGTCGGGCTTTTCTACATTATATACTATTAAAACAGTTTTAATCATAAATTGTAATTATATTAAAGACGAAATATATAAAAGTTAATTTTATATCTAAAAACTTGAATCGATTTTGATGCTACTTGTTATTTTTTTTTTAATGCGGCATATTTTTTTTATATCGAGTTCAATTATGTATTTCTTTATACGACTTTTATATTAAATCTATTTTGATGCCCCTTACTTAATCGTGATTAATGAATCTTTTGGGTTCGGTTAATTTGTACTAATTTTGGAAGAAAACTATATATATAAATTAAATAACTTACCCTAACGAATATAAGGACTTTTGTATCGCCGATGCGATATTTTCCTTCGGACACCCTTATCATGGGGAATTGGGTAGGACAGTTGCATCTCTCTACCAAATCTCGCACCTGAAAAAATACAAAATAAACATGTATTAGCATATTATATATATTGAATGATACTCTGTATCAGGCGCGTACAGTGAGATACATTCCATTTCGCTCGCGTGCGTTACATGCGTTCCGCACGTCCACTTCTCCTCACTCACTCCCGTTACTTAGCACGTGAGCGAGCGAAATAGAATGTATCTCTTCGTACGCGCCTGCACTGTAATTTAATTAAATGGCACATTTTAACGCCGTATTTGTAACAAATACACATAATTTAATTTGTTATAATGATTTACTATCATTACATATGACTTAAAAAAAATTCTCTAGCAGTATAACAATTATTTTATCATATTTATTCAAAATAGCTTATTTTTCACAGATCACAATCTTGTCCGCAAAACAACAACAACCGGTTGTTTCGCCATTTCCCATACGCGCGTCTTTTTCAGGTACTTATAGTGCACTCACAAAACTCGTACTCTCCATGCGTGTATAATAGCGCGATTTACATGCGAACATCGGCTTACAACAGTCCGAGACACATTTCCCATTTAAGGTGTTCGCTGGATATAAATTAAATTAATTTATGTACGGACAGGTCGACTCTTTTGTGCGCTTCGGGGGGAAAAACGTCGAGCGGCGGCACAATTTAGCCGCGGTAATTCGAAACGTGAAATCGAGATTATTGCCTGTCTGTTTGTTCGCTGCGCTGCTTGTTTGTTTGTTTATTTATGGATGTTGTTGTTGTTATTAGCTAGCAGATACCACCAGAATTAATGTGGTGTATGTAATATTAGGTGATTGCGTAGATGCGCTTTGTGCCGCTGCCGGCGAGCTTGATTGGAATGAAGTGATGTTTGGTTAATTAAAAATGTCGAAAGCAGTCGAAATAAAAAGAAATCTAGTGGTTTGTATCATATGCTTTGATTTAAAAGTAACTACTATAAAATATGGTAATTATTAATAAACCGAATGAGGAGTTAGGTGATAAATTTATTCATAAGGAATAGCAATTTTTTGCTAGTGTAAATTATCGATTATGACTTGATAATGATTTTTCTTTTTTTTATAGATATGCATTGAAAAGCTCAGATATCAAAAAACAATGAGTAATCATCCTAAAGTGATTAAAAAACAATTGTTAATAAAAGTAGCATTGCAAAATGTCTATTGTCTACGTTGTTGAAAAAAATATAAGTAAATATTTTATTTATAACGATAAGAAACACAGGATCATATAAATTAAATCTGTGTTAAATCTAAGACGGTCTGTAAATAATAAGACAAGGGTTATCATAATATAAACAAACATTGCGTTCCTTTGAAGTATGCCATTTGAATGTTAAGATAAAATTTATGAAAAACATCGCTTAACACCGAAAAGGGATAGAAAATGATACATAAATGATTCACGATTAAATCCCGTAAGGTATACAAACATTTCGGAGCGTTTCGGAAATTCACGATTACTTTCACGCGCCCTCCCTAAATATTTAATATGATTTGATAAGAAAAAAGGCAAACACGAGAGGGAAACAACAACGACAGGGTGGCACATAGAGGTAGCCCACCCAGCGAACTAATGCCGCAATATTCCAGTTTAATAAATCTTGTTCATTATCAGTTATGTACAAGATTTACACCGGCCGACTGAGAAATTTATTCGAACACATTTTCCATGGCAGCGATTCTCAAACGAAAGCTCGTGTTAACCCCATGTTAAAAATATTTACCATTATTTTTTAGCCTTTATTATCTTCACATAATAACTAAAATCAATTATAAAAACATATTTCGCATGTATTTCTAGTATATGTACTTCATAAACATACACTATAATAAGATATGTCTAATATTTTAGATCCAACCGATTTTAAATTATATTTTTTTCAACAGAATCGTCAAGTTGCAATCCTTGTTATTTTTTTTATGATTTTACGCATGAATTCAACATAAGGCGAATGCTTTTTAGATGTCAAGAGGTATTTTTTTTAAATATTGCATCTAAATATGCAGGTTATTTGGTTATTTTTACCACAGTATACAAACAAATGTATGTATTCATCTAAGTTTCTAAGTGAAAAGATACTGATCTGCTACACTAAGCTATTCTTTAATAAAATCATAAAATCGCATAGATTTAATGGTACAGTATATTGTTTAAACAAATAAGCTCTTTAACTTAAAAATTTAGTAAACGTTTAACATTTTCTCCTACTAATTTCGTAGGCTATAATGTTAAAAATAGAACGTTAGATAACAACTAACGTTAATACAGAATTCCTGAATACACATTTTACAGATTGCAACAGAAAAAAACGAAATATGCGTTTATCTCAGGCATTTTGGTTGGTCGATGTTTATCATTTCTTAAGAAATAAAAATTCGTATATTATTGTAGATTTAGGGACCACAAAGATCCACGTTTGTATGGGGTCCTATTTTTTAAACTTGATTTACGACTAGTAGAATGAAATAACACGCAAGGATTTTCCGGTGCATCGAATGAATATTTTTTTGTACCGAAACGGTCACGGAAAACAATATATCACCGGAAGACTAATAGCACCGTAAGGTTCCGACATTCCGTTACACAATTCTTCATGCAAATGTTACTTTCTAAAGGCGTAAACTTATTTTGTTGTTCTAAGAAGCAAGTGCAACGATTAGCTGGATGGTCGCTGCATGATTGTGATTGGTCAGCAAGCTTTGCAGCCCTGGATATTTAAGCATGAGAAGAACTCAGTCACAAGCAATCACTTGGCAGATTCCAGCAGACACTCGAAGGGATTAGTAGACGCCCGCCCGCCCATCCACGGACAACATACATACACCGTAACAGAGAGAGATCATCCTTCGCTATACTGTCACTACCACGCCAGCAATAAGACCTCTGAGAATCTTCCACCGACATCATCCCTGCGCCAGCTTCTTCACTACGGCTTTGAGAAAACATCTCGCCCATCATAGTCTGTCGCAATATGTACTATAATCACTAGTTTCCACCTGCGTCTTACTGGCTGCACAAGTCAAACGCCTTAGGGTTACTAAACCTTAAATAGATATATTTTTATTATTGATGAACATAAAACTGGATGTTCCTGGAAGATAACAAACATAAATAGGATGATGTTTTGTTATAATAGACGCGAATAATCGAAACACCAGAACGGAGCGATCTACTTTGATTGATCACAAAGCGTCAAGTTACGAAAGAATTTTAGGCTACGCTATTTACATCCGAATCGTAGAGAAAATTGTCATTAACAACTGTTGCTACATTACATTTTTTATATTTCGAACAAGATAAGGATAAAAAAAATGTTGAATTATTATAGTCAAATTTTATAGTATAACTCTATTAATGGCCCCCATACATTTTTGCAAACTGTATATTTTCACGCTGAGCGTTTTCTTTTTTACTGATTATAATGTACATTTTTTTTATTCGTCCTATATTAAAAGTTTATATGAAAGCATGCATATTTTAAAACATCTGACACAGACTCACCCTTTTAATGCAGCGATTACACAACATTTAAAAATCTGATTATTAACGTACTTCTTAGATAATTAAAGCAAAAATAAGAAATCATAAACAATTTTTATACACTCGTCCTCTAATAAAAGCTTCTAAGAAAGCATGAATATTTTCAAACACCTGGCACGGATCCACTCTTTTTTATGCAATAATATTAAAAATGCAGTGATTGTACAAATAAAAAATATTTGTACAAATTTATTTTTCAACAAAAGAAGACTTCAGCAAATTTCTCTACAAATGAGAATTGTTGTTTTGGCATTTTTATCGGAAAATTCTTGAAAAAGAATTATTGAATATAAACTTTGATTTTTTAAATCCGCCATTACCATCAATTTCTGTTAATCAAGTAGTTGACTAGTTTTTGGAATTATCATAATAGCTTCATTAGGTAATCCCAAAAATAATTGTTTATTTAATGAGGCAATACAATTAGCTGTATTAGCTAAATATTAAAAAATATCTTTTAAATGTTTATTTTAATTTTAATGATAAAATATAATTTTATTCTAAAGATATAACCTTATCCCACCTCTTAATTAGCATAAAATTTTGGGGGCTTTGATGCAAAATATTTCGATAACCTTTTTTTCGCATCGTCTGCACTTCTAGGAAGCGTTTTTAAGATTTATAATTATGTATAATATTTGCAAAGTACTATTAAATTCAGCCAAAAATTAAAAATATAGTTCCGGTCGGTGTATTGGTATGATCATGATAGATCGAAAACGTGCCTAGAAAACACATAGTTATAAGATCAAGGCTTAAACGTTGGTTCTATCTAACATGTCGTTATATCCAAACGCGGTCGCAATAAGCGTATTTCACTGGTAATCAAGTGACAACATAATGTCGAGAAAAGCCCGGGGCTTCTCGACATCTCGACAACGCCAATAAACCCATCATATCATAAAATTATATAGTGTATATATTATGCATTACGATAAACATGCATATGTGCATCAGAGAGTTAAAACAATATATATTTAGACTATTTCTATTGCGAGATAAAAAAATTTATATACAAAGTTGTTGTAAGTGATTGCATTTACAGTTGATTCATTACACAATTTTTCTAACATTCAGTGATTAAGAAGACTGTCATTTCTAAGCGCGCCTTATTTAGTCGTTACGAATCAAGTAAACCTGTCACAGTTGACAATCGGAATTTGTGTTCCTGCTCTATACAAATTATAAAGGAAGTATTCCGTATTATTTGCCGTAATCTATTTAGGTTGTGCGTTTCTTATTGTTAATCGCAATTTATGCGATATATTTATATAACCACTAGTTTATAGATATCTGAAAGATAATTCTGCAGAATTATTGCAACATAATTTAAATCTTGAGATATAATACGTAGTACATGAGTTTAATGTTTTTAATTGATTGAGATAACATTTTTTTTAATTAATTGAATCATACAAGATGACATTGATTACGAAGCAAATCAAAAAAATATGAATGGTACTTGACAAGACAACTAATCAATAACAAATATTCAATTAACGCTTCATTACTCCAGACGCTGCTTGACATTTAATTTTGTTGATTCTGCGTTAAGATATCATATAACATTTTATTTTTATATTTTTCTATATATAAATGAAAATACAATCAATCTGGACAATATGCAATTCATATAATATACATTTTTACTTCTCCTTTCTTCCAGCAACTAGGCACATGAGAAAGGAAAAATAGTTTACACGCTCAAGTCTACATTGACTTTTAGCAGATTACTTGTCAATGTGTTAGGGTGAGTTTTTAATATAGTGTTTCGTTTTATCGAGAATGATCAGAAAAAAATATTTTAGAAAAAGACTATTGTTCTTAAATAAGATTTCAATTCAATTTCATATCAGTAAATAGAAGCATTTACATTCAATCATATCCTTTCAAGTCCTTAGTCGCGTGATCAATATAAAGTACCTGATCCCATGTATACCCAGACTACCTTGCACACTGCGCCATTATTGAAAGAGCCGCAATGCAGCGTTAAATCCACGCGGATCCGAGTTAAATTTTCAACATAACGAGCGATTATTCTCGGTAAGTTTAAGTTAAAAACAACAACGGCAGGTAGATCGCCGTCTAATTAACCGCCGAACGCTCGGAATGCAATAACTGTCGCCGGCGAACGAGTAATAAATCCCACGAGACGAAATTGTTAACGCGATTTTTACGATACGATACGACCGATCGATCGATTTATCATTACTGATCTTTTTTTATACCTAGTGAACATACACATGGCTTTTGCGATCGCAAAGATGAAGCGATCGATATGACGGCATAAGAAAAAATCGGGTGAAACCAGCTTGTAATAATTTATCTGCGTGGCGAATTTATGAATTAATGGCCGCGTATATATTATGCAATAACACGACATTGTAAAAAGATATGATTTATGACACTTTATGAAAAGAGTTGTTGGTATTTATTTTACAAAACTGTGTTTTGAATCGAGTACCATCTTATTCAAGAGCGATATCAGAAATAAATAAGTTAGTTAATTTTAAATGCTTTATATTATAATAACGAAAGATCACTAACTAGTATTTTAAGATAAGTAATCCACGTATTTAAGTTAAACATAATATTTTAAATATTTCATAATATAAATCTACCAATTTCTCTCTCCATTTCTTTTATTTTTTATTTGTAGTAATCGTTGATAATTGACAAAAAGCTCACATACCATAAAAAACGAATATGTTATTAAAACTAGTATAAGCCAATAACAAATAAGATTTAAATCCCTGTTTTTTCAATCGTGTCTATGAGATCGAAATTACTGATTGTTATTAATTTATTTTTTATTTTATTTATTAATATTAAATCTTACGTTGAAACCTGACAGGCGTAAGCTCGATGCGTTACAACGGGCAAGTCTGTACCAACTGAGTAAGTCAATCGGACATAATGAAGTAAATATTATAACGAAATCAGTGACATCCATATAAATAATTATTATATGTTTTATAATTTATAATACAAATATGTCGCTTAGTCGTTTTTTTAATAATGGCGTATTTTTATAAATAAAAATTCGAGTCTGTTGCCGTGGCTTGAACCCTTGTCCTCCCAGTTACCAGTATAGATCTTATGGACTATGCTATTCTTATTTTTTAATTAGAGTGACACGTCTTGGAGATATGTGCATCCTGAAAGACTAGTCTCTGATACTACTAATGAATTATTTACGACAAGACAAAGTATGAGAATCGGTGACATAAATGTTATTAATTATAAATTATTATGTGCTACACAAACTGCAGCAGAAACCAGTTTTTTTCAATAATAGCGCATTTTTGTTTATCAATAAAAATTTGAGTGCCGCTGTCGGGGCTCGAACCCGCAACTTCAGAGTTATAGTCTGAGACGTTACGGACTACGTTATTCCTTCTTTATATATTATAATTATAATTGCGATCAATCATCATAGATTAGTTTTTTTTTTAGATTTTCCTATTCTCACAGATAAATATTGAGATTAATTATTAAATCAACATTGCGGTAGGTCGACGTTCCGGACTACGCTATTTATTCCTCATATAATTATAATTGAGATCGATCATCATAGATTAAGTTTTTTCTAGATTTTCTAATTCTCACAGATAAATATTGTGATTAATTATTAAAACAACATTAACCCTTTGGACGCGTTAATCAAAAATAATATTTAATTGTTTTTTTTTTGTTTAAATGTTTTGATTTTTTAATAGTTATTTATTTAAAATGATATTTTATGTTTATTCACAAAAAAAAAAGTTTTTTCTTGAAAAGCATTTTTTTACTGATTTTTGCGTTAAGAGATAAAAAATCAATTGGGCGACTTTAGTCGATTTCCGCGTTCAAAGGGTTAAGCTAGGTCGAACAAAGTCACATCCAGGGCCGTTAAGAGCGAACCCAGGCCCTGAGAAAACAATGATTCTGGGCCTCATAACAAAAATGGCATTATATATATTTTTTAACATTATAATATAATTTCTTGAATAAATAGTAATAGGTGCGAGTTAATTCTTCCTATGTAAGAAATAAATATAAAAATTAGCCACCGTTGCGACACATTTTCTGAAATCATATTTTATGCGAAATATTTTAATGAGGCATAAAAATATCTACTCATAATATTTACTCGATACCGAGTCGTATTTTTTTTGCTGCTCAGTGTTGCCATTTAGTTAATTTCCAGTCTAGGTCAAAAGCAAATAAATAAATAAATTAACATCTAATAGCCAAAATAAATATAGATGTGAAAAAAACACATTGTAATTGCCGAAATTCTATAGATTACTCATATTTCTATATTAATATTTTGCAGCTCTGGGTTTTTTTATCATTTTTTTTATTTATTGTTCTGTATTGTACAATGACCATCAGGAGGCATTAGGGAATTTTTTTTAGTCAAAATGGTCATATTAGTAATAAAATAAATAAATAAAATAAACACATTGTAATTGCCGAAATTCTATAAATTACTCATATTTATATGTTAATATTGTGCAGCTGTGAGGTTTGAATTTTATTTTATTTTTTGTAAATCAATAAGATCAACATTCAATTTTATGTCTGTCCAAAATAATTCATTGTAGTATATTCGGCATCAGGTATAATTAAAAAATATTTATTTAATGTTTGAAACATTAAATAAATATTTATGAACCTGTTTTAATTATTCACTCAACTGTATGTTTCGATTAATAATAACTTTATAAACAGAGTCTAATATTTTATTGTTAAAAAGAACGAATATTTAGAGACTGTAAGGCAAATAACTCGAAAATGGCAATTACATATTATTTTAATTAACATTAAGCATTTATAAAAAAATACCCATATACATAACCTTCTAGGCAAATATATTTAATATATCTATAATACTTTTTAAGCTAAAATTAAAGGAGAGATTTGCATTATATTATTAATAAAGGCAACGCCTTCAATTAGCATCACATTTAAACAAATAAGTAAAAGGTTATAACACCATTGAAATATACACAATAGTCGTATACACAGAAACAGCACAAGAAACATTTTAATCTTAATGTATAGTTCACATTATATTTAAAATACAAACATACATAACCTTCTAGGCAAATATATTTATTATGTCTATAATAATATTTATTATAAGAATAAATTATAAACTTATGTGACATTAACGTAAAAAGCTGTCAGTAAAAAAAAATTCAATCATATAATAAGGTTATAGCATCATTGCAATATACATATGTATATAACAGTAGAATATACAGAAGGAGCACATAAAAACTTATCTTAATATATGGTCAATATACATAACCCTTTAAGTAAATAATATTAAAGGAGTATCGTTTAGGGCAATGCTGTTAATTACTAGCACATTTTTAAAAATGTTTTCGATTTTTTTCTTATGATATAATAAAATATTATAGCATCCTTGTAATGTACATAACAATTGTACATATGTAAAGAGCAGAAAAGAACATATTAAGTTTAATATATGGTTCACGATACAGATTTAAATTAACAAATCAATGTAAAAGTTATATGATTAATGCAGTAGCATCATAATAAAATCTAAAATAAAGGAAATAGTTTCATTTTAATAACGTAACTAATTGTTACAAAATGATTCAAGAATCGAATGACACTTTACGTTCTTAATAAGATTGAGATATCTTCTCTTGGTATAGAACCACAAGTTGGTTTTTCCTTTTCTGAAATTAGTCGTTTATGGACTGAAGGTTGATGGTGACTAATGGTGTTTCAGCTTTGGTTACAATAATTTTTCAGGGGCTTTGATATTGATTGATCGTGGAGACCTTTTAAGGTCGTATACATAGTTTTTTTTTATATGATCATATAGTCGTGACCAATTTTCTTCGCAAATACATTGTGTGTAGTTGTTGCTTTAATTTATGAAGCACTCGAGTTGATTCAATTACATGCGCTTCGAAAATGGCCTTTCTTGGAAGAGACCCTCGCGATATAATGGCATCTGTATAATATATAAATATATGTATATGTATGACGATAATAAAATATATTGGAATACATATACACCTATAACCCAAAAATGAATCGTTGTTCCTCTATCCTGTTAAAACCGTATGCACTGATTGCCGATAAAACCGACCACTGATCAGAAAGAAAACATGAATAGAGCCCATAGGGGTTCCGTAACCGTAAGGCTTTCTTATCGAGCCCGTTTAAGCCCGACATTGACAAACGATCACGTGGTGGTTGTTGGTTGGTAAAATAGTGGAGTTAGACGCACAAAGAACAGCCTTCCCGCGGGCCAGACGGTCGTATTGATCTCGTGCGGCCGTGAAACTACGGGTGTGCGTGCCACCCGCCCCATCCCCTAACCGCTGAAACACCCACCCACCCCTTTCCCTGATTGAATCTCCGAAGCCAGGACTCTCCACGCCCTGTTAAACTATTTGGTCGCGTGAGGACTCCTGGAGATATTTCAGCTGTAAGGAGCGTTTGGAAATGTTAAGCATCGCAGTTACTGCCACCTTTTATCGTCGGAGCCGAGGCACTTTTTGGCAGACGCGGGGGAGTGTGAAAAATGCCACGGGGAGAAAGTCGTTAGGGGTGAAAAATACCCGACACTGTTCGGCAAATGAAAATTTCTATTGTTCGCCATATACATGTGTAATATGGGTCGTTACAACACAATAAACCTCGTACTTGGTACGAAAGTTTAATAAAGTATTAGTAAATGTGCAAGTTCCATTATGTTTACGGTCGAATTGAAAAGTTACGACGTTGAAGCATGCTCTTAAATTTTAATAACATCTCATTCATATAATAATTGTGTTCCATATAGTATTTGAATTGCATACTAAAGATGAAAATAATTTAAGCTCAAGTATTGAGAGAATTAATTTACAGTTATAAGTTTCAAGTTACTATTAAATAAAACTTAAGAAAGCGCTGCGATGGAGGATCTTCCACGTGAGTGTTCAGAGTCTACAACCTAGACAGACAGATTATAGAATAAATCAAAGGATAAAGAGCCTTGAGAAGTATCAAAAGTCTATAATAATTTGCTTTAAATAGCAATTTAAATAAATTAGTAGTATTAAATAAACTTACAATTTAACTGCAATTTGTTAAAGAACACTGTACAACCACACAAAAAAATATAATTAATATTAAGTAGGTATATGCATTATTTTGATTATATTTTTTTGCTATAAAGATTCAATAACCTGATTTATATATATAGTTAAGTTGATTTTACCATTACCAGATTTTAAATAAGTACATAAATTAACATATAAATCAGATTATTAAATCTTTGAAGCAAAAAAATGTAATGCGGTTTATATAAGTGTTAACCTAACAAAATGCATCAATTAACTAATTCATGTTAATCTAAAGGCAAAACTCATATTTATATAATATTAAAAATATTTAAAAAAAATATTTTTCAGTATTTTTTTCATGGTAAGTTTAAAAAAACGATTCACAGAAGCACTCAGAATGAAATCGTGGTATTTTGTTTTACAGAAAATTCACCAAATAAGCCAGATACAAACATAGCAATTGGGTCATCCTGAATACTCGAATTTGTCACTAGGAATGCAAGAAAATTCAATTGTATGTTAGGTTTCTTTGTAAAATTGTGGATTACAGCTAAATATTCTTTATCGTTAGATATTCACAAAAGAGGTTCGAATATTAAAGCATGTTTTTTTAAAAATGTTATCATGGTTTAACTACTAAAATATTTTTTAATTTTATGGATATTTATATTGCAAATTTTTAAAAGTATCTACAGTATAATATGATACATACGTATATAAATATAAACATTACTACACACCTTTTTTAGTATTATATTTAGTAAATTATTATCTTTGTTTAAAAATTTAGAATAGTTGCTTATAAAATATGAATTTTCTTAAACAATTTATACACAAAATTTTGAGATATTGTACTATTAAAGTTTATTGGGTATTTGATAATTTTTATTGATTTAGATTTATCACTCAAAAAAATATATATACAGGCGGCCCTCGACTTTCGCACAATTCGCTATTTCGTACATTTAAAGAAAAACATTTTTTTTTTAAAAAACGTTCTGATAGTGGTGAATCTTTTGCTTCAATCGGACGTTCGTATGATACAAACAGGTCTACGATATGTTCAATTTTGCAAAATAAAAATATAATTAAAGCATACGTTCAAAATTGTGGAAAATAAAAAAATATTTCCACAATCTTTAATGATACGTTTCCAAAAAAACACAGCAAAAAAAAACATGGATGAAATGGAAAATCTTTGTCATCGTAGATCGATGACCAACATCAAAAAGATGTCCCTCTGAGTATTTAAATTATTCAAGCAAAAGTTCTTAGTTTGCACAAAGATTGGAATGATAGATTAAAAAAATATTTTAACACGGTTTTTCAAGCAAGTAACGGTTGGTTTTACAATTTTAAAATGAGGTATTCTTTTCATAATATTAAATTTACTGGAGAATCGGCTGATGCGGATAAAGATGCTGCAAAAGAATTTATTTCCTAATTATCCAAAATTATTGAAGATGTAGAATATTCTTCTAGCCAAATATTTAATGTAGATGAGACAGGTTTATTTTGGAAAACTCTTTAACAATGAAAAATATGTATGAAGCCTTCACGCACCTTGACAAATTTTTAAATATTATGGAAGATTGTGATCCCAATGGAGAACGCATATCTCAAGTGCGTGGCGCGATCAAAAAAAACATAGCATGTTATAAAATACTATATGAAGAAAAGAAAAAGAATAATGGAAAACCGTTAACTCTTGATAACTTTTCAAAGGAAACACCCGCAAACCTCTTAAACACCTCTAAAAATCTTATATGTACTTGATAAATAAATATTTTAAAATACACACAATTTAAATTTTTTTTACTTCCCTCTACTACACATTTTCAGGAAACAATTATGTGCGAAATATATAGAACTCGTGGTTCTACGACGCCAAATAATTGACGGTATCAAGAAGCTCTTTTCTGAAGGCCGTTTTTTCTCCATAGCGCCACCAAAACAAAACGCGAAAAGCGTGTTATTTATGCTCGCCGCGTTCACACATCAATTACTGCAACAGGCAGGGTACCAGTTGAACTTTAGCTCGAGCACCGCAGGCGAATCGTGTGCGATACAGTCTCTCTGTACACAGAGGATAAGAAAAGCCGGAGCGGTAAGGTCGCGCGAGCAGATCAGGAAGCCTCGGTTGACGGAGTCGGTTCCGAGGAGACCACCTGCGATCGCCGAGTGTGAGTGATGGGCTCGTGCCGGTATGACTTTCGCTAAGACCGGTACCAGTGCTTGGTGCAGTATCGCTCCAAGCCGATCTGTTGTGCGGACGATCGGATCTGGAGTGCCGGAAAGGAGCTCTTGAGCTCTATCCGGCGATAAGGAGTCGGTGGAAGTGAGGTCTCGTACGACACCTTTCACCAGAGGCGAGATGTGTCGCCGAGATACGACCCAATTAAGTTGTAAATTCGACGATGATGAATAGGATACGGTGGCGATGTTGTCAGAGAAACTGCGATTAGAGGATAACGTTAAAAGTTTTCGCGATAAAAGACACGACAAGTCAAAAGTTAAATCAATGCACTGAACAATATTTTTACACTTTTTGACATAAGGTACAAATAAAATGTGTGGGGATTTAAATTAATTCCGCAGTAGAAAGCTCTTCATGAAATAAATTGCCATTTAAATAAAATACGATAAAAAAACTATCGAAAATGGGAACAAGGGACGTTTACCAGTCCCTTCAAAAGAACTTCATTTAAACCATAAATTTCTATAGTCGTTTTTCACATTCAAACAAGATTTTTTTATGTTCTTATTCAAATGCGCGATTAAAAAAGTCTAGCATTGTTAAATTTAGGATAAAGCTAATTTTGCGTAAAAAGGCCGTAACTCATTAATTTATTTTGTATTACTAATTTAACGATCATGACTTGACAGATTCTTTTTCTTGAAACTCGCGTTAATTTACTGTGACCAAAATGATCAACCATCAACAAGGAAACAAGACAATAGCGTAAAGGATGGGACCACACAAAAGCACTCGTTACGACAAAGATACATTTTTAATTTTTATTTATAATAAATAAATATTATTGCTTTTTATTACCTTACGTAAAAAAAGTTTCAGATTTTTAAAACAATATAATTTAATTAAAAATGTAAATCAATGATTTAAAAAAAAAGAAAAACATAATTGTCTGCACCAAAGACTATGCAGAATTCACGTATTTTGTAATTTATAATATTTACATAGCATTTATAGTTAAAATTTAACTAATGTTACTAATAACATACGTAGAAATAAATAAGTATACGAGAGAGTAATCTATTGAAAATAAATATAATTGTGATTCTAAAATAAATATTAAATATGCAATAATTAAAATAAAATTATTTAAATTAATTACATATTAATCACATAAATATCACAATCATTAATCATATAAATATGTTGACATGAAAAAATATGTTGCTTTGAACAAACAGATTACAACTTTCTACTCACTCCTTTCTCATAAGGTTCTTTTGAATACTGACAAAAAATTATAATTAGGAGGCATTCAGAAGCGGTCGATCAAAGACAAAGTTGTCCTAGATTTATTGCTCTGAAAGAAGAAAGATTTGGAGCCCGAATTTTTTAAAATATGTGTGTTTTAAAATATTTATAGTATCGAAACAATAGTTACTATTTAGCAATAGTATTCGAACGCTTTGGTTTTGCTAATTTAATAGAATTCCACAGGGATCTGATAAATGTGACAACGTGACACTTGAAATGTAGTCGATTGTCTATCGACTACCTCCACAACGACTCTGGATTTTTTTATAAGGAGAATGAAACCGAATTTGTGTGAATATGGTAAAACACTTTGAGGTCATCAGCATATAATAAATGTTCTGAGTTATTAATTTCCGCATTTATGTCGTTAATGAAGAGAAAAAAAGCAGTGGGCCTAGATTCGACTCATGTGGTACTCCAGAATTAGCGAAATACTTATCGGGGCGACGATTTCCATTTTAGGCAAAATAAACCCAAGGATTTGAATTAATATAGATATATTTTCTGGCTAACAAAGTCAATCAGTCCTAAAATTCAAAAGCTAGTTTTTAAAATTTGATAAAACGTTACATTTTATGATTAACCGTACAATATAGTACTATGATACATAGTAAATTGTAATGTAACAACGCAATAAGCAAAGCAATTAGCATAAAACAATTATTTAATCATATTATATTTAATTTATGGTAATGGTAGAATATTATATTAAAATAATATTGAATATACAATATTTGTAATGTAATATTAAATTACAATTAGTATAAATTATGTATAACATAATATTGAATATTTATTACCCAAAAGAGTTCCATTAATAGTTTACTAAGCTAAAGCAGACTTTAACGATATTTTTTCTAATAATTAATAATACAATGGAAAACATAGGTCTTGAATACATAATAATTATTTAATTTATGTAAATATAAGAATTCTTTATTTTAATAATAAAATAGATAATTTTATTTATAAAAAATGCGCAAAAAGCGCGCAGAACAAAACCACGCAATCAAAAAATTGCGCTGTACAAAAGAGCGCAAGGAATTAAAAAATCTTACATACATTTTTGAAAAAAAAATTATTTTAGACTAGTAAAGATAAATTCAACGAGATTTGTAGATATAAAGTCAATGGATTTATGGATCTCCTCCTCTAAATAATATATAAGCCGATAAACCGTAAGAAAATTACTTCTGACTTGGAAATATACGACAGCTTAGCTCTGAACTCAGCACCAGTGACGCTTACGCTAAAGTGACACAGACAACGCAGTACCAGTCTAGACTTTCAGGATCGTTAGATTTGATTCCTTGAGTCACAAAGAGTTAATCTAAGCTTCAAGATATAACGACACAAACCTGGCTTAAGGAAACAACTGTCGAAATCTATATTACCAATCATTAGTATGTTCCGATCATAAGAACCAACTCTTAAGTATCTAGATACCATGATTGCATATTTGATGATTGAATCGTCATCGAAACCCCGGCGACATTTTCGTGTGGCACGTGCACGCTCGCGCCGAGCACGACAAGTCGTGCACTTTCGCTGTATGCATTTTCCGTGCATCATACTTTTTAGCTTATTAACATATATTCAAAAACTACTATAATGTATACGTTACGCCAAAGTATTATAATAAGAACAAGCTCAGTTGTATTATTTTTTCAACGCCACATTAATTCTCATCTTCCCACGCAAACTACTACCAAAGCTGGGCCCCCGCCGTTTTGTGATTTGAATGGTAAATCCTTAACAACAACAGAAAAAAAACATACATAGAGAATCGAATACGGTGACACACTATACACATTATAATATATCTGGTACAATGGTATTATATATTTTTTTGTTATTGGAAAATTTCGCATTTTCTCGGGCAATGCCGTCGCAGCCTTTTTTAACAATGGTTTTTGTACCTATACATATGTTTATTTTTTATATACATTTACATTATAAAAGAACGAATTGTCTTCTTTCTATTGTACGTGTGCCATTTATAAGAATATAAAATAGTAACTCAAAGTCTGTTCCTTTTTTTATAAACGTATAAAAGTCTCATTAACATATTTATTGCATGGTCATTCAAAATCGATTGAGTAACAAATCAATCATATATTTATATTGTTTATTATTCATAAAATTTTATGTGTATAATAGATTTTGACCTTATGAGTTATGAATACATTATCTATATAAAAAAATATATTAGTTGATCATACTTAAAGGACTTTTAAAATTGGTTACAACTAAATATGTTTATCTAGTATATTGCTTTGCAAAAAATACTCATACAATATTTTTTATTGTATGAGAGTGACTCAAAAAGTTTTCCATGTATACAAAATACATGTTTGTAAACAAATATATGTAGCTCCTGTCAGATTTGTTGACAGGAAAAGAAAAAGGAATATTTTGAAGGTGTAATATTTTTTAATTTATTTGTTTGTATTTTTGTACTTTTAAACTGTTATATAAAAATATTATATGTCCTTAGAGCTTAGACCATCGCACTATCATTTAATTTTAGTGTTTAAGCTAATGTTAACTCTAAAATATAAACTGAGCTAAGAGAAAAATATAGCTTTTCATATTTAGATAAATTTCAATTAAAAATGTGGTACAGTACAAATAGAAATAAAAACCACCGCGTCAGTAAAAAAAACAGTCTCGAATCTATCCCGAAAATATTTTTTAAAATATGTAATTTCAGTAAAATCATATCGGAATACATTTTCACCAGTAGATATATAATTTAACTAATATGCGCTAATATGCTGCTCTATTTGACGGTTGCGAAACGTCCATTTCCTGTTCAAACCCTACTTTAACCAAATGAAAGTTCTAAAACTAAAGATGATTTTAGAACTTTTATTAGATCAAGTTCAAAATACAAAATAAGCGAACTCATTTCTCAGGGTAAAAATTAAAAGAAAAATAAGTACAGATAGACATCGCATCTCACATATTGCTCTACAGTTTGTCTGCATTTCGATATTACACTATGTTTTAAAAATATAATAGCCATCCTTACCGCTATTAATATGGAGTTCAAATATAAGAGGGCTGATCAAAATATATTCAAACCGAATTTTGGTAAATACAATAGGAGAGCGCAAAAACAATTATCACTTCTCAGAAGTCAAAAATTCACGTCAAATGCAATAAAATCGTGTCGGAGACGATGGCACAATTTTATTGCTTTTGACGTGGGTTTTTGACTTCTGAGAGGGGATAATTGTTTTTTACGCTCTCTTATTGGGCAAAATTTGGTTTAGATGTGCTTTATTCGATTTTTACTCTTAAAATTGTTGAAAAAATCTTAATATAAACGCTCGATAATGTTTTTACCTCGATACCTGGACTAGAAATTCACTACATGGCAACACTGAGCAGCAAAGAAAACACGACTAATTATCAGGTAAATATTTTGCATATAATATGATTTCAGAAAATATGTCGCAACAGTGGCTAATTTTTAGATTTTTTGTAGCCTAGAAAGGGTTAATTCGTACCTATTTTTATTTATTCAAGAAATTATATTTTAATGTTAAAAAATATATAAAATGTCATTTTTGCCATGAGGCCCGGAATCATTGTTTTTCTAGGGTCCAAGTTCGCTCTCGGACTCCCTGACATATAATACTGCTTTATAAACTTCCGAATAACCTTCGAGAAAAACTATATCGGATTGAAAATGAGCAATAAAAATCATAAAAAGATCTGTAGTAAATTATTATGTTATCAAAATCTTACTTTTGATTGGTTGTTTTTTGATTCTTCTTGAAATACGAGCTATAAAATATTTTTGAACGCAAAATCTGTTTAATTTTAAAGTACTAGACTTATAGATGCTCATTTTTTCAATCTAGATTTTTACATAAATAGTAAAGAAATAATAAATTATAGAAATGTATGATATTGTTTCTAGATATATATACATATATACATATTTCTATGTTTTGAAATGTAATATTGGCAAACACCTGTAGTCGCAATAAAAAACATGTTTAATGCCTTGCATCTTTAAATTCTTATAAAACGATATTTTAATCTAAACGACTTTGCAATAAAGATCCACTTAAAAATTTGCATATACGCGGTATAAAATTAAAAGCACGATTTCATATACAAATAATATAGCTACACAAACATACATTCACACATAATTCAATCCTTGATATTAACATGTCGTAAATAAAAATCAATTAATCTACCACCCGTATTTGGGCAAAATTTACATCGTGAGACAGACGCGACCTTTGAGCTAAATTCGATAACAACACATTTGAAGACCTTCAGAGCCACTAGGAGGTCGCTCGAAATTGCGACCCAAATTTTCTAGAAAATTTCTTTTCGTCACACAGCAGCGATCGCAATTATTAGCATGTCAACGAGTTGCGTCACAATAACTACACGTTTTTTACGTTCTTCGCTAGAGACAAAGGGAAATGTGACAAGTGGTATTTCAGAAAAACCTTCCGGCTATAGACACGAACCAGCCGCTCGTTTCTGTGACAAACATCGTCGTTACAACAAGTTACTCAAGAGGCTAATATGACGACTGTTGCTACCATTGTCTACTATGTTGTACGATCCATTGTGATTCAGGTCGGAGTTTCGCAGGTAATTAATTCCACCTGCCGGAAGGAAGTCGTGACGTCACGCCGCCTCAAAGAGGAAAAGCGTGTATACGCAGAAATCGCATTAGTTCACTTTTTCCGTTTCAGTGGGTCAGGTGTGGATGTAAAAAAATCCCACAGGAACCTGTTAAAGCCAGCATATGTTACGACTAATATGTACATTTTAAATGTAGTTCATATTTAATAACATACTCCCCAGCAAGATAGATCAACGGTAAAGTCATTGATTATTAATTTTAATGTTATGGTTCAAATCTCACATGAACTTTAAAAGATATGAATAAGCAAATATTATACCTACATATTAATATTATATATAACTAAATAAAAATTAAGGATTATAGCATTTAAAATATTTAAAATATGTTGCTTTATAAATAGAGAAAAAAATTCAGTGTATGGTGGGGACCAATGATAATATCATCATATAATAATCTTAAAACGAGCGAAAAAGCAATTTTCATATGTATCAAACTGACTATTCGTCTACACGCGCACCTGCTAAATATGTAGTCTGGCGAAAACGATGCCATTTTTAATTAATGTATTCATAAATACAATTAAATAAAATTAATCCTAACTCAAATTTCCACGGCAAAAAATTGAATAAATTCATATTTTTAATGAGATTTAAAAATTTGACATCTTTATTATTTTACGTTGGAGGGGGGAGCCGAATTTGTAAATATTACTGAACATAAGAAAAAGTACGATATTGCCATTATTACAAAATTCCATAAAATTTCAATATCAAGAGCTATACGATTTGGTCTTTATATCGGTATTTTGTGACACGTATTTATGTAGAAACACAATGTATTCTATAATATTTCCTGGTTAATTTTATATTTGTGCTACATATATTAATTAATGCATTTTAATTTCCTGATATCGTGAAAAAAAATATTTATGATAATTTTAATAATTATTTTATTTCCGTATTATCTTATTTTATTCTAGTGCTTAATTTTGTACTTCCGTTATTTAGTTGAACAATTATATTTTTGATTTTTTGCGACTTGAATTTGTGTTATATTTTCCGATTAATTCTACAAATGGGCTACACTAATTTATGCGTTTTTATTTCCTGTTGACGCCAAATTTTATTTTTTATTTTAAGTTTAAACGCAATTAAATGTATATAAAAAATATGTTCAATTCTACGTTTTTGTTTTCGTTATTCATTGACATAGGGTCTTACAACTTATTGTTTTTCCTCCATCGGATACAACCTGTTATCTAGTCTAAGAAATAGCCAGCCCCAGCATTTTGTAGATTTATTATAATATATAGTCCCATTTTTTGTATTTCGAATTTCCCTCATCATATTATAATTTATCACAGATTTAATGTAACTAGAGTAAGAAAACAAAAATAATTGTTAAATTAACTTTTGCAACGTACATGTTTTGTATCCTATATAAACCTCGATATGTTTGTTATTATTTTACCATTGCGTCACAAACAATTAAAAATTCTTTATAGCGTATCACAAGAAACAATACTCTCATAAATTAATGCTTTTATCGATCTGTTATCGGCCAAGAGTAATAATTATATTTTTTCTCCGCGATGATGGATTTTTTACAGCCGCCACTGAAACCGCTTCTAATCGTTCAATAAAATAATTTACAACAATTACTATTGTGTTGCGTGTGCTTTTTATTTACTTGCGTTTCGTAACGCACAAAATGATTGGGTTTCACTTTTAGATCAAATTCTTATTAAAATCGCGTCATGATTTATGCAATGCAAAATTAATTCGCACAAATCGATTGATAAACGTTGCATACGCGACCAGTGCCATTATTATGTACAATTAAATTATTATCACATCGTAACGCCATTCCGCAAACGTTAATTATTTATTAACATAGAGAACATTATCATTTTTTCTTAATTCGTCTCGACTGAACGACCTCAGTTGATGATTTTCCATTTAGAATCGATATCGCGATAATCGCCTAATGGAAAACCTTGGCGCGTTATTATGTTAATTTTTCACGGTTTCCAATATCGCGTAGCATTAACGTTTCGTTTTGCTCGATATGAACATACACCCGCGCATTAGTTGTACTATGTTAAATTTATGTTACCGACAATGTGTGTAAAGTCAAGCGTTTTATTATTATGATCTTTAGTCAAAGATATTAAATAAAGACAACTTTATTTAATATCTAGTATTTATATAGAATTTAGTTCATTAAATTTATATAATTTAAGCAAACTACATTACATTATATTGGTATATATTTTAAAACTTCTGTGGAAAATTCCCGGAAAATTTAAAAATATAATCCTTGAAGATAAGTTAATTTAAAAGCAATATAAATTAATATTTAATATTATATATGAGCAAAAAATGAGCAGCAGCTAATGATTAGTAATAAAACAATTTTAAAAGTTAAAATTAATATTTTAAAATTAAAAATAGTTAAATACTGTAAATATAAAAAAATAATTATAAATACTTGAGTTTTAAATTTCAATTAAAAAAAATGTTAAATTATGTTTAATTAATAATTAAGTATGTACAGATGTTACTGAACACGCACAATACATATTAGTTTTAGATCCTAATATCGGGTTTATTAACTGAAACACCTACTATTTACAATTAAAAGGATTAACGCACACTAAAATCATTAAAACGCTCAGTTCGCCTTTTAACCGTTGAAAAATAAGTGAGTTTCTTCGTTCAAAATGAAGCACCGTGGGAGACCACTTAAAAGATTAAGGTACGCGCCATAAATCATATAAGAATATCTACCAATCTACCTTATCGGCCAAGAGCAATTTATTTTAAAGAAATTCGCCACCCTTCTATTGTATAATTGGTCGCTCTACCGAAAAAAGGCAGACCAACATGGAGCGCCCATATAAAGATTAAGACCCTGACAACTAAAAATAAATTCTTTTTTATCTCAGCTGTTGCAAAACAAACATTTTATATTTGTCTTAATAAAATAAAAACATGGACAGTAAGTTATGGCCAAGAAAAGCTTTGGGGTAAATATCGCATAGTGCTACTCTTTTTCCTACGTTGATAAGAAAATGCATAAAAACAGTAAACACCAATTATAATAGTAGTATTAACTTCAAGCTATTGTTAAAAATATGTACATATGTACTGAACACGAACAATATATATTAGTTTTAGATCGTAATGTCGGGTTTATCAACTGAAACACTTACTATTTATAATTTAAAAAGTTAACGCACATTACAATTATAAAAAGGGCTAGTTAGACTCGCAATAAAAGCCTTTCAAACATTAAAAAAGTGAGTTCCTTCGTTCAAAATGAAACACCGTGGGAGACCACTTAAAGGGTTAAGGTACACGCCATAAATTATAAAATAATACATATTTTATGCCTTGAGAATAATTAATGCGCGCAACCATTTTCAATCTACCTTATCCGTCAACAACAATAATTGCTTGTTCTACCGAAAAAAGGCAGACCACAAATTACGAAGAGTTTTTTTATGAATTATTATGAAGTGTTTTTTTTCCTACGTTGATTAAAAAAGAATAAAAATTGATAAGGCTGATTTGAAGCAGCAAGACTAGTTTTAATTAGTGTTAAAAAAGGACAGATGTACTGAACAAAATTTTATCACTATCCTACTTAAATAAAAAAAAATAAAAATAAATATTAAACGTTGATTTCAAGTTGTAAGTTATGGTTTAAAATATGCAGGTGTACTAAACACGCACAATATAATACGTGTCAACAATAATTGAGCTTTTTTATTTACACTTGATATACTGAAAATAAACAATCGGTATTTTTTTCACTGTCATTTGCTAGAGCAAGAATATTTGTTATTGCTTCCAAGCGTTTATGGTCATGTATTTTGCCTAAACTTTATGCAGAAAGTCAAGACATTCAATGTTACTTTGAATAAAAAGAGTAGAAAATGTGCTTATTTTATCACTGATTGATTTATCTTTTTACTGCCATTGCTATTACTTATTATTATTTTATAGTTGTTATTCCTTTACGCGCGATTGGATATTTTTACGTCTAATTCCTTTACGTGCGATTGAAAAATACATAAAATCAAACAATCAATCAGTTGTGAGAAAATCAACTATCTATAAATTACGAATTTCTATTTGTAATATAACTAGTCAATAAATACATGATTAACAAAGAGAATAACATATAATATATTCAATAAATCAATTGTTTTACTGCCGAAAGCTTGGGAGCTTTCCTTCCGAGCTTTATGGCGATGCAATGTCCGACATCTAAATTTTATTCCACACTATACATTTTTTTAGAAATTCCACAGCCTAGAGAAAGCTTTCGTTTTTATGCGACTAAAGCGTTTTCGCACACGGTAAATCGTAATCGATATTTCTTTGTAATGGCTCATTGTTGCGGCCGCAAAAGGGGAACGCTTAATGGTTACAATTATAATATAATAGACCGAGATCCACTTATCGAAAATGTTCTGCGACCTTTCCTTGTACGCGAGTGAAATTTATTATAAAAAAAAAACATTAACACAGATAGATAACCGATGAATATTTGTGATTCGTATCTGTGGCAGTAGTTGACACGATCGATCATTCTATGGCTGTAACTTAAGTGTGACCGTAGAAAGTGATATGTTACATGCAGTGACAGTGTTTTGTCAGCAGTCAAGATTTGCATAATGATTTTTGCAGATATGTTGCATGCAAAAAATATAAGCAGTCAGGCAGAATTAATATTATCTTTTATTAAAAAAAATAGTTACGCATTTAAAATTTGCATTTATGTAATATAAATGTACAACAAAGTATTTTGTCATTTAGCAAATGATTTAATATGTACTAAAAGTTTGTGTTTACGACTCATAACAATATATCAAGTGCTTAATGTTTACATTAAAATGGCAATTTGGCGCATATTAAAAAATGTCAAAGTGTATGTAGTGTTCAATTTATGCAACGTATTATCATTTATATTTTATTTTACATATGTATTATTTTTAAATAATGGTTAAATTCTGATTAATATATTGAAAACTTAATTACAAACCAATATACTTATATTTTAATCTTCTAGCAAAAAGCATTTACTTAATTTTTTTACTGCAAATATATGAAAAATCAAATGACATAGTTTATTTTCCATGAATAAATTTATATAAATTAGATTCAGAGCAGTGCAAAAAAAAATTCTGTTTCGAGCAAAGCCTAAATTTTAAAAAAATAGTACTGAAACATGTTTCATTATGTGTATAAACAAATATGATGATATATACATTAGTTAGTTAGTTATTGTATGGATTAAATTATACTGTTAAGAAACAATCAACTGAATTTTAAGATTAAGCTTCTGACAAATACACCGATTTAAATGTTTAATCTTATATAAAAAAAATAAGGTAGATTTCTATAAGCTACTAATTGCAAAGAACCTTTTTTGACAACCAAATGTGACAAAATACCTACGTTATTTATTAACCACTTAAACACCAGCGACTCATTTGTTGATTATTTTTTTTACATATTATTTTTTTAAAACGAATTATTTACAAATTATATTTTCTTTAATTATTAAAGATTTTTGTATTAGCTTCACTTATTAATCAATCGAGTATTTTATATGTATTTTTAGAAAGAGATACTGAAGATAAATAACAGATGACTCACTAAAATGTCGTTGGCGTTTAAAGAGTTAAAAAATATCTTTCCCGCCTTCGGGGAAGCAAAATCGTGTATATATTTGTCTATATTTAAAAATTGTCACTTTGTTTTCAAACGAAAGTATACACAAGTTGCTCAATTTAGCATGAGCTTAAATAGTTTTATTGAAGGATATTTTCGCTGTAGTGGCAGTTGCTAAAATGCTGTCATTATATTTATATAGTTTGTTATCAAATTAAATCGTAAATTTTTTTTTTAATTTTTATACAAAAGCAGGAACATTTTTTGCACTATCTACCCATATGTGCACAAAAAAAGGTCAATATCTCTATGCACAGTATTGAGCAGTCGAATGGACTTAGCCAGAGAAGGGTTGGCAAGTGCTTCAGTTTTAGATTTTACAGGCAAGAACAGTGGACGCCAATAACCACCTTCCGGAGCCCACATTTGGAGATGCTCGAGCACCAAAGGGTTGTCTACGATGCCTTTGAGCAATTTCCAGAAGTGTTTAATTATATCAACACTTGACAAAGAAACGTAACCCAGCGCTCCCAGAATAAAAGCACTGAGAAAACTAAAAAAGAGAGGGTCTACTAAACCTAAAATAAACACTTTAAACAACCTTAGTCGGTTTTTTATTTATATTTTCACGTTTTTTAAGTTATAGCACATTTATTATGGCGCCCCATTATTATAGTAAAGTTTGCTTATTTAATGTAATTTACTATAGCGTGATGATATATAAAAAATAGACATTTAGAAAAAAAATTAAATAAGCATGTAATTACAGATACAAATAGTGGTTGGTATCTAATTTCTGTGGCAAAAATATTATTTTAATTGTTTAATTAGATGTAAACTACATTATTTATATATGTAATCTTTTTCCATATTCACTGACGATTGTAGAACCGAGGAATATAAGTTTTCTTTTGAAACGGATAGTTGTAGTGGTTTCTTATTGCCTTTTACGGCAGATTTATTAATAGGATGTGTAAAGGAAATACGTGATTGTTATTTAGAGATATATCTATCTCTTTAATTTAAATTATTAAATAACTAGATTGAGTAATTAAAATATAATTCTTCATTAACGATAACACTTTTTGTATGTAACGATAAATTTAATATGGTGCATTTAAAAATAGCCCTTTAAAGTGCATTACAACAATCTGTTTGAACAGAGAAGATCTTCCATAAAAATATTTATCTTATATGAAATATTGTATTTTTAATCAGACAATCGATTAATTTAGCTTCATCGAATATTCTATACGTAATTACATAACACACGTATAGAAGCACACACGCATTTCGTGACTGAACAGATTATTACCTATCGTATTAGTAGAAATCGGTTTCGTGGAAAACTTGACAACCGCGAATTTTCCACAGCATTAAATTATACCATTAACTATGTATAAGTTTACACGGCGTAGCGGCAAAAACATGTCCATGTATGGATTATTTCGTGCCGACTTCTAAAAAAACGACATCTCTATTTTTATGGCTCAATTACAAATCTGCTTCGTGACAAAGCGCGATACCCTTTAAGGAGAGAAAACCTTTAAAACACGGCGGCACGGTCTTCGATTACGCTTATGGCATAATAGTGCTAAAATGAGACTACAACAACAGCATCTACCGCGTTCTAATATGGCTATATGGTCAAATGTATGACCAAGGTTGTTATGGTGTGCATAATAGGTACACATGGGCCCCGCTAAAGGTATCTCGTGGAAAATTCTCATGAAGCAAAAACACCACTTTGCGGTGGTTAAGTGCTTCTGATACGATGTTAGAATAATACTGAAGCTTTATTTTAAAATAATCATGTAAATAAGTGTAACTAGTATCGTAGTTATCCTGTACAAAATCTGGAGGTCAGTCCATACAATAAAAGGTAATTCTCATAAGGATTTGCTATGATAATGTTGTAAAATAATAATGAAAATTATTAAGCTCGATAACCTAAAAAGGAAGGTAAGGTTCGTAATTAACCTTTATCAATGTTATTTATGATAACATTAGCATAATGAACAAGTTTAATGAATTTTATACACATAAAACTTTAAGGTAATTTCTTTAATTAAGCAATTTTACGATATAAAAATATGTACATTTATAATTTTACATGTACAGCACTTTCATTATGGTTTTAAATTAATAAAAAAAAAATATAAAAGTACCCCTGCATATTGAAAATTCGCTACAACATATTTTAATTACACCTGTTTATAGCCATATAATACAATATGTACCTGTTGTGCTTATAAAAATAGGTTTGATGGCATTATTAAAATATAAAATGTGGAAATAAATTAATCAGATGAAGTGCAATACAACATACACCTTGAATTTCTACGAAAACAATGTCGTATTCGAAAATATTATAACACAAATATTAAAAAATCGCTAATAAATATTTAAAGTATATCTATTCGAAACCATACATCAAAAATAATATGATATCATTACGCCATTTAATATAAAACAAAAAATCGTGGCGGAAACTCATCGTAAACGTTTAATGGCGTGCCATTAAAATCCACCATATAATAATACGTCTACGGAAAGTTTTCCTTGAAAATTCGCCTTAATCAATGAGATGTTTATAATGGTTGAAAATAAATTGCGATTTACTCGTAATTCAGTATCACTTTTTACAATCTTATCACGATTTTCCATGTCCATTTCACATGACACAATATTTTAGCGGTTAGCGCTAAATCTAAACCACAAATTATAATATTATAAACACAATACTACCAGAAGAAATTTAATTACGCTCGTAAAAAATCTCAATAACGACCGATACTGCCTATAAAGAATAAACGGGTCGCGGCACTTATCAGTATAAATATAAGTCGCATAATTGCATTTGTAGGAGGATTGGCAAACGTGACATAGTTTTAAAGTTCAGAATGAGATTTACGCCTTCGATGTCCGAATACATCATATATGTATACGTGTATTTTGAAAGCGTTTTGTCACTATGCAAGGTCTATAAATTTTGGCTATTTATTTGACTGTAAAAATATTTAATTGATTATAAATATGTCAAAAAACTATATTATAAATGTGGGCTGTTAATGATTCAGAAAAAAAGTGACAGTGTATCGGTAAAAAAATGTGTCGAAAACATTGAATTTGATCATTACGGCAGCTGTCCGATTGATGGTTGTTGATTGTAATTATAACTTATATAGTCTGTTATTATAATAAAAAAAATTATAAACAATTATAAATCAATCGGCGTGTGTTATATGTGATTAATATGATTTAAATGCATTAAAGTGCATTTTTTATTTAAGATACTATATGACATGACATATAAAAATGAGGTTGGATAAATAATGTATAGTTAATTAAGCACTTAACTGCGAATACATTATGGTTATCTATGTATGTTAATCATGATAAAATTGTATTAAATATGATATGAAATACATGTATTTAAAGCAGACATTTAGGCTCAATGTTTTATTAGTAATATTGAAGTTTATACATATTTGTATAATTTAGTAAGATACATTAGATGTTTGACATAATATTCATTAATTTTATATTAATGTTAAATTATATGCTGATTTCATATCCGTCATTAGATAATCAATTATGGCACAAAAAATATAGCAGTTATCATAATAGCAATAAAGCTGAATATTTATGTAATTTTAGGAATAAGATTTACAACTATAAAATGCAAATTTAATTACAATTATAAGTAAATAATAATTAATACGATATTATATGCCAAATTTAATTTGAATCCGCACTTAAATGAAAAGCCCCAAGTATAAAAACATTTAACTCGATTTGTTTATTTTTTTTTTTTAATGAAAATATATAATACAGACTATGCAAAAAAATATGACACTTGATTTGAACAATGTTTTTTGGGTACATGTAAAAATAAAATTGTTTGTCTAGAGAAGGACAGAAAAACGCCTAAAAGAAGCTTGTTTACAATCAACACTAGAAGGTCTCTTTAAGTTTGGTGTTGTTTTTCGGCATCTAGAGTTTAATATTTGGTCAACATGACCAAATATTAACCTAATTCTACTTCAATTACTCATAATTGAAGGATACTTAGATTAAAACACATATTTGCACAATAATCAAAATAACAAACCCAAACACAATTTTTTTAATGTTTAAAAGCGAAAAAACTTTATTTTGCCCGCCACAATGTCCTGATATTTTTTTAGAAACCATCGGATTAAGTTTATCAAAATATACACTACAGTACTCCAGATCAATTATTTAACTCTTTCACTGCGGATTGCTTCTATTTGTGTCATCAAGAAAATCGCCGGTACTCATCAGGCACCTAAAGGTGCTATAAATATTTAAGCCTAATAATATGGTTATTTAGTATAATTCAAAGCTGTAAAGCACTTGAATTTATTAAACCATAATATTTTTAAAAATATGGCATATAAACAAATTTCTAAATGGCACGCAAAAATATCAGCCGCGGTGAAAGGGTTAATGTTCTAAGAAAAATTGAAAATGTGCCTAAAGTAATTAAGTGCGTATAAGTTGTAATTGTGTTAATTGTGTTTTTAAACAGTCAATTTATACTTTCTGGGTTTTAAAATAAATGTATAAGATATAAAAAAGGATGGTCAATAAACATAGCATAAACTTTTTACAAATTATTTTCTAGCATACGCAGTTACAACAGGTAAACAACCATAAGGTAAAGCATTGTCTCTGTTTTTTGTTTAATTTAACTATTTTAAATTGCAAGAGAGGGAGTACTGTGGGGACTAGCATTTGACAACCATTATTTTAATACATATAAATCCAAACAGTTATTTAATTATTATTTTTAAAACTTTTTTATGTGTATAAACCATATTAGGAGCATAGATTTTAAACTAGCACATATGCTTATGTATATCTGCAGCAAAAATTGTAACAAAATGTATTCCAAACGTAATATTTATTACGTGTCACGTCATACCAAATTAATTATATAATACTAATTAGAGTAACAAAATCATATAACCGCATAAATCATGTATTTTTAATCGTTGTGTGAAAAATTGGTTTAATTAACACAAAAAAAAAATCTAGATCAATTTGCGGTAACATTTTTAATGAATTTTAATATTTTTTACACCTATTTTTATTGTATTTTTTATGAAACTGATAATGACTATAGCTTTACAATTTTTTAAATATGCATATTTGAGAATAGTAATAGTTTAAATAATATTGTTTTTGATAGTTCTGAATTTATATAAGTTTATTTCTATTTTGTAAGCAAGTATTATAAATTTGCTCGATAAAAATTAAAAAACGGTAGCTTTAGCTTTAAATTTAATATATATGTATATAGACACAAAGAAAGATCAAATACTAAAATACAACAGCAGCTCAAAATTCAAATCCTCACAAACAAAGACATCCGATCGGGCGGCCCTGCTGGCCATTGTTCCCATCGCGATTTCCATATAGGGAATCAACCGATGGGTTTTCGACTAAAGTTCACGACCCGCTGCGAGTGTTGTCCACAACAACAATAACGACTTCTGCGTGATTGTTTTAATGAGACTGTGGAAAAATGATCGACACAATTGCCCTCGGGCCGATCTCGACTTCGTGACGCCGTAATTGATTGCGCAGAAACGCGCCCAGGAAGGACATACGACTTGGAAGACATTGTCTTCTTGGTGCAATAGGTATACTGCGTGCCAGGTTTAGAACTAAAATATGGCAGGCACGTGCCGAACGTTCCAGGCAAGGCGCCGGGACATTTACACCGGCGTATTCCTGGTTTATTTAAGGCATGGCTATATTTGGATTTGGTAGTACCGTCTTCTTGACTTGTTTGACGATTAATCTAAGCTAAAATGGTTGTGGTTCGATAGGAGAACGTGGTGATTGAGTAACGGGGTGTTTGGGATATGTTTGTGGTTTTCTACTTGATGAATTGGTGATTAACCTTACGTGTCGTAGTCAGACCAGAAGGGGGATATATGTACTATAAAAAAGTAAAAAACTGACCTCAAATAATAAAAATGAACTAAATTACAGTTGTTTGAAATGTATGTACTGATGTATTTCAGGTATAAGTACATTCAGCCTTTTTAATAAATATACAATAAATAAAAGGAGCGGAACATTGCCTTCAAAAGCACCCATTTCTACTCATTGTTTTTTTATTATTTCTATCATTGCATCCCTGGTCGCTTTATAACATAATTTTCGTACAATTTCTCTTGTCTCTAGTAATTGGAAGATCGTATTAAATGTCACGTTTAAACGGAAGATATATCTGAAACGTCATGCCTATCTATCTGCAATATCTACTGACAACAACATATAATGCTTATTAATCTTTCGATCTACTGTACGTGTCTATCATTAAATAGCTCACGATACAAACACTCGCAAGCATCTTCTAGCATAGCCGCATATTTAGACATCATTATACCATTACCCATGACAGAATCGCTAATTGGTTTTGCATAGAGCTACCAAGGGAGCGTTCTTTATATAAATAATGCCCTGTTCATCATAAACGTATGCGCACGCGTATGCAATACTAAACATGTGATTATGATTTGAAAACCGGATGCACGGCATGGGAACGTGAGCTGTTTCCAGCATGTTTCGCGGTTCTCCCGAGACTAAAAAACGAATGTCTAGAACAGTGTCTACCAACAGACCGTGCTTCCATTATTTTGCTTTTATACTCCAAATTGAAACGGTTCCAAACAGATGTGTGACGTCATTACATGTACTATGTATTATACATCCATCGGCAGCTGTGACGTCAGATTTTGTCGGATTATTCAATAGTGTGTCCGCCCACTGGATATTGCAGTGAGAGATTTGGCGATATTGCGCCCCGGAGCGCAAACGAATTCGCAATTTTATACATCTCAATTCGCACGCTGAGATTTTTAAGGATATTGCGTGTTTAATGTGTGGTAATGATGTGACTGGAAGAGTTTCACTACTTGACTTGACATGCATTTAATTATATACATGGTAAATATTGAAAGGTTTCTATGTTTATGTTTTTATAATCAACACTTCTATAAGTATTAGTAATATTTAAATAAATAAAATATTTTTTTTCATTGCCAAATGTAGTTATAATACAATATTTTTAGCAATTTTGAAAGTAACACTAATTAAAATGAATTCATAAAATATAACATTAAATTCCAAAACACTTGGTAGAGTATATTAATTATACAACCAATTCTCATGATTAGAAAAATTGTGAAAATATTTACCTATACTAAGATTAGTATTAAAACTTAGTTTTGTGAGAGCTTCACAATACGGCAATATTTTTTCATCAATTCTGCCTTGATACACGAGCGATGTCTTGCAATACGAGCAGTATGTATTGCGTCACTTTCTCCCTAACTGAGACCGTTGATGATTCTTTTAAAATTAAGCTTTTGAAAATATATTGCTACACCACTTGTTAGTTATGGATAATGCGTCTACTCATCCTCCAGATATTAAAAACGACTTACTAAAGGAATTCAAGATCATTAAGATCAAGTTTTTTCCTCTTACCACCACACGCCTTTGAATCAACAGCTCATTTTATACTTCAGCGATGCTTTGAGATGACCAAATAAATAAATCTTTTAGGAAAACTGTGGCTTAATTGCATTGACAGGTTTTCGCATGAACGGAAGCCGCCAATTTGTGTCCTTGGTGAAGAAGATAGAACTACAGATGAATGAGCATGATATTTAACAGTTGTTCAGCTGACAATCAAAAAACTAATAGATCTGCATCACGAGCAACAACATGAGACTACAGATGCGATCTCGCTTAAGAAGGAGGAGGATGAGGCTGAGAAACTTCTCATTTCATATGAGATATAGGATATCTGTAAAATGTAGGAAACAGTGCAAAACGTTGTAGAAACGCATCACCTGAATAAAGCTGTAGCAGTGTAAGCCATGGTTCTATTCAATGTCACATTTTCGCAAAACTGTTCCTAGTTAAACTTCCAACTTAAAAAAAATCAGAATGATTGAAAAAATCCATTCTGAATTGCTATCCAAACGTCCGTTTGCAATTTGCTCTAGCAGCCAATGGAAGCTGTTCCAAAAATATTAGCAAACAACAACTATGGGTCGACAACAAACGGGCCAACAACGATCCCTTCCTTAGAGATATTCTTTAATTTTTTTCTAGGATTTACACTTGAACATTCACTTCGGAGTATGAGGCACTAGAAGTTTAAAAATACTCTGACTAAATAATATTCGCACGAGTTTTACTAAACCATTAAAAATCCACCGCTTCTCTCTTCGCGTCTCCTAGTACAGATAGACATCCGGAATTCGTATCAGAATTCGCTTTGCCTACGAACGTATTATTTGTTGCACAAAAATAAATAACCACAAAATTTTCCTAAAAAATAAACACTGTAATTTTTGGAATATCTGCTAAAGACCATTTAAAAAAATGTTTGGCGCGTTTGTAAATATTTGAATATCAAATTGTAAAATATAAAATATATGTTATGAAGAATCAGAATACAGAATACAGTTTAAATTATGAATACAGGTTCATACACATATTTATTTATTTATTTAAATTAAGACCATCGTAACCTAACAGATTATCCCAATGCGTCACTATGGGCAAAATATGATATAATAAAATAAATGATATAAAAAAATAAGCAAGATACGTCAAACTATTTGGTACAAAGAAATATTTTAATTATACCTGTTACTACACTTTGAATCAATCACATAGACATATAAAATTAAACATTATTTTTATTGATCAAGAAGAAATAGAAAAAAATCAATACTATTCATTAAAAAAGTCCACAGCTGCACAACATTAACTCGGAAATATGAGTGATTTATGAAATTTCGGCAATAACAGTGTTTTTTCTTTATTATTTCATTTTTTGGCTATTATTTATATAGCCATGGTTGTTTTTAATATAATGATAAAAAGATACATTTTTTAAAACAAAACAGGGCCACAATTGGGCTGTAGATAATACAGCGGTACATCGTAGAAAACATAACTATCTTTGTTTTTGTAATACACAAAGACTTACTAAAGAATACACAAATGTATTTTCGAGTTAGTTAGTTTTTAAGTTATTATAAATTACAAAATGCAAAATATTTCACTGTACATAAACAAATACTTCACGAATATTTGGATCAATATTTGATTAACGAATAGTTTAAAAAAATTTAAATATTAGAATATTCGGATTAAAGTCTACATATGTGGCTATGAGATAATCGACTTTTAAATTATTCAAGCGTTTAAGAACAACAAATTTTTTTGTCTAAGGATTAAGAGGAAGATAATATAAATACTAAAGAACGCCAAAAACACATTTACTGAAACTCTCATCAGTTTAACATTGATAAGATTAAGGAGCGCCGCAACAACTAGGTGTGTCTGCTTAGATTCTAATCTCTTAATATACTATACCAATATTTTAGACCACTGAAATAAATAAACCTACACAAAGGGAGCATTTGCTACCACAGCCACTTATTCCTACTTTCCTCTAATATGGATCGCGATCACGCTTTTACTGCGAAGCTCGTCATTGCCGTAAAAGTGTGTTCTACTAATACAATCTACTGATACATTACAATGTTCTTTAAGAGCTATCATGTAGTAAAAAATAAATCAACCATAAATCAAAATTTATTATGACTAAAATCGATTAGATTGATCGGTAATAAAATCGATTTATTAAGAGATTCACGTGGGCTATTCAACGATTGCCTTTGAAATACAAACATAAAGAGGCGTTAAAATCATATTAAAAAATCCAAAAATTGATTAACCGCAATAAAATCGAGATCTTAATTGCCGATTTGCAACAGCACAAAATTGCGATTTTACAGCGACGTTTTTTAGCCGATACTTGTAGAGATCAAAGGAGTACCGATGTTGTATAAAATTTGCACTCACCATCTCGTCGAGACTCTTCAGATCGTTGGTGACGATCTGAGGCATCGGTCCGTACATCATCGGTGGGGCATCGTGAGCTGAACTGTCGTCTTCCTCTTCTTCGCTGTCCAAGACTCCTTGGCCAGCTCGACGGGCGTCTGCCATGATCTCTCGGTCGATCTGCCGCTCCATTTGAACCAGCATTGGAGCAAGCATACCTAAAATATTTATATAAATTATAATTAAATTTACATTTGATAAGTGTTTACAAATATATAATGGACTACAATTTATAATCTAAGAGGGAGTGAATACATTTATTAAATTATATTTATATTTTAAAAATATAACGTTATTTTTTCCGAAGGTGTATATCAAAAAATTGGAGTTCAAATAGTACGCTCCTAACGCTATCTAGTTCATAGTTTTCAACAAGTGTCTTTAATCATTTAGTGCTGCAATTGACCATGCTACTCAAACCCATTGAACTTGTTAAATCAAATTCTCTAGTAAGACATGAGCGTCACGCAAATCGTCAGTTACTCGGACACGGAACGGTCATCGCGCAAATTTACCGCTTGTGTTTGATTTAATCGTTATTGTGAAACAGCGCTATTTTTTCCGCGTCTATTTGCCGATAAATTCGTAATTGAACACATTGACTCGAGATATAAGTCATAATAATAGTAACATATAGACTGCTATGGCATCTGAGCAATTAGTTGCGCAACTAAACGCCGCCGGAGAATCCTCGTTTTTGTGTCCAATTATTATTTGCAACGTTGTTATAATATTATAATAAGGTAGTATTAAGAAGCGTTGCGTAAGTTTAAAAGGTGGTTGTTATGAGGCTATGAGCGGAAATCAGATAATTTGTATTATTTAGAGAATAACATACATTTGAAATTATATAGGATATATGATACTTTAAGCTCACAAACACATACGATAAATTATTATGAATTACAGTGTAAGTGGTAATTTAAAATAATATCAAAATAAGTAGATTAAATTAAATTTATATTTCACTAGTTAAAAAGTATCATTCTTATAAAATCATATAAAAATAATAAATTTCAAGCATTTTAGTTGGGAGTATTTATTCTAGCTCCAAAATAAGGTTGAAGACTTTTCAATCATTAGTGAACTTTCAAGGATACAGAAATATTGTTCTAATTTTGTTGTTAGTGCGATTCGTCTAGAAAAGAGTATTGAACGTGAATAAGGTATGATTATCAAGCGAGTGATATTTTCCTCTGGCATGCGGACGGCATGTTCGTATCTCTCACTCACTCTCGTCATTTAACAGGTGAGCGATCGAGAGGGAAAGTATCGCACCGCCCGCGCCTGATACATTTGTCTTTTAAAAGACCAGTAAAGATACACAATCATTTTTTTAATATTTGCTTGCAAATCTATGTACTCAATTTAAAAATTTACAAATATTGTGTTTATGTCGACTGAAGATTGAGTCGAAAATAATCAGAATTATGAACGATTATTCATAAAATTATAATATCTGTTTTTAAACTATTGTATTAAAATAAAAATTTTCTTTAGTCAGCGGGAAAAATGCATTAAATTGTTTTCCATAACTTAAGCATGCCATACCAAGATTCATTTTGATTTGAAATATTGCAATGATAAATTTATTTTCTCCTCGAAAATAAATATTATGTGAAGTATGCAAATTTTAGCTACCTTTCTTCTAATAATCAGCATTCCATTCTCTTAAGGAATTAACAATGGTTTAATAGCTTTACCTACTCAAACGCAGGTGAGATACTTTCCCTCTCGCTCGCTCGCGTGTTAAGTGACGAAAGTGACTAAGAGATAAGGGGACGCGGTTCGCATGCCCTTATTTCTCACTCACTCTCGTCACTTAACACATGAGCGAGCGAAAGGGAAAGTATCCCACCGGAAGCCATTTTTGGTTACGGACTTTATATTCTAGAATGAATTTTTATTATTCCAGTAAAGTGGGAAATAATCACAGAAACATTCTAGACAATAATTGTTAACAATTTTCTGAAAATTTAAATATTATGGTTGCTTTTTTATTATTTTTGTATGCACTGATTCAAAAGTTTTGCTCAGCAACAGACGCTTCATAAATATTTTCATACAGAAATACGAAATGTCTCCGCGATTTTAGCACATTGAAATTAACGTTATGAATAAGTTAGAATCTTTGATTCCGAAAGCATTAATTATATAACAGTCAGACCAGCGATAATATCGATCTTCACCTGAGTCGCGGCTAACTCGTAGAGAAAACAAATAATTTTATGGCGTGTCTATAAAGTTTGAATTACTGAGAGTTTTATTAAATTACATTAAGCTCTTCTAGAAACCTTCCGCAATAAACTTTGAACCTGAAAGGTGAGAGTCGTCGAGACATCAAAGACTAAAATGAATGAGCGTAATTAGTATTTTTATAAATGGATTTTTTGCTATATTTAAACAATTAAGGTGCGCTTTTATTGATTATTGATTTTTTTTTAAGAACATATAATTTTACTGATATTTTTTTATTCCTAAAGCAGTATTGTGTCAAAAATTATCTAAATATGTATTTAACTATTCAATTTTGATTTGGCAAATATATTCATTTTCTCTGTATAGTAATTTTATTACAGATTATTAGTATTTTATCAACTAAATCTACACCTATCGAGAGTTAGTATTTATTAAATTCATCTGCTATAACATCAGGTACGCTGAATGATTTATTTTTAATTTATCTAATTGGTTATTGATTTGTTAAATCATAACTTGTACATTTGCATTACATTGCTAAAGACAGTTAAAATCTAACTAAGCACTGCTAGAATATAAATATATTTACAGCAATATTGAAATTTAAAATACTAAAAAATAAAATTCTGTGTAACACATGACACGCTGACCATCGAACCGTAACCAATTTAATCTCTAAATTCAACATCACAGGTAATACACACAGAAACGGCCTTGCCGATTTATATATGGTGCAAAAGAACATTTATTTCTGCGATCGTATCTGATGGCGGCTAACCGTTCGATAGCGCAATTACCGTGCTGATAAATATTCAACGATAGGCAATTTGATTTGAATACACAACGCTACTAATGGGTCCTCACCAAATTTGGAGCCCTTCCTAGCGACCTCCAGCAGACAGAGTATGACGTGCTTCTCGTTCTTCCTCATGATAAGATCATCGGTTTCGAATAGTAGGCACTCGAATATGCTCAAGGCGTTTCGGCACCACCCGATGAAGTTGGAGACGTTGTCCCTGGCGAAGAAGGTGGCCGGTCTGGCCGCTGGGAAGAAGGAGACCAGAGGCAAAGGATGACTCTTCGCTGGAAGACCTCTGGCGGCTCTTTTGCTCTCATGATCAATGGCGGACTCGCGGACATTGTTGGCATGCTGAAAAAACAAAAGAAAATTGGAAATTAATTTAAATAAAACATATATCATATTATGACAAATTTTTAAATATCGAAATATTTATATTGACTCAACACAAACACTGGTGTTAGTGTATTGATAATTTTTGACATTTTATGTCTCATAATATAACATTACATGCGTTTTTTAAACAGCAAAAATATTTATCTCCGAATCTCGTATAATACAAGTGTAGTATTTTCGTCATGTTATGCCTATCTGCAATGTTTATTCTATTGTGATTGTTTCACATCAAGTGGCGGATTTTTACTAAGTACTTATTTAAACTAGACGTTCATAGTTATTAACTAGTGTGTATTTTTTATTTTTTATTTGCAGTCGAACATTTTTTAGTGTCCAAAAAAAATTACATATCTTTTTTGTACGAGTTCAAACTTAAACTCAATTAAATTTGTGATTTGCCGAAGGTGCTGTTAGTCAAATAATTGAAAGATGTTGGGTTGACAATTTACTGACGATATAAACCGGATGATACGCTATGCAATACGAGAGTATGTCTCCCTAAGCGCTCCTTAGTACTACGGGGTGAGGGACTCGCTCACCCGGCCGTCACAAGCTGTGTGCCCACCCATAAGGGTTGGACTCGTAGGGCCTTTTTGCAAAACACGCAATGGATAACACAGTTATACTTCTGACGATATTAACCTTTAAAATGACCCATAGTAGACCCACATCTACTGTTAATAAAAAAATAAAAACACTGCAACTATTTTACATCCTAGAATATAATTTTATCTGCGATGTAATGGATGCGATGGATTCTCTACGAAAACAAAAAGAAATAAAGACATCAAATTTTCACCCGACATAAATATAGTTAAAGTATTATGGTATTCATCGATTGTTTCTTCAACCAGATAAGACTATTACAGCAGAATTATATGTTATGAAAATTTTAGCCATGCAAAGAAAATGAACCATAAAACAAATGATCTTGGCAAACCATGCTTAATAAATCTTGCTCTATGATAAAACAAGAACTCATTCTTCACTATAAATAGAATGAAAAATTCGCCCCATCCCCCATATTTCTCTAAGCTTTTACCCTAGAGATCACATTTTGAAACATCACGATTCATTTCTTCGAAATACGAAAATAAATAATCAAAGTGATAAGTATAAAAGCCTTTGTTGAAAAATATTATTTTTATAAACAGGGGGGTTAAAATTATTTGATAATTTTTTTTTTAAAAAAACGCTTTTGTTGATTAATATAATTATTGAAAAAAATAAAATCTTACTGAAAATACTGACCACTTACACCCACATACATAAAACAACTGTATATATTCTAAGAAAGTAGTCCGTAACGTCTCAGACTAGTAACTCTGAGGTTGCGGGTTCGAGCCCCGGCAGCGGCACTCGATTTGTTATTAATAAAAAATACGTTATTGAAAAACCCGGCCCCAGCTGCAGTGACATCTATTGATTATAAATTGTATAGCACATAATTATTTATAATTAATAATATGAATGTCACCGATTCTCAGACTTTCAGTATGGTAGTTAATACTTACTGGTAGGTATTCATTATGTCTGATTGATTTAGTCAGTTTGTACAGATTTGCCCGTTGTAAAGCATTGGGCTTACGCCTGTCAGGTTAGAACAAAAGATTTATTAAAAAATAAATAATAATAAAACAAATATATTAACCGTTAAATAATGTTTTCCGGCACTTTTTCATACAAAAAGTAAACAGATGCGCGAAACCATTAAAAGAATAAAAATTTTACGCTCGATTTCTGTCTTTGAACTATAAAATGTTAATAAAAAATGAATGAATCGTAATACTAGAAAGTATAAATCTTAATATAATTTTATTCAAAATATATTTTGTCTGGTTAAATTAACGATGCTTTTCTCTATTTAGAGTTGTATTATATATATTATTTTTTTAAATATATAACACATATCAAAAACTTTGCTTTAATTTAGTTTTTATTTATTATTTTATGGATTAGGATTTTTCACGATCAAGTAAATATTATGTATTTTATCTATAATTTTAAATACTGATATTTTTATTATTATATAAATTTATTTATTATATAAAGTTTAAATACAGTATATTTTAAGTTTATACTTCAAGCATAATTTAAAAAGTTCAATATCAGTATTACAGTTAACTTTTAAAAAAAGTATCCCTCGATTTACGCGATTAAGTAAAACATTTTTAAATACTCTAAAAACGCATATGTTAAATAAATGCATTACTCGCACTTGACCTACACACGGAACCTCTTTCATTGCCCATGTAGTGTATCCTACGTTACTTTTTGAAATGCACGCATATCAATGAAGATATTTCTCTAAAAAGAAAACATAAAATCCATTCGATCGTTTCATTACAAATTTAATTCTATACCTCAATTTATACGCTATAATTCCTGGAACGTATCAGGGAATTAGTGTACTGAAAAATCTCTAAAATATAAAGTAAATCTAAAAAATGACAACTTGTCACTAAAAGCATAAGTAAAAATAAAAGAAGATTTGAGTTTCGTTGAATAATAATAAATTTTATATGATTTACCTACATCATCATTAGTAAAAAAGACTAGGATTATATGATATATAACCTCTTGACCCTATGCTTAATTTTCACACACTTGAATAATATTCACATAAAATTAGAAATTTGCAATTTATGAATAAGTATGCAATAATTTTATGATATCACGCCTAAGATTTATTCAGCTAAGAGCAATAAAGTGTAAAGATAAATTATTGGCGCACTTAAAGGTAGAAACCATGCAGTAATTTTCAATAAAATAAAGATAATATATTTTTAATTAGCTATCTTTTGACTTGTACTACATATATATATTTAAAACTGACTTTTAAATAATATTTCTGTTATATTACCAAAATTATTATGTCGTGTTATATAATATATTATGAAAAATATTCAAGCATCACAACGCTATGCTATACCTTCGGGTTTTTTGTAAGCTCAATACGATTATTCATATTATGATGGAATACTACTAAGAAGTCCATTATATTCAACGAATTCATATTCATAACCTTTTATATAACAATCAACCACCATATGGTCTACTAAACTACATCCTGTACGTATTCTAATATATTTTCAATCCATATCCAAGGTCGCTAATTTATTAATTGAATAGGTAATAGATAATATTAATTATTATAGGTTTTAATCTTGACCCGTTTATTTCCATGCATCTCGAGTAATTTTAAAGATTCCTCTCTGGCTGCAGCAAGTGCTCGAAACACAGCACGACCATATGGTTTCCGGAGAAGAAAAGAAAGGTCGTCGCATCATCGCCGTTCACGTTCATGACCGACCTTCACTCCACAGAATCGCAATCTATCAATAACCACGCGCAAAGACGACCTCAAAATTCACTTTCCGCTATGCTGAATGCAACGCGCAAAAAATCGGCAAAAGAACGCGAGTCCCCTCGGGCGGCGAATTTCTAAACCGAGCTAATGGCCAAGGCGATTGATAAGGTTAACGTTCCCAAAGAATTCAGCAATTGGTCGCAGTCAAAGATTAGCGAAAAACGTATAATAGCTGCCATTCTCACCCGAGGGTTTAAGCGTAGCATGGCGGAAAATTGCGTGTTTACATTTTCTATGTTTTAAATTAATATAATATAGTTATTTATTGTTGAATAAATAACGCGATAAAGCCTAGTTGGGTTGCGGATTACAATGTAATGTATGAATAGTATAATAGTCAAGTTGACCATTTTAGGAGGTGGCTACTAGCTGTGCATTATGCTTATTTGTTGTTATCGAATTAATCATCTACTTAGTTGAACTTGGTTTATAGCACGACGAAAGCGTGTAACGGATCTTCTTTGTTGGAATTTCTATGTATTTTTAAACATAAAATTAATAAAATATTTTGTAGAACAAGATAAAAAATAAGGTAGTGATTTCATTGCAGTCCATGTTCAAAGCAACCATTAACAAATTTTAAAATGTTAAACAGTGAAACTTCAGATTGCCGAGGGCGAACCCGGGCCTTGGAAAATAATGATTCTGGGCCTCATGACAAAAATTCGATTTCATATATTTTTAACATCGTAATATAATTTCTTGAATAAATAATAATTGGAACGAGTTAACCCCTTCTCTGCAACAAATAAATATAAAAAATAGCCACCGTTGCGACATATTTTATAAAATCATAATTTATGAGAAATATTTTAATTAGACTCAAAATATTTACTTGATAATAAGTCGTTTTTTCTTTGCTGCTCAATGTTGTCATATATTGAATTTTCAGTAAAGATTAAAAGCAATAAAATCTCATTATAAACTCGTGATTACTAAGCGTTTATAAACACGGAATAGCGTAATCCGTAACGTCTCAGACTAATAACTCTGAGGTTGCGGGTTCGAGCCCCGGCGTCAGCACTCAAATTTTTATTTATAAAAATGCGCTATTATTAAAAAAATAGCTCCAGCTGCAGTGACATCTATTGGTTATAAATAAAATGTCACCGCTTCCCCAGACTTTCAGTCTGTTGGTATTCATTATATCTGATTGACCCGTTATAACGCATTTATGCCTGTCATGTTACAACAGAAGATTTAATAAAAATAAATAAATAAATAACAACATTACAAGAGAGAATCGAATAGAGCACATCTAAACCAAATTTGCCAAATAGGAGAGCGCAAAAAAATGATCTCTTCTCAGAAGTCAAAAATCTACGTCAAAAGCAATAAAACCGTGCCGTCGCAGTGAAAACGCTTCATTATCAAGCGTTTATATTAAGACTTTTTATAACAATATTACGAGTGAGATACGATATATATTTTTACCAGTAAAAATATAAATTATCTGGCAGGTGCTAGTAAAATGATATGATTTTAACTTTTCTATATATTTAATTAATATACATATCTTTATATATTTACATACAATGTATAAATGTTACAATGAATGTGTATTTTTGGTGAAATTATATTTTTACTAGTAAATTTCAAATACATTTCACTAGTAGATATATATTTCTACTAGCGAAAATATAAATTAACTGAAAGGCGCTAATATGCTGCTTTAAACTGTCTATGAAGCTCAATTTGACAGTTGCGAAACGTCCATATTGCTCCATAGTTTGTCTGCATTTCGATATTACACTATGTTTTAAAAATATGATAGCTATCCTTACCGATATTACTATGGACTTACAATATAAGAGATTTGATCAAAGTATATTCAAACCGAATTTTAGTCAATAGGAGAGCGCATAAAACAATTATCACTTCTCAGAAGGCAAAAATTCACGTCAAAAGCAATAAAATCGCGTTGTCTCTTCTATTCGTCAAACTTTGGTTTAGATGTGCTTTATTCGATTCTCACTGGTAATATTTTTATAAAAAATATTAATATAAATGCTTGACAATTGAACGTTTTTACCGCGAAGGTATTTGACGTAGATGTTTGACTTCTGAGAAGGTATAATTGTTTTTTTGCGCTCTCCTTTTAGGCAAAATTCGGTTGAGATGTGCTTTATTCGATTCTCACTCGTAATACTGTTAAAAAAAGTCTTTATAATCGAGTGTTTTTACCGCGATGGCACGATTTTATTTATTTTGACCTGGACTAAGAATTCACTATTTAGCAACACTGAGCAGCAAAGAAAACACGACTTATTATCAAGTAAATATTATAAATAGATACTCTTAATAATTTTTGATGCCTAATTAAAATATTTTGCATAAAATATGATTTCAGAAAATATGTCGCAACGGTGGCTAATTTTTATATTTATTTGTAGCATAGAAAGGGTTAACTCGTACCTATTACTATTAATTCAAGAAATTATATTACGATGTTAAAAAATATATAAAATGCTATTTTTGTCATGAGGCCCAGAATTATTGCTTTACGCTACAAATCATACAGGCGAGCGTGACTCGGGCTAGCGGAAAATAAAACGCATTTAGAATTATTAGCAATGAATACTATTACAGTGTAAATATCAACAATTATTATATATTTAGTAAAATAATTTGGAATACTATTTTCAATCTTCATGTGAATAAATTAAGCATGAAAGCAATTAAGGCAAATCATAATAAAAAAATTAAAGATTACTGCAATAGCATTTCAATTAATTTAAATTTTAAAACAAAATGTAAAGTAAAAATTGCAGCAATAATAAAAAAAATTATGAGATAATATATTTTGTATGCGAAAAAATTATATTAATAAGAAAAAAATTGCTTCTATTTTATACATATGTATCTATCAAGGAAGTAGATCGAATATTGTAATTTCATATTTTGCGTAATTAATTGTTTTAGAAAGCTTTCCAATAAAAAAATATTTTTATGATTAATGCAGTATTTTATTTTTATCCTTTTACAGTTAAAATTTCATTAAAATCCAATATGGGTTATTATAAAATGTAATCTAATCTAATATATCTTACGTGGGTTACAATTTTTTTATATTCATCATACATTTTTATTGAATAAAAACCTATGTTTTAACTTGCATAAATATCCGTGCCCATCGATGCGGTATGCGTCACGACACTAAAACGTCGCACGCCAAGCGTACGATAAATGAACTCCACAGCAAGTGTGATACTACAAGATTATAAATACAATTATATATACAAGATCACTGGTGTAAGCAATTTGTTAAATGGTAAACGTATACTTGTAATGTATTATTAACGGTAGTGCAAATATTGCGTGAGCCCAGTGCGTTAAAAATGAGTTTATAGGGACGATTTTTAAACGAATGGATAAGTCAGTCATAGTATGACTTGCGAATAGCGCACCCTCGCGTTTGTTAAACATACATATACGAAATGAAAACAACTGGACCGACGCGCCACTCGTCCGGTCGCACTTTTTTTTAGTCCTTTCTATAATAATAGTATTATAGCGCTAATGGTCGCCCATTGGCAGTGCCGCGATAGCATCGCGTTCGTTATTATGTGTGGTGTTTATAATAATGAACGATTATTGTAAACTCGAAACGTAATCGCCGAGAAAATCGGGTAAACATCTTGGTTAGCGCCGAGGTTAACTGTTCGACGACTGTGGCTTTTAACGAACGGAACGTTGAACCGCGCACCTTTAACCTTGCACCGGGCACCTGGTCATGGGAAAAGGTTAGACAATAATCGAGACTGTGACTATATCGGACAATGCGGCGGTCGCTTTTATGTCCGTAAAGATTGTCTAATAGAAGGCCATGGTGTTTTTTTAGTACTATTTACTACTAATGATATTTTCTAAATTAAGGTCAATTCCTTCGATCGACTCGTGTGACTTTGATTTAGTTGATTTTAACGCCAATATGTTTAACACGAACAAAAAAAAGCAGCGCAATTGACCAATTTTGTATGGATCGAATTTAACGTTACATTGAATTGAATTTTTTATTGGCCTCTCTTGTGTAACTAACATGCAAGAAATATCGATATAATTTACTATCACATATGGCAATTTAGCTCGACTATGTTTAATAAATCTATAAATTTAAACAGAAACTATGCTATTAAAATAAGTATTAAATCAGATACGATTAAATAAAAAAAGTTGAGGTTCATGTGATATTTGAACTCGTGAACTTCCAATCAAAAAGCAAGGACAATAAACTATTATGCCTGCTAACGTGACTTATAGATGATTATCATTAAATACTATTTGATAGCATCAGCTTTTGTTGTAACATTGTTATGATAACTACGAGAGTTATTCAGAAAGTAAAGTTAGAAAGTCAAAAAAATATTTCTATAGCATTATATTCTGTGAGTTTCTTGATTTAAACGAGTTTTTTTATTTTAACTTCACAAGACACTTTTTTAATATATTACTCAAATGGCTAAACTATTTTTCCGTTATTAGAAAATAATGACTACCTGCGTTGTTGTGATACACAAATAATACACAACTGTATTTTAAAAATTAGTTTTTGGTAATTTTAAAAATTAGGAATTTAAAAACATTCCACTATAACTATAATCGAATATTTGAACAACGAATAGTTTAAAAAATTGCGAATATATTTAGATTGGAATCTCTAATAAACAGTTAATATTAAAGAAATCGTAAAATTCTATAATTAAAACACGATAAATTTACATATTATAAGGTATACATGAACTTTCTTTCAAGGGTCATGCTTTTTAATGACACTCATGATATTAACAAACATTTTTTAATTTAAATTTATATTAATTCTTATGCCGTTTCTGAAGAATACATATATGTCTTATGCCTGCACTACACTCTCTGGAAGTTACAACTTAAGTCGGCCGAGACCTACAACTTCGAGTAAGCGACCCTGTCGCAAATTTTATATGCCGTCCGGACGGCAGCCGTGAATGACATATTTGGCATATTTGCGCTGATCGAAAAATGTGCCAAGTAGTCGCAATTTTTAAATTGTCATATTATTAAAATTACGCTGCTGATAATTATAAAAGTTTGTATGGGCACTCCCCAATACAATTTCAGTGGAAACTTTTCGATCGTAAATATTCAATTTACGCAAAATCTTTGTCGGCTTTTGCAAAATACCGTAAGGCATAAAAATGATACTTCAGAATACGAACACCACATCTGTGACTATCCTAGAATTTGTCGCCATCGATTCTAAATAAGAATTCGTTATGGTGTGACATTTATATAAACCGATCTAAGAAAATACATAAGGATATTCGAAATGATTTGTTTTTAACAAAATCAAGTACCGCTAATTATTTTATAATTATTTAATTTTATATGAAAATAAATATAATAACGAAGAATATAGTATCAAAAAATATAATTAATCCCTTTTGGTGCCCTAAAATATTCAAAGAAGTCAGTAAAAGTCTGTTGAAGTTTCTGATAAGCATGTGGTATTATAACTTGGCTACATGACCACGACGCAGCGCTTGACATGCGTGTTAACCATATGACGCCTACGCGCATACTGAAATTTAACCGAGTTACTCGTTATATCTCAGTTTGCAAAACACCATATCATTATTTCTCTCACTTTCGTCGCTTAACACGCGAGAGAGCGAAAGGGGAAGTATCTCACCGCTCGCGCTCGGAAGAGCAGTTCTGACTTCGGTTCCTTTGACTTCGGTCCGCTTGCCGACAATGTTCGGAAGCGCTCAAAGCTGGCCAAGTCGACTGAATTACCCCCACTTTCAGACACACTCGGATCCTATAGTTTTTATATCATATCTAGGATATTAAAATTACTAAGGATTATTGGATTGTAATTTTGATTAATATTTAGTGAAATCTCAGTATAGCGAAACTCACGAGACCAAAGAAAAAATTCATTATACTGAAAATTCGTGCATATGAATGTAAGGAAGATGATATATTTTTAATTACCGTATTACTACAGCATCAAAATAACCTCTTACAAGATTGACAGATCGTTTTTCGTCTATTTTTAAAGATACTGTAATAAACACAATAAAAATTGTTAAAAAAATGTTTTATAAAAAAAGTTTAAGGATCGGCGAAACACATTGACACGCCAAGTCAAGGACGAACTGAATTCGGAGAAATATTGTGTCAAATCGTATTATGGGATCAAAATAATCGTTATACTGAGATCATTCCTCGTTACAATAAAAACATTTTTTCGGAGATAAATTGAAGATTCGTTATTTCGGTATTCGTTACAAAGAAATTTCACTGTATTAGATTTTATTTTATATTGAAAAACATGGTTGATTTAAGCTATAATAATAGTTTTTAATTAATAAAACATATGTCACTGACTACATACTTTAATTTCAGTATGTTATTTTACTACTTATTTAGTACTTGCAAATTGGGCTAAATTAATAAATAAAATTAATTTTTAATAATAATAAATTATTTATAGAATAATTTAAGACTTAAATTTTACACATAGTTCCTCGCTATTACGGCCACAAATTTACGACATGAAACCTTCAAAAATCAACGGACGAACGTTTAAATAAAATGAAATAAAAGTTTCATTCACGTGCCATTACATAAAAGGCGATTTTATGCATTTCATTGAGCACAATGATTACACATAGTGGTATCGTTCCGCAATCGCTGTCGTTTATTTATTTCAGTATTTAATCAACCGTCCCGCGACTCAATAAGTACTGATTGAATTATGTCCACAATAAAGGCGGAAACATTAATAAACAGAAATGCTTGCAGGGTTTATGTTATTGTCCAAATTGCGGTACATCCTGTATGTGCGCAAGATGCATACGCACGTTTTGTTTTATTTGTATGCTACTCACTAGATGCGATGATAATACATACATATATACAATTTTTCTCATAATACATAAAAAAATGATTAATGGATTAATTAAAAAAGGGCACGCTAATGTTGTCAAGGGGTGCTTCGTCACCCGAAGGGCAATTAACGCGAGGGGATGTTAAAATATATAATGTATTCAAGTGTTACACGCAAAGTGGAGATTTTTTATGTGAAAGAGATTTATATATCGTTCGTGGTACATTTTCACAGTGAAAATTAGGTCAAACGGATTTCCTTGTCATAACAAAAATCGTGATATGCTTTTTAATGCAAGGAAAACGTAAAAAATCTTAATTTGATAGAAATATACGATAAAAAAAATGATGTTTAAATTCAATGTCAGATATGTGACATTTACCAATAAACATAGCGCATTATAAGCTAATTTTATTCTAATATAATATAAAATATTTTTTTTTATATAAAATAAATAAAAAATTGTATATAATATTAAATAATAATTAATAATCAGACATATTAAATTTGTACAAATAAGTATTAACCACCATACTGAAAGAATGGGTATCGGTGACATATATAAAATAATTATAAATTATTATATGTATTCAAATTTTTATTCTAGGGGCGGTTTTTATAAGTAAAAATTTAAGTTCGCTGCCGTGGCTCGAGCCTGCAACCTTTGGGTTACCAGTATATTTTTAAATAACTAAAGCAGATCTTTCACTATTTAGTCTATTTTATTTTAAAATATTTATGAATTTAATACATCAGGGGTTAATAAAATCAGTATGGGAAATACATATATATTTATCTAATTTCAAACGTACATCGATCATATGATCTAATTTAACATATCTCAACATCAGACTAGTTAGAAAAAAATATTCTCCTAAATTTTCGTCTTTCTTTCCGAAAATAAATATGGTTCGTTATAAAAAATTACCTATTTGCTCTTTATACAATATTTCTTAGCAATCAATTAAAACAATACGAAAAAATACACTGCTCAAAAAGTTTGCCATTTTTTTGAGTAATTTGTAGACTATAAGATACAATTCATATTTGTGATAATCTTTTATTTATTTATTTATTAAAATTATAACCATCGTGACCTGACAGGCAAACCCAATGCGTCACGATAGTCAAAAGTACAAATACATCATAATACATACAAATATAAACAAGACAAAACAACAGACACAAATCACCTCAACAGGTGTCCCACACGAACTGAACCAAAACTCCATATGTGCAAGAGAAAATGTCAATATTTCTATGGACAGAATTGAGCAGATGAATAGCCTTGGCCAGAGAAGAGTTGGCAAGTGCTCCAGTTCTAGACTTTACAGGCAAGAATAGAGGACGCGACCGAGAACTATAACCACCTTCAGGAGCCCACATTTGAAGCTGCTCGAGCACTGAAGATTGTCTACGATGTCCTTGAGCAATTTCCAGAAGTGTTTAATTACATAAACATTTCTGCGAGTCGACAAAGAAACGTATCCCAGGGCTCCTAAAATAAAAGCACTGGGAAACAAGAACGGATAATACCCGTATTCCTTCAAGTATAAATATCGAAGAAATTTACGTTGTACTTTTTCCAGCTTCAATTCATTACATTGATTCATTACGCCTGGGATCCAAATGATGGAGCTAGTTTCTAGTATGCTGCGGACTAGAGTATCATAAAGAGTGCGCAATACTAAAGTATTCCTGAAGTAACGCGCATTTCTCAAGATAAAACCGAGCATTTTTAAGGATTTGCTATGAGTCTCTGCAATGTGCTGGCTTAATTTCCAACGTTCTTCGAAAGTCACTCCTTAATCCTTAGTTGAAGAAAACCTTTCCAGAAAATATCCACCTAGATGGTATGAATATTTTGCCGGCGTTAACGACCTTGAAAATGAAATTGTGTGACATTTCTTTACACTGAAAGGCAATTGGTTATAGCAAGCCCATTTCCATATAGAGTTGAGATCCTCCTGTAGGTCGAGGGAATCAGAAATCGAATGCATTTTCTTGTAAATTTTCAAGTCATCTGCATATAATAAAAAATCTGAATGCTCTATTGCTGTTTCTATGTCATTAATGAACAATAAAAACAACAATGGACCCAAATTGGATCCTTGAGGTACTCCAGTAGGGGTCTTATATCGTTCTGAAAAAGAGTTATTATACTTGACGAATTGATATCTATTGGTCAAGTAATTTGAGAATAGATTTATGAAATCTTCAGAAAACCCGAAATTAGATAACTTTTTTACAAGTAAAGCATGGTTAACTTTATCAAATGCTTTTTCAAAATCTGTGTATACGACGTCCACTTGTACACCAGAGTCCAATGATTTTGAAACATAGTTAGACAAAACCATTAGATTAGTGACAGTGGATCGAGATTTACGGAAACCATGTTGTTGGTCGAGAAGCATACACCTGCAATGATTAAAAATGTATTTATGCAAAACAATTTCAAATAATTTTGCAGGTGATGAGATCAAAGCTATTGGCCTGTAATTGTCAATCTGAGATTTGGGACCCTTGTATTTATATTGTAATAATTTAAATTTTATACAGGTAAAAAAATATGCCCCACGAAGTAATTAGTTGTCGTTATTTAATGCATATTTTCCATAAAATTGAATGAAAATCTCTAAATAAACTTCAGATAATTGGTTAAACATACAAATCTTACATGTCAATTATTATTTTTTTTTTGAAAAATTACACATATATTTTATAACGATTTGTTGATATACAGATATACACTTATAAGGTAAACATACCACTTAATGAAGACAAGCACTCGAATCCCTCTCGTTCTCTCCACATTCCCATAAATCCAACACAGTTTCTCCAGCGCCATATTTACTCGGCAACAATCGACCGAGATGTTTTGTTTATATTTATTGCACCGAGTGGTACCTACGTGCGTACATCGTCAATGAGATGGCAAAATCATGTTAGTCGCATTACGACCGTTGAATGAAACCGCTATAAGCGCGTGTGTGAAAACAGCCTTGGATATAATCGTCAATGGGTGAGTTAGAGAAGAATATTACCCACAGCACCACACTTGTTACTTTCGCTGTTTCATCCGACGACGAACCGGTCCTGAGTTTAATAATCGTGAGAAAATCTTACCACAACGGTAGCGGGTCGGTTGTTATCGAAAAATACGTTTAATAGGCGCGAGAAAATTCACGGTTGGCAACCACTGCAGTCTAAGTAGACCATAAGGATCAATATTGTTCCAATCATAGCGGATGCACTCAACACTGGGTGCTATGTAAATCGTTTATCTACTAGAACCAATTGAATATGATGATGAGAGAAGTGGATTGCTGCGATGAAACAAAGCATCGGTTGCATCCACAGATTATAAATGGGACGCAGAAAGGATTGATAAAACTGAATTGAAATTAGCACAAAGGATAAATTGATCCAATCGTTAAGATGATTGTTCAATTTATCCATATGCAAATCGAGAATACATGAATTTATTGATCTTGATTGGTTCACTAATGCATTCAAGAATAGCCATTGGTTACACTGATATGTTAGGATAATTTTTGATATGAAAATTATAGTAAGCGCAATTAGTCTGATTACTTCCACTTATTTTAATTATATTCATAAGGGCGTTATCCCTCGCGAATATGCAGATCAACGAGTGTTCGTATAGACAACTATAAATTTAAAACATATTCTTTCTGTTGAGCAAAAATTATAATAATAACATTCTGTAGAAAAGTATTATATTGTCTCTAATACGTGTTTCACAATTAACACTAAAAATAACCAGGCTTGCTGAGAGGGGAGGGAGAGGAGACAAATACCTGGGCCCCGTTCTCCTTGAAATGCCCAACTTTGAAAAAAATCATAGCAAAAATATATTTGTAAAAAAAGTTACAGTTGTTTGAGATGTACCTATATACTGATGTATTTCAGGTATAAGTTCCTTTAGCATTTTTATACATATTATACAATAAATAAAGGAGCGGAACATTGCCTTCAAAAGCACACACTTTTACAATAAACATTATTATTCAAAGGGACAGATTGTAGTTTGTGTTAAAATTTGCTTTCAAATTATTGTTGACTTTATTGCTTTTTGAACATTTAAAAAATATTAGACATGAGAGGAAGTATTTAACGAATATAAATTAGTAGCAGTACATTTAGGTATTCTAGGGAAAATGCAAAGAAATTACGAAAAATCAACAACAGCACCAGTTGAATTATATAAATTTAATGTTTTTATACATCGTATTATCGATAATTTTACAACTAGATTTAATGCAGCAAAATAAATAAATAACACATGAAGTTTCATGTGCTTATTCCTAAAGGAAAATCTAGAAAAAACAGTCTCGAATCTATCCCGAAAATATTTTTTTAAATACGTCATTTCTGTAAAATCATATCGGGGTACATTTTCACCAGTAGATATATATTTTTACCAGTGAGAATATAAATTATCTGACAGTTGCTAGTAAAATTATATTATTTCAACTTTTCTATATGTAGTAATATATACATATACACCCATACCTCGCTATACGGCCGCTCTTTATACGGCCTTTCGCTATAACAGCCCTCTTCAATTAAGGCACGTTTTCGATTTACGGCCTAAAATGTTTCGCTATAACGGCAAAAAAACTCTTTTTTCGATGTCGATTTTAAAAAAATTTAAAAGTAGATTTAATTTGCATAATTTTAAAATGAAAGGTGAAGCAGCTAGCGCCGATGAGGCCGCATCTAAGGAATATCTCAACATTTTGAAGGGAATTATTGAAAGAGGTGGTCATAAAACTGAACAAGTGTTTAACGTAGACGAAACAGGGCTTTATTGGAAGCGAATGCTTGATTGCACGTACATTTCAAAAACCGAAAAATCTGCGCCTGGTTATAAGGTGTCTAAAGAATGATTAACTTTGCTACTTGGTGCAAATGCCGCGGGTGATTTTAAGCTCAAACCACTTTTAATATATTTGTCCGAAAATCCAAGGCCTCTTAAAGGACTAAATAAAAATCAATTACCCGTCATAAGGAGATCCAACAAGAAAGCTTGGATGAGTAAAATCACTTTTGCACAGAAGAGAAAAAATATTTGCGAGACAATAACTAAAGCAACTAGGCTTTGCTAATTTTGGATAATGCACCAGGGCATCCTACTAATTTATCCGAACTATCTGAAGATGTCATGATTGAGTACCTTCCGAAAAATACAACAGCTCTGATCCAACCAATGGATCAGGGCGCAATAGCCACTTTTTAAGGCATATTACCTACGCCGAACTTTCCGACAACTTATAAGGGAAACCGATGGTAAATCTTCAATCAAAACATTTTGGAAAAACTATAACATCAAGGATGCTGTTGACAGCATCAGTGAATCATGGAAGGAATTAAAATTAACAACAATGAACCATGTTTAGAAAAAATATGGCCAGAATGTGTAAAAAGTACTGATGCAGAAGTTAATTGCCTTCCTGAAATTAGGCAAAACATTTTGGATCTAGTACATGATCTAGACTTTGAAGGTTTGAACGAACGTGATGTGCTTGATCTACTTGAAGCTGATAGGGAACCCCTTTCATATTCAGTTGCACGCAGAACCGGCATTTGATGAAGAGACAGAGACTTTTGTATCCAAAAAATTGTCAAAAGCTTTTTCCTATTTCGAACAAGGAATAAACATCTTCCTTGAAAACGATCCTGACGTCGAACGTAGCGCTAAAGTTTCTCGAGGAATTAACTCAGCCATTAGCTATTATTAATCACTGAAGAACGAAAGAGACAAAAAGGCAAGACAAACAACGTTGGACAATTTTTTTAAGCCAGGCCCATCCTTACCACCGAAAAATGAGAACGACAGTGATCTGCAGGTTACCATTTCTTCATCGTCTTCAGATTAAAGCCATTTTAAAAAAATTATGTATGTATTCATACACATATTTTATGTAACATGAAGTTGTTTCATTTTTGTTTATTGATTTTTGTTGGTTTTTGGAGTCTGTTATTATTTTATGTACAAATGTATGTACTTGTTATGTATGTATTTTTGATTTAAATGAAATAAAAAGATAAAATGCATTTTAAATGATAAACCATGTTACATATTTAACAAATTTGGAACCGATCCCATTGAATTTATATGAATTTGTATTAGAATAATTGATTCGTTATACGGCTTTTCGCTTTGCGGCCAAGTTTCGTGGAACGTATCTAGGCCGTAAAGCGAGGTATGGGTGTATTTACATCCTTATCATTATTTATTTATATACAATGTATAAATATTTCAGTGAATATGTATTTTTTAGTCAAGTTATATTTTCACTAGTCAAGTCCAAATATATTTTCATCATTAGATATATATTTATACTAGCGAAAATATAATTTAACTGATAGGCGCTAATATGCTGCTCAATAATGTCTATGAAACAAAATTTGACAGTTGTGAAACGCCTATTTGCTGTTCAAACCCAAACCTAACCTAATGAAAGTTCTAAAACTAATTATAGTTTTTAAGCCTTAAGTACACAATAAGGCAACTCATCTCTTAGCGGAAAATAAGCGGAAGAATAAGTACAGACAGACATCGCATATCACATATTGCTTCACAGTTTGTCTGCATTTCTATATTACTGTATATTTTAAAAATATGATAGCTATCCTTATCATTATTACTATGAACATAAGATGGCTGATTAAAGTATATTCAAACCAAATTTTGGTCAATAGGAGAGCACAAAAAACAATTATCACTTCTCAGAAGTCAAAAATTCACGGCAAAAGCAATAAAATCGTGTCGACGCCGTCGCAGTGGAAACGCTCGGTAACGAGCGTTTTCACTGCAACGGCGACGGCACGATTTTATTGCTTTTGACGTAAATTTTTGACTTCTGAGAAGTGATAATTGTTTTTTTGTGCTCTCCTATTGGGCAAAATTTGGTTTAGATGTGCTTAAATAACGATGTTTAAAAATACATATAAAGTGCCATTTTGTCATGAGGCCCGGAATCATTGTTTTTCCAGGGCCCGAGCGGCCCTGCAATTAACTGTATTGGTTCAATTTAACGGCGCCGCAATAGACATGTGCACATTTAGCGTTGTCTCTTAAAATACGTGACAAACAACTCGATCAATTGAATTAATGCGTTCTTTGGCGATCAGATCGCATTAAAACGCATTGAATCATCGTTTAATTGATATAAATTAATGCGCTGCTGCATTATTGAACCCTATGCCGTTGCACAGTCACGTCAGTCACAATCAAAAAGTCGTTTCGGATTCTACGTATTAGATCGAGTTCCACGTTCTACAATTGATCCACAGACCTCCGTTTGAGCTATAAACAATTCCACCATTAACCTTTCAATCCCTTAAACAAGCCGTTGATTATATCTGATAGAATCTCATTAACGATTCTAAGAGATGTTTACTCTGGGCCCACTTTCTATTTTCTCACCCATTCAAAGCGACATTTGCGCGTGTGAACTTTGCCTATGAATGCAAACATACGATCGATCATGCTTTGTGGCGATTTTTCTTTTGTGAGAGTTTAGTGAGAGAAGCAGTAGAATATTGGTACTGCAGTTTGTCGAAAAGCACGCGATTTACGTAGCGTAAAGAAATTGTATCGCTGTGGGTCGTTTATGGCCAGTGACACGCGAACGAGTGCCGATTTTGGTCCTTTTGTGCCATGTGCCATGGTTTTATGTGCATTTTTATATAAGAGAAATAAAATAAGCATATGAGGATCGTAAATAAACGCCGTTTTACCGATAAGCTTAATCTGATGTGTATACAGGAATGTGATACTTGTGCAATATTATCGAAGTAATGTTTTTTATGAATTTTTGGGAAAAGGTTATATTTTAGTTGTCACTTTTTTAAATTTATTTAGTTAATAAACATAAATGTGCAATGCTTTACAGTTTAACAACAAGGCGCTACAAGTAAAAATAAAACAAAGTAATATATACTTTGCTCGTGTAAAAGGAGCGTTCTCAAGCGCTGACGCTCTGGCTACGACAAGGGATGCGATTGCGACTCTCTAAGGCACACAAAAATCACCGAACTAATGCTTCATTAGGTATCGACGCTACGCCAAGAATGTGATAAATTATATCCCAACGCTCATAGCAAAAAGGTACTAGGATACAAATATGGATACTACCCGTACCATTTTTAAAAGTTCTTAGAAATTTGCAGATGGTCTTAAATAATTGTCTTTTGTTCGAAACATATTTTTATCATTGCACTTTCAACATGTTTTAGCCAGTTTAATGGCTAAGAATAAATTTCATAAAAAAGGAAGTAATGCAACTACCGCGACTAAAAACATATGTTTGTGTACTGCGAAAATGTGTTAAAAACTCAAGCGTGTCAAAGTAACGATCAGAAAATTTATTATTTAAAGGATTTAAATGTCCCATCTACGTTGATGACCACCATTAAATACAGTGAAATCTCTTTGTAACAAATGTTACAATATGCCAATAATACATATACTTAAAATGCACTCATATATTATTTTAGGAACGAAGGATAAATTGTATTTGCATTTTTTTCATATTTTTGATCCCCAATATTATCTATTGGCACGTCTAACGTAAGTGAATAATTTTAGAGCTTTAAGGATAAATTATTCTCGTTTACATATGAGAAAGATAAGCAACATATAAAAACGTTGTGTTGTTTAAGTAAATAACAAACGATATATGTGCAAATATTGTGATGTCAAGCTTTTTTTAATTAAACAGAAAAAAAAAGATTAAGAAAAAACATTCATAGAAATACGTAAAAAAAAATATAGCAAGAAATGGTTCTAGTTAAATTAATGTCACATATTATTTTCGTACAGGTATAGAACTTAAACTTTATGTTTAAATATGAGCTATATTTTTAAGTAATTCTTTAATACATACAATCGTCTAAATCGATCCAATAATAATTTTAATTGTATCTTATTAACCCAGATATGCCCACTGTCCCATGGGTAGGACACTAAACTTGTGTCACTGTTTTTTATAATTATGACGTTTTTATTACTTTTACACGAGTCAAAACGTGAATGAACTCATAAAAAGGGTCTAATAATAAATCCCAAACAATAAAATCCGGAATATTGTTAAGTATAGTGTTGTTTGTCGTCTGTTGAAGTTATGCTGTTTTTTTCGCGTCGAAATTATTGATAATGAGTCGTCCAAAGTGAGTTTCTTTTTATTATATTTTTATAAAATAAATGTTTTCAGTTTAATATTAGTCTAAGCAAATAGTTTCTGAAAGTATTTTGTTTATTGATACATCGGTTATTGTAGTAAATTGGTACCAAACATCGTTGTCCTACACATGGGACAGTGGGAAGCGGCTTTTTTATTTTTATTTTTTAGGAATATGAAATTACACAAGATCGTAGAATATTTGAGAAATGCAAACCAGGATAAAAGTATAATTAATATACTGCCTCCGATAAATAGTTGTGAAAATATAACTGACGAAAATGATGGAAATTTAACTGATGAAGATAATGGAAATAAAGATGAAAACTCAATAAACAGTCTTTCTACCGGCCAACTATTGTTTGAAGGTGAACAAGTGATGAGAAACAATTTTAGTGATGGTGATAGTGATTTTAACGTTCCTTTTTCCATTATTTCTAAAGAGAAAACCAAATTAGCAAGAAAGAAGAAAAAAATAGTAGAATAGAAATTAGCTGATATTAGAACCTACATATGAAAAATGGCCAAATATGCACTTTGTAAATAATAATCCAAGTCCGATGGATATTTTTGACTTATTTATTGATGGTCTCATAATTAAATTATTTGTCAATGATTTTATACTAGGTATTCTCAAAAAGACCGTAAATTTATAAAGGTATCCTAGCCAAATGACTTCAATCGATACAATAAATTTATGGGTGGAATAGATCGTGTTGATCAGAACGTAAGTTTATATAAAACATCTATAAGAGGAAAAAATTATATTTTCCCATTATTACACATATTCTTGATACTGTAGAACAAAACGCATGGCAAATTTATAAAAAAACGGGCGAAAGATCAGATAATTTGAATTTCTGTAGGCGAATTGTGACCAACATATTAGAAGGATATGGACAAAATTCACAACATGTAAAAGGACGAGTATCTGCAAAAAAAAATATTGACATACGATACGATAGAATGGACCATCTAATTATAATTCATCAAAAACAAACCAAATGTGCACATTGCCACTGTAAATGTATGACAAGGTGTAGAAAATGTGATGTTGGATTGCACACCAAATGTTTTATCGATTACCATTAAGCAAATTTTTAATTTTTTTAAATATTTTTAAATGTTAAAATTTATTATTGATAATTTTGTGACAATTTACATATTAACAACTATTAAATGTGTTGTAATATATGAAATATCTTAATTTTTTTTATTATTTTTTAATACCCCATTGCCCACTGACCTACAGGTAGGATGGCACTTTTCCGGAAAACTAATGGCGATTAATTTTTTTTTTTATTTTTTATATTGATTTTATATATATATAAAGCAAATTCATTGATCAAAATAAAATTTTAAGAGAACAAAATTTGCTGGGCATATCTGGGTATATACAAAGTATTGGATTAATAAATACATTTACTATAAAACAAGTCAATAAGGCGCCACACACCGCAGAAACTGAAACCGCTGATACCGCAATTCAAGATAATGCGGATAAAGCACCGCTTTGATGCCAATTATTATTAACTATTCAATAAAGCGTCTACACACTTTCGATCGCCAATAAAATAATTGATACAATTCGATACGTTATTTGCGCGCACACATGCGGAAATCGTTACAATTTTTCGTACAATCACCCAAGAGTGAAAACGGAACCTATGTCTATCATTACGATTTTCTAATTCGGGAGGAATTTACATACGTGGATATTATTGAATGTCCGCAACGTTCATGTTCATGCACACGAATGAAAAGTAACTAATAGATAAAATAGTAGGTCATATACTTTATAATTTACCTTTTTATTTACGAAAGGTATTAAACTTTCGCTGTTTATGATACGGATACTATATAAATATAAAGAGAGTAAAATTTAGTTTTAATACGTTTCAGTAGAGTGATTTTTAGCTATTAATAGTGACGATGTCTGTAAGAATCTAACATGAAATTATCATTGTTTGATTATTTATAGTTAACATCTATGTATTCAAAGAAAAAGAATAGTGCTAAAAATAACTATGACGTTTAATAAGAAAATATTAGTTAATTCAAATCATACATTAAGAGAATTTAATTGCTTAAAAAATAGTATATATTTTTTAAATCCTCTAAATATGTATAATGTACTATAAAAATGCAGTTCTTCGGATTTAATATGATGCAATGCAATTAAAATGAGAGATTGAAGCAATTAATAAAATTAGATAAAAGTAATTTATATTTAATATATGTTATAAATTTAGCGTTAACGTAGTTATTTGCGAACATCGCCGTAATTTAATAATTTATAACAAAAATTAAAAAAAATACGTATAATCGTTAAAATGTAATAAAAACATACCTACAACTGAAAAATTGCGTTATATCTTCTATTTAATTTAAAGTACAAAAAAAACACAAAGATTTAAAAGACCATATTATAATTTATGAAGAGCTTGAACGACAAATTTTATGATAATATTGTTTCAACAAGTGTAGCGAGGCCATGTATGATACAAACGCATCGTTTAATGGCTTACTTCCACTTCTTGTACTTGGCCTACATCTGGAACCTCTCTTACTGCCCATGCAGTGTATCCTGAGTTAATTTTTAAAGTGCACGATGAAGATTTTTCTCGTTACTTTATATGTTAACGAAACGTTAAGAAGTACACATGAATGCTATTCGGTCGTTTTATTACATATTTCCTTCTATGCCTTAAAAGTTGGAGATAAAATCAAAAATGAGGAAATAATTTATGCTATAATATTAAGTTATAAAAAAGCCAAATTGATTTATGATAATTCATTTTAACCGTTAAAAAATTGGTTTGTTCATCACAATGGAACACCACCGTGAAAAATCTTTCACCAGCTCAAGTCACAAAGATTGCGCTATAAATCAGAAATGATTAAAAATATTTCGCCTTTAAAGAAGATAACTTGTGAATTCAGGTTTATCTTTAAAACGGCCGTCCGTAATCTGTTTATCGTCCAATGGCAATTTATTTAGAAAAAGGGCGGAAAAAAAAATCTCAACCAAGAGGAGATCGACTTAAGTTCAAACCAGCCGCCGCTTCTCTCTTCGCATCTAAAGTGAAAACTGGATTGAAACGTCTGCAGTCTATGGATTTGCGTAATATATTCAATATTTATTAGCAAACTTTGCCCTAAAAATAATAAGCCCTCTGACGCGAAGGTCAGACACGGTGGTGGTAAATCACCAGGAATTTATAATCATTGGTGCGCAGGAAGAGCAGGGTCTATGGCGGGCGCCACAGGTGACGAGTGATTAATCTGGCGGGCTCGATTCATCGGACCGGTTTTTGTGTAACAATTTTTACCTGCGGAAATCAAGGATTGGCTAAAAATAGCCGGCGAGCGGGAACAAGATCCGAGAAAGGGAAACGTGATTTATATTGCACGTGTGTGTGCGCACAACCGACGAGATTTGTTATAAATATAAAGAAAAAAAATCTGATCGTCGTCCTTTGTTCGGTTTTCAATTCAAGATTTTTTATATAATAGTTACCATTCACATTGTTTCTCGAAAGCCATGATAAAAGTAAAATAAATATTATAATAATGTAATACCCATCGCTTTACAAACGAAGTTCAGATATAAAAAAATGGTAAGATATCATATTTATTTCTAAATACGTAGGAAGATGATAAATAAACATATTGAGAATATACGTAAACTAAGTTGTAAAAAGCTTAGTTAAGAACTACTATTTTTTTTAGATTATTAACATATACATGCTGATTCCAGTTTAAACTTTTTTTTTCAATATGGTTTATCTTAACAAAATACTTGATCTTTTAAATCATGTTTTTATGTTTGATTACGATAGACTTTAAGGCTCCTAAGTATAATTATGAATTTTGATATGCAACGTAAATCCGGAAATTAATTAACCACATCATATACACTAATATATTTTAAAGCGAAAAAAAGTAGAAAATTATTTGAACAACTGTTTTGCTAATGAGCTATTATACAAAAACATACTAGCATACTTCAGGAATGCATTATAATATTTTCAAATTGACACATATGGAAAGCGTTTCATAAGAAGGTCGCAGATGTATTCACTTCCTTAATGCCCCATGAAAAGACTTACCTACTTCAATTGTTCAAAGTTCCACGTTAAAAGCAGCGGATGCGTTTTGCTAAAGCAATCTCACGCAGACTTCCTGCGTGAGATTAAACGCATTTACATATCGACCAGCATCACTTCCTACGGTGTCTAGATTAAGCACGTGCTCTTGACACCTGAGCGAGCCAGACTAGACCGAGGTTTGCATACATAGCAATTCAGATTTGTGGCTTTGTAACCGAGAGTGTGCGCCGAGATTATTAGCATTTATCGACCGAGCGCTAAAACAGATTTCCCTCCTCCGTCCTCAGCGTTCGTGTGGAAAGCCTGAATTCGAGCATATTTTACGAAAGCAAACAACAAAAACGGGTATTGATACCACCAGAACAGTTGTATAAACAGTGAGTCACCGATGCAGCAACAGCCAGCCAGGTTTTTAATGCAAATCGAGACCGGAGGAGAGTCGCTCTAGCACGCATTGCCCATCCTACCGTTTCTGTCAACCTTGCCGAGGTAGCAAGCAGCAGGCTAACCGTGTGTACGTGGGTAACAGATGACACGGAGCGATACCATTATAGTACAGTTGTGCAGACCGAATGTGGTGTGGATTAAGATAAGTAATTTCAACGAGAACTGCGAAAAAATGGACCGTGGGTGAATGCACTCGACTAAAGCGCTGGAAACGCTCGGAAAATGGCGAAATTTTCAATATTTTTTATGAAAATCTTTCGAAGAAAAACGTTCAACTTAAGAATAAGATATATTTTTAACTGTTTCTGGGGGAAAATAATAACTATTCTTAAGAAAAATCACATTATTGAAAACTCAAACGATATTATTATATCTTCATACAAGAAATATATTGAAGCAAATAAGCAATATTTTACTAATGATCTAAATCAACTACAGACTTATACTAAATAAAAACGTATAGTTGAAGAAACATATTAAAATAACAAATACAGATAATATCCTATGTTTTACCGAGTTCCCATGTTTATATGATACACAAAAAAATAGCATCGCAAATATCAAGGATGGTGACAACTGACTCGCAACATAAATAATATGTTTTATAAGCTCTGTGTGTTATTATATATTATTAATCTAACATAGATTAAATTTACTATAAGTCTAAGTCATCAGTGAATCTGAGTATGTCCATCTTCCAGATAACAACACACCTTCTACTCGGCGGATTGGTCAGGTTTCCCACTCGCTTTATCACCCTTTACAGCTGAAAAGCATAATCCGGAAATTGACTCACTACTCTTGCTAGACAAGCGTTATTTATTATAACATGCATTGCAGCGAGGCGTCAGCGACACTGCGCACCCACCTCACCAAACCGCATTGCGTGTACACGACACAGCCACCTAAGGTGCTCCAGTCCGATGACTCAAAAGCGACCGCCATCTAGGGAAACTTGGACATCAATGAGCTACCGTTGCCAATCAACGGTTCAATTAGGGCAGGCCGAAAGCTGCGCGGCCGAGCTTGGAAACGTCTGACCTGCAAGGACGCTTGTCGCGTTTCATTTTCTCAAACAGAGTTCGCCGACGCAGAGAGGAGATTTGTGTTCTTGGATGAGTTGGAGACACGTCCATTCAGAGCACTCGTTTCATTCACTTACACGGAGGATGGGCGATCGAAAAGTTGTGGGACTATTTCGTTTGCGGCGTTATTATGCAAATTGTTTCGTGCTCGCGACTTCATAAATTTTCACGGTGCAATAAAATCACATATAAACGGCGAAGTCTCAATTTATTTATTTATTTTGCAAATAATTGTATGTGTGTATGTATTTACAGATCCTGACAGTTTAAAACATTATTCGTTGTGCATCTAACATGGATAATAAAATTTAATCTAAATACCTAATGACGCAGATTCTAAGATAACTAACTAACATAAAATTGTGTACATTGTACAATATTATTTTTAATTCATAAAAATCTCATTACTCGGCAAAAGAGTCGAGTCGAGTTTTTTTATTCAAGGGTAGAAAAAAACGTCTTAAAAAATAGTTGCTATACTGAAAATGGAACCAAGATAAGATCCTTGTGGTACTCCTTTGGAGCGCAATTTTTTTTTAATTGATAATAAAATTATGTTGATGTATATAAAATTAAGTCCAAGTCCAAAAATATACTACGAGTTCTACTCCAGTCACCAATCGATACAAAAAGGGTTGTGCTTTTGTCTCGCATTCAAAGCAACACATGGTCAATAAATTGGCAGCTGACAATTGATGATATTTTGAAAAAATAAAAAAGTTCTCTACTGTACTCTAACTAGAACAAAACCGAATAGAAAGTAGAGCGGAAGTATCCTTTATACCAAAAGACATTTTGAAAACATATGTTATCATCGGTTCCGAGAAAAAAACATTTTTGCTAGGATAATACAAAAACGTCATAACTTTTGCATCACCCAATATATATAAATAAAATGCAATGTTCGTATGTATGTGTCATATAGACTCAAAAACTACTGGACCGATTTCGCTGAAAATTTCACATTTTGTTTGTATTCGTGCCAGGAGTGTTTAAAGAGTGGTTTGAATGAAATTCGATTGTTTTTACAGTGTTGTCGGGCTCAAACGCGCTCGTGATAATTTTGACGTCATATCATGTCATGATAATTTTGACGACATATAATATCTAGATAAATAAAGCAAAGAAGAAAAAAAACAATTTAAAAAATAAAACAGTAATGAAACCGAAAAAAAAATATTTTACACAAATCAATTCATGTCATTTTAATTTAATGAATAAATTTGTATTGCACTTCAATTGTATTTATTTAATTCAAATTTAGCAATAGCAAAGCATTGCCAGGTCTCCATATATAAAATACTATGACTGCAACAATATTAAGATAATTTACATTTATCATCAAAGAGCACAAAACAAATATTGACTAAGTGAGATTTAAATTAAAATTTTCATTAATTAAAAATCCAAGATTTTTTTTAGAATTTTTCATTAAGAAAATCTAACTCTAATAAGATCTTACATGTATAAGTCGGTGATTCATACCTATAAGATCTAGGCTTGAATTCCATATGAACCCTGGTGTTTTTTTAATGACTATTATATCAGAGAGATTCGAATAAATGCGTATTATATAATTATAATTCTAATCGATCGTTACAGTTTAGGTTGATGAGTTATTAAAAAAAGATCGATGAGCCAAGTCATGCAGTGTTTATAATTAATAAAATAAATGTTACTGATTTACAAACTTTTATTTCAGTCTAGTGTCTCACTAACTTTGAAGTAGTGGAGTATAGTTAATGCCTGTCATGTTGCATTAGAAAATTTGCAATAAATAAATAAATGCGACATTTATCAATGCTCATCTTGTAGAGATGAAAAATCAGTAATCATTTTAATTTTTAGATCGTCAATGTTTATGTGTTCATATCATAAATAAAATTAAGTTCGAATATTAAAACAATAAAATTACGATGGTTTTTCCAAATAGTTACTTAACAATCTCATCATTGAGATTAAATGGTTTATTTTAAAAAAATATGTGACTATAACAACATATCTGAATATGTGTCATTGATCAACGAAGAGATTACAATGAAATTTCTATTTTAATTTTATTTTTTAATATTTAAAATATTTTTGTAAATAAAAATTACTTTTATTCGTTTCTGATATTATAACGATATTTCATCTGAATGCTTTTATTTATCATCTGATCTTCTCTTTAGAGATTAATTAAATTATACAAAAAATCTGAGTCGTCCAAAACGCCTAGCAGACCAGTCAACCCTTCTACGGACCGGTCTCGGTGTTTCAAAAGGCGGCTGGTCGGCTACGAGAGACGAGAATACGCATATATAACATTGAATAAGAGAGGAAAAAAGAGAAACAGTCCTATAAACATATGGCGACATTCGATTCCGTGGCTATTTTAGGATTTTTATGGATTCTGCAGCGTGTTTTGCGATTGCGGTCGAGCTCCCACATCCGAGTCGATATATGGCCAATACCTTTAATCGGCGACGTTTACATTTTTATGCGCGAATTTGAAACTGCGAAACGATACAAAAAAATGGATATACTACCTGAAAACGTTTCGCGTGTGGTATACAACAGTTGAACATAAATACACGGTCGAGCCCTATACGAGGATCCAAAATAAACTGAGGTTTTATTTACATATCCCGTCCTTGTACTCTTGTGATTGGTTTCCAGTAAAATGTTTATTTATTCGTGTGATTCAGGTGGGAAGCTTTTTTTTTACTAAAATACTCTATACTATTCATATTTTTTTAATATATAAATATACAAATGTTTATAGCCTAAATTATTAAAACGGATGAATGCGAAAATAATCGGTTTGCCGAATGGTAATAGAAATTCACCATGAAGCAACAAATGAAAATGCAGAATCCTGGTGAAGGAACATGGACCGAAGAACTAATGGATCTGCATCGCGAGCAATAAAACGAGGCAAAAGAGTAGACTTCCTCTAAGAAAAGGAGAAAGAGGCTGTGAAACCCTTCTCTCCAAATGAAATTTGGGATATCTGTAAAATGTGGGTATGTAAAATTGGGCCTAATTTTTTCTGGAAATTTATTATTTATAAAGGATACGCTCCAACGGTGAAATATTGAGAATCGCTACGTTGAAGATCGGTATCGGTGCGCCAAGGAGCGGTTAGCGCAGATCGGTTAACTTTAACCGCGCGCTATCGCGATAATCTGCAACTTGCAAATACGCGTAATAGTATCGATTGGCCGTGTTAACAAGGCGTATCCGAGGAAATTAGCATTTTAACCGTTCGCCGACTCTCTCATTGGGTGTGTAATTGCGAAAATGACCATATCGACAAACTGACCAATACAAAAAAAAACACTAAATAAAAAGTTGTACTGCACGGCACAATAACACGGAATATTTCAGTTGAACATACAATAGAAAAAATATTTATCTTCATAGGAAGTATGTATAGATTTATATTTTAAAATAAGCAATGAAATATAAATATGTAACAATCCTTGAACTTTAGCTTAAAAAAAAACAACACAATCATTTTATATTGTAATATATATAATATAATAGAATGCAACGCTTAAAAGTAGTATAGTTATATTTAAAGCAAAAGTATATAATTTATTACTCAAAATCACATCTGACATCCATTTTTAACAATCTGATAAATCAAGATTAATATTCTAGTAATAAAATTTCGCTAAAGACGGCAGCGGTATGCGGATTGTAAAGATGTTTATTGAAAGCCAAAGTTGGTATGAACTAAAAAATAAACGTGCCAAATATTAGTGAGTAAGGACATGTACTTTCCTATTTTAAAAATAGCTGATAATAACACATTCCACAGCGAATTATTTTCAGCGTTAAAAATCTGTTTTAATTTAATATTAAAGTACTATTTGATTCGACTTCAATTAACCTTTTTAATTCTTAAGAACGTATTATGAAGTGTATATTGAGATATTGAGGGTAAATATTTTTATGAAACAATAAAATATAAGATTTTATTATTTTATTAAAATAACAAGTACTGTGCGAATTTACAAGCGCAAAATTATGATTGTAAAGCGCAAGAATATGAGCGCAATGCGTTAGATTCTAACGGTTAGAACATAGATGTCCCTAAAACAAACGCTCTTTATTATATTATGTGCATATTTTGTTTATAGAAACAATTATCACGTACTTTCTTCAATGGAAAGGTTTCACCAACGCAGGTAGTGACATTAGAAGATAATTTTAAATGAATAAAAAGTATATAAATTAAAGTTATATTTTCACTGACGTTCAGTGAAATCATATGCAAATACATTTTAAATAAATATTTTTACTAGTAAAAACAAAATTTAACTTATAGATGATAGAGAAATTATATGCTGCTTTAAAATGTCTATAAAACTCAATTTGACCTCCATTAGCTGCGTAATGTTTTCAACTATCATTATGTTAGGTTTGGGTTTAGTGTAATTTATTTAAAAATAACTATGTGACGTCACAATTCTAAAAGAAAACATTAAAGACTATGAGTTTCATTTAATTGTCAACGACATAGTTATGTATTTACATCTGAATTCAGTTATATTTTATTAATCAAGACAAACTCTAGGAATCATCTGAATTTACAAGAAGATTTGGAGATAAAGTCAGCGAAAAGTTTTATGTTTTGACTAAATTATGTTGAAATATTACTTTTGTAGGGATACGAACATGAATCAAATATGACCATATATATCATTATTTCTCAAACTTTTTTATGATTTCTTGCATGAAGGTCTTTTTAAAAAAATTATAGTTCACGGACCATTTTAAAATTTAAAATTAACTACAATTAACATACATACTATTGTTAACCACTTCACCTTCGGTTTTTTGTGATTTACGTTTTTAAATTATTAATTATTACTTTATATACAAAGTGAAAAAAGAGTTTTTTTTATTTAATTATTTTTTTGTGAAAAAAATCCTGATAATGACCATTTATTATTATACCGACAATCTGTTAAGATAATACTGACTATTTAAAATATATTATGTATTGACTAAGTGGTCCATTCATGGTCCCCTAGGGGACCACAGACCCCAGTTTGAGAAACACTGATTTATATGGACTTATGTGAAGCTGATGTCACTCGCTAAGTAACGAACGTATGCTTGACTACCAAACCTCTTTATAGTTATTTTAAGATGAAATGATTTTATAATTTTAATTAAAATAATATAAATAGGGTAGAATCCAGTGTTTTAAAAACATTAATCATATTTATTTATTTATTTATTAAAATTATAACCATCGTGACCTGACAGGCAAACCCAATGCGTCACGACAGTCAAAAGTACTAATACATCATAATACATACAAATATAAACAAGACAAAACAACAGACACAAATCACCTCAACAGGTGTGCATTGTCCCATACGAACTGAACCAAAACTCCATATGTGCAAGAGAAAATGTCAATATTACTATGGACAGAATTGAGCAGATGAATAGCCTTGGCCAGAGAAGAGTTGGAAGTGCTCCAGTTCTAGACTTAACAGGCAAGAATAGTGGACGCGACCGAGAACTATAACCACCAATATATATATATATATAACTTGTATAGTACACCGGCAGTCAAAATGCTGATAATATCGATCTTCGTCAGTCACAGTTAAAAATAACAGATTATTTTAAAGCGTATCTATCATCAAAGTTCATCAGAGTTTTATTAGAAGAATCTAAATTCTCCTCAAAAATTTTCGCTATAAAATTTGAACCTGGAAGCTAATGAGGGAGTCGCCGATTTTCATTGAAGACTTTACTCTCCTTGAAAACTTCAGAACAGCATGATTAATCAACAACATGCAAAACAACATCATATTAGGTTAAATTTATAATCCGCTAATTTATAATAATATGTATTTATTTTATTTATTTTTATTAAAACTTCCGTTGTAACCTGACAGGCGTAAGCCCGATGCGTTACAACGGGTCAATCAGATATAATGAACACTTACAAGTAAGTATTAACCACCAGACTGAAAATCTGAGAATCAGTGACATCTATATTAATAATTATAAATTTGTATGTGTAATATAGTTTGTAAACAATAGATGTCACTGCAGCTGAGTCGGTTTTAAAATAATAGTGCATTTTTTATAAATAAAAATTCGAGTGCCGCTGCCGGGGCTCGAACCCGCAACATCAGAGTTACTAGTCTGAGACGTTATGAACTACGCTACTCCGTCCTTATATTTTATTAACACAATGGGAATGTGTGGCTACTGTGTAGATCGTGTTTTAGTTTGTGATATTTTCTAAAAATCTGCAACAGTACGTTTTAAAAATTATAAACGAATTACATACCGCGCCTATGTACATACATATATTAAAGGAAGCGCTCAACTTAAGTTATTCACTCATTAAAAATAATAATCAACAAAATAAATCAAACACGAACAATCCATACAAGATTTATTGCATGAAACGTGCTATTGAAACATCCATATTAAACAGTGAAAAAATCTTATGTATAACATAATTAAAAAACATCACTCGGCAGTCCATCATTCAGCCTGACAAGAAAGGTTAAGACAATGTATGAATTATAATGGTGTGTACACAAGTTTAATATTCAACGTTATTTATAACGACAATATACGTTTTTAATTACACATTAATACGGAATTAAAAATAAATAATTTAAAAATTAGCCCACGCCGAAATCGAGTCAGACCCACACGAAAAACGGTTCAAAATCATTACAATATTTTACTGCAATACTATTTGAATGTTAATTAATAAAAAAGCAATTAAAACGTCGCCGTACTGACACTTTGCTGATTGTTTTCAATTGCCCACACGCAGTAAATGAGAGATGGATGGTAATTCGCAAACAATGCATAGCGTTATCATTATTCACACTCTGTTTTTATCCATATAAGATCTAAATTAGTTTAATAAATTCTCGGCTTATTTAACATCCAGTGACTAAGCTGAACAATTTATCTCATATAAGATTGTGTGCCTTCTCGATATGGTCAAATACGATGCACGAACGAGTTTTATGCTAAAATGACACGAGCAAACCGAGTGATGCCGATAAATTAATGCTTATGATATAAATAACAATATTATACAATAACATTTTCCTTATAAGAGAGCCTATTATTGGATATTGCAATACGAAAACGAAATTGAAAGTATAAAAGTTGAGACGAAAGGCGTTATTTCAACAGCTGTTTTAATAACATGATCTTGAATAACCATTAATAAATATTGATATATAAAAACTGATTTCAATAATATTGACAAAGAATGATTATTAGTATTATTGTTTATCTATTGCTATAATACAACAACAGGTGTTGCATAAAAGAGCTACAGCGCTATCAGTACTTCAAAATCTTCTTACAAACGTATCCTTCAATTCAGATCGATATAATTTTATTATATGCTTAGCGAGAATTTTGAACTTCAACATAAATGTACTCAAGATACATTTACAAAGCAGTCAAACCGCCCACGGACCACACATTGAGAATCACACGTATCCAAACGATGTTTTACGTCTAGTAAATCTAGCGTCACATTCACTACATTACATCGATTAGAATCAATCGATCAAAGTTGATCTTTATCGTTAATGTCTTCGCCAATAAATCCACACGCGTCAATGCATTCTGAAGCATCCTGTACACACACGTCGACATTGATTTGATTATCCCACAATCTATGGGATTTGTTTATTATGGGTTACATATACGATATATCGTTATTTATCAATACAAGGTTTTAGTTAACTATTTCTCTACATAAATGCATGTTATATACACATAACACAAAAATAGCTAATTATATTTTCAGGAAACTAACATTTTCTACACTATGATGTACACTGAGTACACACGTCATCTTACTATATCAATATCACTATAAATCTGACGAATAAAAGTTTAACATTTAAGATTACAGTGTCTAATATTTATTTTTTCCAGTTCCTCGTCAAAGCCATTTACCTGGGTATCTATTAAATTTATTTATTTTTTAGGGCAAAAAAAAGTAAGGAAAAAAAAACTTTTTGTTTCTTATTAAATTAGCTAGCATTTTTTTTTTTAAATATTTATGTTATCTTATTAAGGTTTTTAACTAATGGGTTAGAATGATTTTTATTTCTGTCATGGTAATTTACTTTAAGTTTATCGAAATAATCGCGTAAAGTGTATATTTTCAAATCTTTATGTATATTTGAGTTTCGGACAAACCATTGAGCATTTGTCGCCATTCTTAGCGAAATATTTTGTTGCGTTTGTAACATTTAATATTTTCTTACGTGATACACTTATAGATCATTATATAATTATGTATTATGTATATTATAAACACCATAGTCACGAATACAAAAAAAAACTGGGTTTAAATCCCATATGAAACTACGTGCTTTTCAATTTATTTTATATCGTGTCTGGGAGATCGAAATTAGTGATTATTATATAACTATAATTTTGATCGACCATTACAGATTAGATTTTCTAAGATTTTCCTAATCTCGCAGTGTGATGAATAATTAAAATCGAGCTAGCTCATACATATTAAGTATAAAATATTAAGTATTAAATATATATAAATAAGTATGTATATAATAATAATAAAAATATTGTTAGCAAAATCAATTATTAATTTACCAATACAGTGCTTTTGTGATTCATACAAAGGTTTTAAACATTATTTTGTAATTAAATACTCAGTATTCATATAGAATAATTGTGATGTCTAATGCATTTAATTGTTTTCATGAATAATACATCAAAATTTCGTAACAATATTTATGATAATCTAATTTAAAAACTTTAATTTTTACATGTACACTGAGTTTACATCACCGGAGCGCTGATTTTTTTTCATGATAAGGAGAGAGTTAAAGAAAAGGTTTATCCTAGACCCTTGAGTTGATGAACATTATATGAATAAAAACATTTTTGAAAAAAAATATGTTCAATAAATAAATTGTTTAAGCGACAGGCTTGAAAATTTTGTTTTTAAATTCATAAATATTTTTACCACAACTATAAAACAGCCCAATTTATATGTAAATTTAAACGATCATTTCAACTGTAATAATATATCAGATATTAACGATTTTTTTATATTTAGCTATGATAAATTATGGACTTCTAAATTATTTATATTTTAATTTTTTTGTTTTCTATTTCTCAAAAAAAAAAAATATATACAAAATTCTCGAGAATTTAAAAAAAAAACTATACATATAAAAAATATTTAATATACGGTATGCATATTGTTATTTGAAAATCCCTGTCCATTTTTTTACTACCTGCTCTGAATGCAACTGTGAATTGAATACATTAAAATCACTAGTTGTTTTCATAATTGCAACGGTTGTAAACCAATTTTAAATACTTAGGAGGGGGGGGGCAAACGGTTGTTATTTAACAATTAAAAATACTGCTAAGGGGGGGGGGGCAGAACTCTTTAAATGACATCGCTGCGAAAGCCAGCCGGACATTGATCGTATTTTTTAGTGAGTATATTATTTTTGATGATCGCGAAAAATTATTATTATATAATTCTGGTATTTTTTATATTAAGTGTTCATCAATTTGAGGCCCTCCTACATTGAGAAAGCTACGCCACTTGCCTTAACCTTTTGAAGAGTATCGCCGTACATGTACGGTGGTCGATCTTTCACTGTTTTGAGGTTCCCCAGATAGTTATATATCTACATATATAACTGAATATATATAAAAAACATTATAATTAAATAATACATTTTTAAATTTAAAATTATGTAAATGATTTATGTAGAAAATAGTACCAATAAATGAAATAAATTACCATAAAAAAATATTTTATAAAAAATTTTGAAAACCTCCGTCTTGCTATAAAATAATAATATATAATAGATTAGTGAAATAAATTATCGAAATTTTATAATAGATAAGATAAATCGAAGCATAGATTTATTTCTATAATTTATTTTTAATGCAATATAAAATAATAATAATAAATTAATAACAGAAATAATTTTGGAAAAATATGTAAAATTAACTCATTACTAACAGAGTTAACTATAAGAAAATTCCACCGGACAAGAGGACCTGGAAAATGTCACAACGTGACTCTTACCTACATGTCTTTCTGTAAAGAGATTGAATTCGAATTTGTGCGAATACTCTAAAGCACTTTCAGGTCATCAGCATATAATAAATAATCCTTACCCCAAGATTGAAAATAAACTATTATTAACTTTTTCTTTTTGAGAGTTACTGGAAACAACGAGGAAAATTGAGTAATTAGGACAATAGTTTAATTAGTAGTATCCATCTAAAATATATGTGTTCTGTTGTCTTAAATAATGCATATTTTCTAATCTTATAATGCAGATGTGCATTCAGTCAACATTTTTTCTGTCGTTTTTCCAGTTTTCCTCTTTGTCTCCGAGCCGGCTCATTTGTCGCCGCCGGTGTTTCGCATTTAAATTTATAATCGTGATTTATGAACAGTCTTATCGGAATGCCTGTATCGAATTACGCGAGCGGAACGTTAGGAATGGGGGTTTTAATTGGTCCCAAGGCCGTCGGTTCGGCGCCCTTGCGTCGCCGACGGGTTAAAATGCGACTCGAAAGGCAGTGAATTATTGTTTGATCAAGAACAGCACTGACTATGCCGAAACTTAGTCGGTATGCAATAACAGCTCAGCTGTGACCATACCTTGGATATTTCGTGATATACAATTGTAAATTTAATATTAAATCCCAAGAAATAAGACATACATTAATGATATTCTAAGAACGGAGGATGTAAAATGCATTGAAATTTCGACTTGCAAATTCATTCTACTGATTAGAAACATTTGTTGTGATTATATTCGAAAAGTAAATTACAAACGCGATATTATAGTACTTGTGATATGGTACAGAAAAATCACCACAGATGTTTTACTATTGACATACTATTCTCAAACATGAAAAATGCATTATATAACAACATAATTGAATATTACACATAAATGAAACGAAAAACTTCAGAGATGCACGGGCCGGGCCGCAAACATGTTGTCAGAGTGCCGTATATGGCACGCGGATTGCGTGTTTGACACGCTTCTTATATTACGTAAAATCAATAGAACAACATAATCTTAATTTATTATCGAAAGTCGCCAGTTTTATTGCAGATAAATAATACGCACTGACGACAACTGGCGCTAAATCAAAATATTGTTATTTTTAACCAACGAACCCTAAACCGAACTAAAGTTCAACGATGCGGAAAATTACTAGCGTCCGAATTCCATTTAAGGGGTGTATCGCATTACGGCTTAATCAAATGTCACCAAAAACACCTGTAGAGCTTTTACCGTAACACCTGTTACACCCATAAAAAATCTTTTTATGCAAAATATATTAATATGTACATACCAGATCGTATTGATATCCAGTCTATAGTCTGATTAATTGTTTACCTGGAAATAAATAAAATACATGGTTAGTCACTCACAATAAAGAATAATACATATTTGTTTATAAAATGATTATTTATAGTCAGTTTAAATTCCGATTATGGATCAGGTCGTATTTTGGTCGTCAACCTCTATAAATATCCAGAGCCATTGCGAACTTTACGAGCTTTCAACGCCGAGTTTTTGCGTCGGACAACCATCTTAAAAATGTCGAAATTCCATATGAGGGAACTACCTTAATTGTGCTTCGATGACATACATTTTTTTCACAATACCGACCGACGAGGAAGTGCACTTTTAATGCAAAACACTCACATACGTTAATCGAACCGTCAAATTAGCATAATGCAATAAAACTCAATGCGTTTATTGAGCGATACGATCGTAAATCGGTTCTTTGGCGAAACCGGCGTATTGTCTCAAAGTTCTTACATCCCATGAGAGCCTTATATACCAAGGTTATGGCAATTTAGAGCATGCCTTTTTGATTTTATACGCCCGTGTGAGGTCCGTCTGCTTCTCAGAAAATTAGAGCTTCAAAATAATTCGCATCCATCAAAACAATGACTGTAAGATCCTTCTTATTTTTTTTCCACGGCGATGACCTGTTATTGGCAATTATTTTGAATGATCAACAGTATCTCTATATGGTTCGAGGATCACTTTCACAAAACGTCATTATAATTGGACTATAAATTAGTTATGTGTCACTTATATGGATAACTGCGTGCCTAATAAGATTATATTAAAAAAATAATATTGAACTGTTAATGTGAATATATATATGTATATACATATACAATGTATAAATAACTATTTTTATCAGATGCATAAAATCGTATCATATTGTGCAAAGTACGCGGAAGCATATATATTAGTACCAAGAAAGCTCGACTGAGTGAGTAGTCTTTAATGACTCCATTTAGAGATCGGTGATTATTCACGTGGAGTGAAATATGGCAAAGTGACTTTATGTAATTGAACTTTGTCGTAACTATCGTCAAGGTGAATCTGAACTATTAGACAATGAAACAATCGTTAATAAAGCATCAGATTGCATTACTTGTACGTTATACACACAATGGAAGGATTGCTTGTGTAACATTCGTTATTACCAAAGTCAATATAATCAAAACCGATAATAAAAAATAACTGTTTTGCACACAAACTAAAAAGCAAGTTTTATAATATTTATATATCAATTAGCATGATTAGGTAAATGGAAAAATCAATAAGAGGAAAAACTGGTAATGACTCTTTTTAAAAAAAACTCATTTTTTATTAGTTTACATACTTGAGATAAGCTAACAATTTATTTAATAAAATATAACATTAGTTTTTTATTTTAAAATAAAATCTGACATAAGATAAATATATTGATGCTGATAAATATATAATTGATGCCCTGGGTCAGAATCCTATTTAAATCCTAGTGTTTTTCAATTTCAAGATCGGAATTAGTGATTATTATTTAATCATAATTCCATTCGATAAACACATGTTTTCTTAAATTTTCCTTATCTCGCATATTTATATTGTTGTGAATAAATAAAATAAAATTATGCGCAGTGACATATATTGATTGTAAGATGTAGTTATATAATACATTAATGTCACTGATTTACATACTTTGATTTTTAATCTAGTGTCTCACTACTTAATTAACAGTTGTTGATTGTGTTTACACAGTTGCATTGGGCTAACGCCAGTCACGTTACGACGGAATATTTACAATAAATAAAAAAAATCTGCATCACTTGAAGGTGATTTTTATTAAATGGTGGCCTAACAGGTTACCCCAATGTGCCACGATGGTCGAAAACAAATTTTAAATTTATAAAACATAAAAAAACGTATATATACATAAATATAACAATACTTAAACATAACAAAAAATTATATAATATTAAAATTAAATGATACAAACTGGATCAGATCCTAGTAGCTAACATTAAATAAGTCAATATGTAATGCCAGCGTATAAGGGAGCCGGATGGCCACAGCTATAGGCGAGTCGGCAAGTGCGGATGTCCTAGCCCTAACGGCCATCAAAAGAGGTCTCGAACGTGATTCTTGAAAATATTCCGGAACCCAAAACTGAAATTCCTCGAGAATAGCTGGATTGTCGACAGCACCTTTTAGTAATTTGAAAAAATGCTTAGCGACATACAGCTTTCTGCGAGAACTCAGCGAATCATATCCCAACGCTCCTAAAAGAAAGGCGCTGAGATATAAGTACGGATAATAACCAAATGTCCTTTTGTAAAGGTATCTTAAATACCTTTTTTGAATTTTTTCCACTAAAAGGGAATATTTGGTTATTCGGGGATTCCAAATTATAGATCCCGATACAAGAATGCTACGAACTAAGGTGTCATAGAGGATGCGAATAACTGACAGATCGTCAAAGTGAAAGGCATTCCTCATAACAAATCCGAGCATCTTGGAAGATTTATCACAGACGTCGTGTATGTGTAGAGAGAACCTCCATTACTCTCTCGAAAGTGATTCCGAGATCTTTAGTGGAATGTTACCACCGAGATGGTAGAAATAAGCTGATGGCGAACGGGATCGAGAAAATGATACAGTATGGCACTTTCCGACACTAAAGGGCAGACGGTTAATGGAAGCCCATCTCTACAGAGAGTCTAAATCATTTTGTAGAGAGAAGGAGTCCACAACAGATCGAATGCATTTATATAATTTAAATCATCTGCGTACAGAAGAATTTTTGAATTTTTAATTGCTGTATTTATGTCATTAATAAATAACACAAAAAGCAGAGGTCTCAGATTGGATCCTTGAGGAACCCCCGAAGGGGTAAAATATTATTTTTACAATCGTCCACCATAGGTTACAAACTGTCTACGATTGCTTAAATAACTCGAAAATAACCGAGTTAAATTATCTGAGCAACCGAGGTTCGACAATTTTTTTGATAATAACTCATGACAAACTTTGTCAAAGGCTTTATCAAAATCTGTATACACGACGTCTACTTGAATTCCCGCATCGAGAGAAGTTGTCACCGTTTTGGTGAACGACAGAAGATTAGTAACAGTGGAACGAGCAACACGAAACCCGTGCTGTTGGTCTAACAAAACTTGCCGAAAGTGATTATAGAGATATTTATGAATAATTATTTCAAATAATTTAGTAGGAGCTGACAACACTGCGACTGGTCTGTAATTATTTATATATAATTTGTCACCCTTTTTATGAATAGGGGTGACTTTTGTGAATTTCCATAGATCAGGAAATGAAATCATATATAAATAAGAATTAATTAATAATAAAAACATGTGAAGATGAGCACTGAAAAATATATTCAATTTAAAAACGTAAATGTATTTAATGTGGCGACTGTTTACCACTTAAAAGTGATAACGATGTGTTTCGGAACCACTTTTAAAAGGGGAATCGTGTTGAGTGGTTTAAAAAGGAATATAGTACATAATTGGTATCGTATCGTATTAATCTATATCTCTGTATTAATTGTGCAGGTGGTTAAAATTTGATTTAAAATTAAAAAAACATTTTTTTTATTATATTGTAGTAAGAGGCAATTTTCATTATTGATAAATTAAACACATGTTCCCATCGCTCTTTATTGCCAAATAGACAATTTTTCGACAGTTATATTTAGCAACACACAGCCTTTGAACGGCCGAAACGCCAACGCCACTACGCTAATTTATATCCGCCAAGTTGGCGTAACTGATTAGCGATCGTTTGTCATTATGTTTATTCAAGGCGTCGGAACGTCCTCTTGCGCGCCGCCGCCTCAAGACCATCTCTCTACCTCTCTACAAGACGTACTGACACATTGTCTTTTTATCGATTTTCACCGATAAAAAGCGCTAAAGAGCAGCTAAGATTTTACACGGTGGGCGAGGTGAGGTAATCGTCTTCAAGGTGTATTTTGAATAAAGCCAAGATGGTGATCTTTTATTAAGTAACCGTACAGATGACTCACGAGAAGGCGCTACCACTCTGAAGACCATCGAATACCAATCAGTAGAACAGACGATCGTCAATTAACGAGATTTCTGCTTGAGGAGACCCAGATATTATCGAGGCATGATCATAAGACCGTGTAATATGGTGAGTCTGCTGAATTGAAGAGACCACCCGTCTAGGTATGCGCTCTAGCGTGATACGTCGGTAGCCTTGCGGTCTACGCAGACGCCTAGTCTGGTGAGAAATCGGATTAATGTCGACGTAAGATTATGACGA